>NC_133388.1:156137921-156449171 GCF_047511655.1 Castor canadensis
GTTACCTTCTAGGTTAATTCTTTTTGATCTAACCTTTTCTCTAGTTCCTGGTCCCCTTTTCCTATTGGCCTCAGTTGCTTTTAAGGTATCTGCTTTAGTTTCTCTGCGTTAAGGGCAACAAATGCTAGCTAGTTTTTTAGGTGTCTTACCTATCCTCACCCCTCCCTTGTGTGCTCTTGCTTTTATCATGTGCTCAAAGTCCAATCCCCTTGTTGTGTTTGCCCTTGATCTAATGTCCACATACCACTATGCTCTTCTTGATGAAGAAGACAAAACCTGCCAGGGAGATTTCCTCCCCCAGAAAATCAAACCTGAACCTGACAGAGAATCTAGACTCAACTATCAGTCTACAGGAAATACAGAAGGCAGAGAATAACAAACGACATGATAGGATTGCAATCAACAAAATCCTGACTCTGGGAAACTATGGGAGGAATGACCCAGTTTTTTCAGCAAATAAATTGCAAGGAGAAAAATGATGGGGAGGTATCTCTGAATTTAGAGACCTAAAATTTTCTTTCAAAAAACCCCTAAGACTATAGTGTAGTGCACTATACACTAGAGTGCACAGGTGGGTATTAAAACTGCAAGTAAAAGAAAGAATAAACATAAAAGTCAATGTTGGAGGAGTGGCTCAAGTGGTAGAGCACTTGCTTTGCAAGCACGAAGCCCTAAGTTCAAACCTGTCCCACCAAAAAAGTCAAGGGCAAAGAGGTAGGGATAGCTTAGTGGTAGAGCTTATGCTTGCCATGCTGTGAGTCCCTGAGTTTATCCCCAGCAATACCCCATCAAAAAAATAGAATAGGCAGGGTGCCCGGGGCTCATGCCTGTAATCCTATCTACTCAGGAAGCAAAGCAGAAGTCAGGAAGATCATGATTTGAAGCCAGCCCCAGGCAAAATAGTTCATGAGACCTTATCTCAAAAAAGAAAAAATTATGAAAAAAAGGGCGAAGCAGTGGTTCAAGGTGTAGGCCCTGAGTTCAAACCCCAGTACCTCAAAAAAAAGAGGATGGATAAACAACAAATTATGGTGTCCATATGATGAAACACCATTCAGCAATTTTAAAACTATTACATGCATCCACATTACTAAATCTCAAAAACCTGTCATATGAAGAAGAAAGATCCAAAAAAGTGCATATTGTGTAATTCCATTTACATGAAATTCAACATTAGACAAATCTAGTCTTTGAATTAGCTGTCAGAATAGTCGTTATGTCTAGAGGGCAAAAAATGTATGTTTCCCAAAAAGTTTTCTGCTTCTAAGTCCTTAGTTTCATTAATTTTTATTAAGAGAAAAAAAAACTAGTTTCTCCCCATTCTCACTAACTAAATGTTTACAGAATATCTCTGTTATTTACAGAATATCTCTGTTAATTTGAAGCACTACCAAATTCTTAATCCAGCCCTTGAATAACTCATCCATGTTGTGAACAGGGCTATGGAGAAAAGATTGGGAATATACATAGAGGGGAGAGGTGGAGGACTGTGGCTTGAATACAGGTAGATGTACCTTGTCTTCTCCGTGTGACAGAGAAGGCCAGGCAGGTCTCCTGAACTCCTTTGAGTTGACAGATGGTCCACCATTTAAATCCTTCCTGGAAGGGCAGCGACGATGGAGGGCCGTGCTAGAAAAAGGGAGTGTAGACTTTCCAATGAGAGGTCTGCATTTCCAGTTTCAGCTACTAGAGGGCAGAATTGTGGCACAAATAATAGTGAAATGTTTCCAGAAATGGAGAAGCTAAACGGCAAATTTGGCATCTAGCCAAATTCAAAAGAGGAAAAAAAAAAACAAAAAAAGGTACAGGCCAAAGAAGGTGCAGGAAACAAGGGCAAGGCAGAACTGGTAGGTGGAACCAGGGTGTGGACAGACCAGAAGCTACTGCTGAGCTGGCAGCAGACAACTGAAAACTGCTGGGACACAGAGTAAGAAGGGCTCAGCTGACCTCCCTATTCCCTGCCCTGGCATTGCCTCTGATGAGGAGACCCAAGGTGTGGCTACTGCAAACAAGAATCTAAGCCTGGGCACTCAAACATCTGTTCAGAAAGAGGAGGGGCGAGTCCACCCAGGGAAGAAAGTTTTACAAGGAACCTCCCAGGAAACTTGGAGAGGATCCAGAAGCAAGTACAGACAGAAAATGGGGGTGGCCTGTAAAAATTGAGGGATGACTTTTCTGGGGTGTGGTGAGGAAATTCTCCTCAGTCAGGAAACTGATGATGGAACTCTTACCAGCCTACTTTTCCCTGATCTTAAAACTCTGATCCCGGTAAAATCAATGCCCAAGAAAAATGGAATACTTATTAGTCATCTGTCCTATGGAGGTGAATTAGTGATTGATTAAAGCAATATTACCAGGTGCTGGTGACTCACACCTGTAATCCTAGATACTAAAAAGGTAGATAGAGATCAGAAGGCTCACAGTTCAAAGCAAGCTCAGGCAAATAGTTCAGGAGACCCTATGTTGAAAAAAACCCATCACAAAAATGGGCTGGCGGAGTGGTTCAAGTGGTAGAATGCATGCCTAGCAAGAGTACAGCCCTGAGTTCAAACCCCAGTGCTGCCAAAAAATGAAAAAAAGATATATTAATTGAGCACCAGCTTTGTAGAGATAGAGCTTGCATCCTAGCTCTATGTGGTCTATTTGGACCAGCAATAAACAAGTATATAAATAAAATTTTCAGGTCACAAGAGAGCAATGGATAAAATAAATCAGGTAAGGAAAATGAGAAAGTCTGGGCAGGTTTGGGGGGGAGCCCTCAGTTACATGCATTGGAAAAGTCTCTCTTAGGGATGGTACTCTAGCCGGGGGTAAGTGCTAAAGAGCTTAACGCAAAGATCTGTGGGAAAAACCTTGAAGGCAGAGGAAATAGCCTTGTTTTTTTGGTACTGGGATTTGAATTTAGGTCCTCTTGCTAATTAGGCAGTCAACCACTTGAGCCATGTGCCCCAACCCTTGTTTAGATTTTGTAGACTCTGAAATAAAGGACTGGATTCTATTCTATTGACAAAAAGACATTAAGGGGCTTTAACCAGGACGATGGTCTAAATTTCCTTTTTTTTTTTCAGTGCTGGGGATCAAGTTTAGGGTCTCAGGTATGTTAGGCAACTGCTTTTCACTGAGCTACACCCCCAACTCCTGAATTCACTTTTTTTTTTTCTTTCTTTTTTTTGCAGTATGGAGTTTGAACTCAGGGCCTATACCTTGTGCCACTCCACCAGTCCTTTTTTGAGATGCTTTTTTTCCAGATAGGGTCTCATGAACTATTTGCCCAGGCTGGCTTCAAACCACGATCTTCCTGATCTCTGCCTCCTGAGTAGGTAGGATTACAGGCGTAAACCAGCATGTGGAAGATCCTGAGTTTCATCCCAAGCACTGAAAAGAAGAAGAAGGAAAAAAAAAAAAAAGGGAACAGAGACCTATTAGGAGCTACAACAATAGTTTCAATGAAAGATGATATGGACAACAAGTAGCAGAGAGATGGTAAGACATTTTATAAGTGGGGGAGGGAAATAAGAGCAAGCATTGTTGATTGCTAGATGTTTTTCTCGAATAACTGCATGGATGGTGGTGAAGACAGCAGAACTAGACTAGAGGTACTGACGGGATGGGAGTAGGGATGAAGAGTTCTGTTTTGAGACTGGAGGCATGGCTCAAGTGGTAAAGCACCTGTCTAGCAAGTGCGAGGCCCTAAGTTCAAACCCTAGTACCACTGATGAAAAGAAAGAAAGGAGTTCTATATTGCATATGTGAAGAGATCCTAGTAGATACCAAAAGGAGATGTTAAGTAGGCAGCCCTGGAAGAAGGTGGAGGCAGAACTGTGAATGCTATTAGTGAATGGATAAGATTTAGACCATGTCTAAATTCGATCACCTAGGGACAGAGTGCACAGGCACAATGCTGTTGGACACCGGCCCTAGACAAGGGAGGGGAGAACGTGGAACCAGCAAAGGAGCTGAGAAGGAATTTAAGAGGTAGGAGAGTCTTAGCATCATGGAAATGGGATTTGAAAGTATTTAGGCCAAGAGAGTGTGGTCCAGTACATCAAATGCTACTGAGCTGTTGAATGAGATGAGAAAGAATAGTGATGATGGCCAGGACAAAGGTACTCCAGGACAGTGAGGAAATCAAAAATCCATCAAATTTGAAAATCCAGGGTTTAGGCTGGAAGTGTAACTCAGTAGTAGAGTGCAGCTTAACAAGCACAAAAGGCCTTGAGTTCTATCCCCAGCACTGAAGAAAAAGAAAAAGAAAGAAAACAGAAAAATGAAATTTAGGTT
This sequence comes from Castor canadensis, assembly GCF_047511655.1. Classification (NCBI taxonomy): domain Eukaryota; kingdom Metazoa; phylum Chordata; class Mammalia; order Rodentia; family Castoridae; genus Castor; species Castor canadensis. The sequence goes on from NC_133388.1 coordinate 156,142,203, forward strand.
TCAATAAAAATGGATACTTTTTGAAAACAGAGCTAAAGGAGAGTGGATGCCCAGAGATGTCAGAAAAACTCCATCGGAGGCACCAAAGACAAATTGCAAATAGTGCTTCCCAACCTAGCTGACTCTCAGAAAAATCCACGGAACTTTTTTGGAAAATCCAAGCTTCCTGGTCCCATGCCAGATCTAATGAATTAGTGACAGAGAAACTGGAGTCTGTATTGGAATCCTCAGGCAGCTCTGATCTAGCGGAATTAGAGTAGAAAGTTGGGCAGGAATATTCCCACTCAAACAGGGTAAATATCTCCTCCTGGTTTGAGGAAGGAAAGGGACTAATAGGTAGAACTTTCAATGTTTACCTCTTCTAATTTTTTTTTCTTTAATCTTTAGAGCTTGCTATAATTTGTCTTCCAGTGAACTCAAGTAAAACATAAAATAAATATTTACAGGAAAACTCAGATACATTACATATGACTGTTGGTTAGACATACTGTTCTTTTTTTTTTTGTGGTACTGCAATTTGAACTCAGGGCCTCATACTTGCTAGGCAGGTGCTCTACCATTTGAGCCACTCCTCCAGCCCTGTTTGTGTTGCATATTTTCAAGACAGGGTCTGGAGAATTATTTGCCCTGGCTGGCCTCAAACCACAATCCTCCTGATCTCTGTCTCCTGAGTAGCTGGATTACAGGCGTGAGGCACCAGCGCCCTGCTGGACAAGCTGTTCTTTTTCATGCATATGGTGCTTGTGACTGTGACCATGCTCTTACATTACATGCATAGAATTAGAGAGGATTTTTTTTGTCAAGGAAATCCACTTTTTACTTCTTAGTGGAGATCACTGTTTTGTGCAATTTTGATCGTGTCTTGCATACTGCATGTAGATTTTCAGGTTCTCTACCATTGGAACAGGTTTGAAAATAATTGAAAACCGGAAACTTCATGATGTGCTAAACCCCCCTCCTCGGGTAAGCAGTTCCTTGAGGGAGCCCTGAAAGTCAAATCCCAGTCCCCTGGATGGAAATCCCAAAATGGGAGTAATTTCATATGTTTGAAAAAAGCATGAAAAACAAAAGAGGACATTATAATAACATTCTCCCTTCACAGTGCACAATACATTATGTTTGTTATCTCTTTTTTCCTTTTTTTTTTTAATTTTCTTTATGTTTATTACCTCATTTGATTTTGTCAGTCTTGAAAAAAAGATGAGCTGGGCACTGGTGGCTCACGCCTATAATCCTAGCTAATCAGGAGGCAGAAAGAGGAGGATGGAGGTTCCAGACCAGCCCAGGCAAATACGTCTTGAGATCCTATCTCAAAAATTCCCAACACAAAGAAGGGCTAGTGGAATAGCTCAAGTGGTAGATAAAGCACCTGCCTAACAAGTGTGAGGCCCTGAGTTCAAACTTCAGCACTGTAAGTTTCTTCAGGTGGAAAAGCATGAACTTCTAAGTGACTGGTTCACAGTCACAGAATTAAAAGAATGAATGGGCTCAGCAATGAGCAAACTATTGATACATACAGCAATTTGGATGACTCTCCATGGAATTATGCTGAATAGAAAAAGCCAATGCCAAAAGTTCACATACTCTATGTTGCTAGAAATGGAATAGTGGATGCCAGGGATGGATAAAATGGGAAGAGGTGGGGCAGGAAGGAGATGAGTATGGCTGTAGAGAAGAAACACAAAGGATATTTGTGCTAATGGAACTGTTCAGTATCTAGACTGATGAGCCTTCTTCCAGAGTAAAATTTATATCCCCCCTCTTTCTAACTCACTCAAAGTGCAATGAGTCAACTTGGACACACAAACACACCACACACACACATGAGTAAAGCTGGGGAAATCTGAATAATGTATTCTATCAATACCAACATTGGTATTATGATATTGTATTATACTTTTGCAGTATGTTACCATTGGGAAAACTAGACAAGGGGTACACTGGATTTCTTTGTAAAATTTCTTACTTCACATGGATCCATAATTATCTAAACAAAAATTTCCACTAAAATAATGAATGAATCAGGTTGCGTTTCCATCACTTTTTTTTTTTTTTTTTTTTTTTTGGTGGTACTGGGGTTTGAACTCAGGGTTTCCCACTTGCAAAGCAGGTGTTCTGCCACATCTCCAGTCCATTTTGCTCTGGTTATTTTGGAGATGGGGTCTTGCATACTATTTGCTGGAGCTGGCCTCAAATCTCAATTCTCTTGATCTTAGCTTCCTAAATAGCTAGGATTACAGGTGTGAGCTACTGGCACCTAACTAGGCACCTGGTTCTTGCCTGGGCATTACATACCATCCCTAAATGCAATGGAATCAGATATGATCTTGCTCTTACAACTCCAAGTTGATTCACTGCACTTCAAGTGATTTAGAAAGGGCTGTATATCTAAATTTTACTCTGAAAGATATAATTAAAGGCAATGAAATGGGCTCCCCAGAATCTGGTCCCAAGGGTTGCTCAGCTTTAAAGCTAGGAGAACCTAAACTCCACAATAAACATAGTGACACTTTTTTATTATTATTATTTCTGAGCCCACTGCTCTGATGCATAGCCCTTGAGTTTTTTCTGACTCTTGTGGGCTGGGCTATTGATGGGGAATAATACTCATGGTTTGGAAAGGAGAAAATAATAGTGCCTGAGATCTGCAGGGTGGGGCAACTGGGGGCGATGGCGGGAATGGTGATGTTATCCAAGTGCTAACAGGCTGGTCTCTGCCCAACAAGGCCAATGCAGGACGCTCACAGACTACATAGCCCTTCTCTGTCTGCTTTTCTTTTCCTGTCACATCCTTTTAGCTGCTTCTTTCTCCCCCCACCTTCTTTTCTGTCTCTCTTGATTTAATTTTTCTTCTTTTTGCTACATTTTCCTACTACGGCCTTATTTTAATTAATACCTAATTTTAAAGGATTAACAAAATAAAGCATGAAAGTCACCAAAGTCCAGAGGCCCACAAGTTGAAGATTAGTGCAGTTCTTGCTGGAAGGTTCCATGACCTCCATACAAGACTGCAATTCTGGTCCAGTGCCATCTCGCTGTGAAACAACTTCCTGTTGCAAGAGGGTTTTGTTGGAGGTAAGAAAACCTGACTGAGAGTTTGGACTCCTCCTCCAACTTGCCACTTGACCTAGAGCAGGTTGTTTCCTCACCTGTAAAACAAAAGGGTTGGATTCATAATTTCTGTCTAAAGTTCCTTTCAGTTTTGTTTGAATCTAGGGAAGAAAACTTTGTAGCCAGGAGTGGTAAAATGCTGACAAGAGGCTAGCTAATGTAGGTGGAGGATAACAATTTGGAGGGTCATTCATTCAGACCTTTCTTGGAGGCTGGGTGTTCTTCTAGAGCAGGAGGTGTAGAGCCATGTGGTCCAGAGGGTTATGATCAAAGCCTGTGCCATTAGCCCAAGGCGGTGCGGGCAACAGTGTAATTACACATAGACAAGACTGTAAGCATGGCCCACAAGGGGGTGGTTAATCAACAGAGGAGGAGAGATCTGACAGAATCAGGAGAGGAGGAGGGATTTGGCAGAATGATTGTCAAACCAGAAAAGGGAGGTGATTCATTTTATGCATCTAGGCAAAGGTGTGAATGGAGGTGACTCAAACAGTAGCAGAGAGAATAAAGAATTAGCCCTCGCTAGGGATTGAGTTGAAAAGAGAATCTGGAAATAGAATCAACAGTTGACAGTTGCTACTGTCAAGCTGATTTTACAGCAACAGCAACAACCAACTTTTAGGCTCCAACAGGTTAGGGTTAAAGTGGGAGAGAAGGTTATCCTTGGGGAGGGATATATGGATATTTATTATGCTTAGTTATGCTTCAGGTACTGTCATGGGTGTCATCATATTTAATCCTCCCAGCAATTCTACAAAACAGGTAGCCTGCTTTACAGAATCGTCTACCTTGTATTTGAGGCTCAGGGAGGTTAAGGACAAAGTAGAACCCTGAGCATACAATCAATGCCCAGGTGTTTTGTTTTGTTTTGTTTTTTGCAGTACTGAGGTTTGAACTCAGGACCCACACCTGGAGCCACTCCACCAGCCCTTTTCTGTGTTGGGTTTTTTCAAGATAGGGTCTCGTGAACTATTACTATTTGCTCCTCCTGATCTCTTCCTCCTGTGTAACTAGGATTACAGCCACTGGCACCCAGCTAAAGCCCAGCTATTAAAGATATGTTCACGTGAGCCCTGAGCTGAAGCTCTTCCACCTGGAAAGCTGACTGCTTCTTTTTAGCAAATGCAGAACCTGTATGTACTTTGGTCTCTACACTCACGTTGCCCTGAGACTTGCTCATAACCTAATGATGGCTCTGAGAATGCTCTATTATCTGGCAGTGAGCAATGGCCCAGATTTTGAATCAGAAAATCCTGAATTTGGGCTGGAGTCATGGCTCTTGTGGTTGATTACCTGCCTGGCAAGCACAAGGCCCTGAGTTCAAACACTCAACCACCAAAAAGTAGAATAAAGTCCTGAATTTGAATCCTAGCTCTTTTAATGTGGTACCTGTGGGCAAGATGCAAAATGTTGGTAGGTCACAATATTAAAAATCTTTTTTTTTTTTTTTTGATGGGACTAGGGTTTGAATTTAGGACTTTGTACTTGCAAAGTGGGTGTTCTACCACCTGAGCCACACCTCCATTTCATTTTGTTCTGGTTATTTTAGAGATGGGGGTCTCACAACTATTTGCCCAGGTTGGCATCAAACCATGATCCTCACCATCTCAGCTTCCCAAGTAGCTAGGATTATAGTTCAGACCACCAACGCCTAATTTACAATATGACTATCTGTAAAATGGGAATAAATAACCAAAGTCCTGGAGTTGTGAGGACTATATGTAAATGAGGAAGTGCACTCTTTGGCACATTATTAGTGCTTAGTAACTAATAGCTATTAAATATATTAGCATGAGCATAAACAGTGATTCTGTATTTTGGTTCTGTTTCTAGAGCAGCTGGAAGCTGTAGAAACACTGAGGCCTGGGTCCTATCCAGAGAGTCTGACATCATAGGTCTGCAGTGCAGTCTGGGCATTGGGATTTAAAAAAACAAAACAAAACAAAACAAAACCTCTGCCTGAGATTCTAATGTGGTTTTGAAGATTCCAGCATGTACTTCAGAATCACCTAGGAGGCTGCTTGAACCATGGTTCAGTTGGCCTCAAACCCAGATCCTGTATCTGAAATCTTTCAGACAGTTGCCAAGATTTCCAGTTTCCTTCATGAAAATATTTTATTTTTTGAGATAGGGTCTTGCTACATAGCCCAGGCTGGCTTAGAACATGTGACCCTCCCGACTAGGCCTCCTAAGCACTAGAATGTCAAATGTACGCCACCATGACTAATCTATGTTTTTACTGAATGCTTATTATGTACAAAATGTTACACTAACTGCTTTACAAAAGTATTTCATTTAATCCTCAAAACAACCCAAGTATTATTTTCACTTCGTTTATTTATTTATGGTAGAGAGGTTTGAACTCAAGACCTACACCTTGAGCCACTCCACCAGCCCTTTTTTGTGATGAGTTTTTTCAAGATAGGGTCTGGAGAACTATTTGCCTGGGCTGGCTTTGAACCATGATCCTCCTGATTTCTGCCTCCTGAGTAGCTAGGATTACAGGCATGAGCCTCGGATCCCAGGCTTATTTTCACTTTAAAGATGAGGAATCTCAGGTTCACAGACAATAGGTGCCTTGTTCTAAGCTGAGTGTGGTAGCTTATAACTATAATCCCAGCTATTCGGAAGACAGAAATAGGGAGGCCAGCCATGAAGGAGGAGGAGGGATTAGGAAGATCTCATCTCAATTAATAAGCATACCATGGTGGCATGCCTTTGATCCCAGCTCCTTCAGAGGCCTTTGTAGGAGAATCACTGTCTTAGGTGAGCCCCTGTTTGAAAAATAACTAAAGCAAAAACCAAAAAAAAAGCTGGGGGTGGTTCATGCTGTAGAGTGCCTTCATAGCATGTGCAAGGCCCACATTCAAACCCCAGCACCATGAAAAAAAAAAAAAAAAACAAAGGGAATATTGTTTAAGTTTTGGCTTGCATAACTGGGTAGATGGTTTTACAACTAAAATTCCTACACCCTAGAACCCTGGGTAAATCTTGAGTTATTCACAAATGATTTGCTTCTAAGGTAGGAGCATGCCCGTGAGCCTAGGTTTCCTTGCCTGTTAAATAAGGTTGATGATTCCTGTGGCTGAGTTGTTGGGAGAGTTAGCCATGTGGATAAAATATCTGGATCCTGGTAGGCGGCATGGAGTGGGCACCCAGCCATCTAGTATTATGTGGTGGACAGGCCACTTTTGTCCTAAGACTGAATGTATTTAGAACAATAGACCAACCAGGAAAGGAAATATTCTTCCAAATTCTTTACATATTGTAGGCAAAAATTCTTAGCTAGGGAAAGCTTCTGGGAAAGCTTCTGCGGTGTCCCCAAAGAGTTCCACATAGTGGCTGTCTTTTACTCTCCACCATAAACTGTCATCCCTCCATCCCTCCGTGGTTCCTCATCTGTGGATTGAACCAACTGTGGACAGAAAATATTTAGAAAAACAATGTCAGAAAGTTCCAAAAAACAAAAGTGAATGTACCGCACTCTGAGCACCTCTCTGAATCCACACGAATTAAAAGATGTGTAGGCACACCTTCTGTGACCCCTGTTTCAGTCTCTCTCCAGCACGTGCTCCAGCATCCTTCACCTCCTTCATGTACTGTGTAGTTAGGCCTGTTATGGTTACCTCTGATCTGAAGATGTACAGACTTTTCTTGGCATTACTCCCCACACGATACACTGTAACACTTTTTTTTTTTTTTTTTCCTTTTGTGGAACTGGGGTTTGAACTCAGACCTTTGCACTTGCAAAGGAGGCGCTCTACTGCCTGAGCCACGCCTCCAGTCCGTTTTGCTCTGGCAAACTATTTCCTGGGGCTGGCCTCAGCCGAGATTCTCCGGATCTCAGCCTCCCACGTAGCTAGGGTTACAGGCATGAGCCACCGGCGCGCAGCACGGTATAACAACTATTTATGCAGCATTTACATTGTATTAGGTATCATAAATAATCTAGAGGTGATTTAAAGTATATGGGATGTGCCTAGGTTGTATGAAAATCCACCCCATTTTAAAGTATGGCATTTTGGTGTCGGTGGCATCTTGGGACCAGTCCCCCTTAAAATTGAAGGGATGACTCTATTTACAATTCAAAAGACAGTGATAAGGCATGTGATAATCACAAAGACTTGAATTGCTATTTGGTGGACTAACTAGAACTAATAAAAATGCCTTTCAGAGGTTCTAAGAATGTAGGAAAATCAAAGTGGCTTTTTTTGTTTGTTCTTTTCTCAGAGACTTCTATGATTCCTGGTCACCAAGAAGTACGTGGGAATTTCGCCTCATACTTCTGCAGTGGACGCCGGTTGACAGTCCTCTAATTTATTTCTAATTTATTTAACACTTGTCTACCTGGAGGTAGCGTCAGATCCCATAGGTCAAGGGGTCAGTCCCACAAATCTGTCCCCTGCCCCACTTCCACAAGCCTCAGGTGGTTTTACCTGATCTTTGGAAGCATTATCAAGGAATGTTCCTGCAACACCCTCCGCAGGTTCCACTAATTTGCTAGCATGGCTAACAGAACTCAGGGAAATACATTATTCACATTGGCTGGTTTACTGTAGAGGCATTACAAAGGATACAGATCAAGAGAGGCACAGGGCAGAGCATGGGGAGGAGTATGGCGCTTCTGCGCCCTCTCTGCTGGGCCACCCTGTAGGAACGTCCACGTGTCAGTCAGCCAGATGCGCTGAACCCTGTCCTTGTGCGGCTTCACGGACGTTTCATTTCATAGGCATGGTTGATTTTTGTTTAATCAAATAAACAAGATTTTCCCATGGGGAGAGGTTGGCCGACCTTCAACCTCCTTGCCTTCCCAAAATCTGGGGGATGGGGCTGAAACTCCAAACCCTCCAGTATTGCTTTGGTCATTCCTATGACCAGCCCCCTTCCTGAAGCTACCTAAGGGGCAGCCAGCCATCAATCAATTAATTAGCATACAAAAGACATTTATTACTTTGAAGATTCCAAGGGTTTTAGGAGGTATTTGTCAGGAAATGGGCCTTAAGACCCATTTCACAGTATCCCTTGGGGAGAGGAGGATACATAAGAAGCCACCTACCTGTACCACCAGAAGGATCTTTCTGTTTGTGCTCTTTCATTGTTAGCTTAGAGATGTAGTTGGTCTAACCAGAGCTGGGTTTTAGCTAGGTCACTGGGGAAGGATTTAAGACAGCAACCCTTGGATTAGGGAAACCAGTTTGGAAGCTCTTGGAAGAACTGAGATGAGCTATGTGCAGGCCCTACACCAGGCAAAAGAAAGTAAAGATAGGGAGGAGGTGCTGGGTATGAGATGTTTTAGTTTTTTCCTTTGGCAGCACTGGCGTTCAAACTTGCTAGACAGGCACTCTACCACTCTATCACTTGAGCCAATCCCTGGACATGAGATCGGAAGAAGCAAGAATCTACAGGACTTTGTAATACTTTGGATGCAAAGGGGGTACAGGCAAGGAGAGAGGTCCAGCATGATATGTAGGAATCTACTGATCATGGCCCAAAGGGAACTTAGAAAGATGAGTAGGTTTACAGGCAGAGAAAATAATGAGTTTGGGAGGGACCTGTGGGATTTTTTTTCCCCCCATTATTTGGAATAGCTGAGTGGAGGTGTCAAGGAGTAACGTTTATTGGTCAATGTATTGGGCTTTACAAACCTTATTTTCTCAACTCCTTTCGAGAAAGTACTTGTATTTTCAGATGAGAGAGACAGTTAATAAATGAACTAAATAAATTGCCTAAGGTCACCTGTTTAGTGAGTGGTAGAATCAGGGTTGAAGCCTAGCCTCTGAACCTAAGGTATTAGCACTGGGAGGAGAGGTCTAAACTGAAGACCAGAGACTGGAATATAGCCAGTCTCACACCTGTAATCCTAGCTATTTGGGAGGCTGAGATCAGAAGGATCTTGGTTCGAAGCCAGCCCGGCAAATAGTTCCAGAGACCCTCCCCCCCATCTCCAAAATAACCAGAGCAAAATGGACTGGAGGTGTGACTCAAGTAGTAGAAGGCCTGCTTTGCAAGCATGAAGCTCTGAGTTCAAACCCCAGTTCCACCAAACAAACAAAAGCAAAAAACAACAAATGGGGTAGTGCTGGAGCCAAGGCAGTGGATGACAGAAAGATAGCAAGTGAGATGAGTGTTCAGATGAGGAGAAACAGCTAAGGCCACTGAGAAAGCCCAGCCAGAGAGGCAGGAGGAGGACCAGGACAGTTTGTTCTCTTAAAACCCACCCAGAAGAACAAGAAGCAGTATGTGAAATATCATGGAGGAAGGGTCAAAAAAGCAGCTATGCAATTTAGCAACTTCTAATCGATGACTTTTTCATCATCAGGGACCTACACTAGAAGGTTGGTAGGATGCAGGAAGGACCAGGAAAGGAGGGAAGATAGAAGTTTTTGAGATGATCACTTTGAAGAACAGGAATGAGCCTTAGCTAGAGGAGAGTCCAAGAAAAGTTTTCCTGGATGAGATTCGAAATACACTTTTTTTTTTTTGGCACAGTGGCAAGAGGGCTCAGACAGAAACTGAGAGAGAACCAAAGTTTTTGGGAAGCAAGTTTATTAAGCAGGCCGGCAGTGACTCAGCAGACTCGAGTCCAAAGGCTGAGCCCCAAGAACAAAGGGGGCTTTCCTTATACACCATTTAGAGCAGGTTTCAGAAGTGGAGGGGTGGCTTGTCCCATACATAATCACATGTTTTTTCATTGGCTGCTTTAACTTCTGGGGCAAGGTGACCCTTCTCTGGCCTCCAGGTAACATTCCCTAACTCTGGTTTTTCTTTGTTTCAATGTAGCACTCATTAATCTCCCTTCCCCCTCCCTGCCTTCCTGCCACAGTACCAGGGTTTGAACTCAGGACCTTCACCTTGAACCACTCTACTAGCCTTTTTTTTGTGCTGAGTTTTTTTGAGATAGGGTCTCACAAACTATACGCCCTAGCTGGCTTTAAACCATGATCCTCCTAACCTCTGCCTCCTGAGTAGCTAAGATTACAGGTGTGAACCACCAGTGCCCAGTTTAAAATACAATTTTAGGGCTAGGGGAGTGGTTCAAGGGGTAGAGCGCCTGCCTAGCAAGTGCTCAAGTTGAAACCCTGGTACTGCCAAAACATCTATGGTGAATAATCTTTTTTTATTAATATTCATATGTAAACATTTCTTTAGTTAGAATATCTAAATTATAGTTGCTGGATTAAATAGTAACCAAAAAAAAAAAAAAAAAAGAAAGAAAGAAATCTTGACACTTCTAAATGGTACTCCAAGAATCTTCTACTATTTTATGCTGCCAGAAATAGTGCAGGAAATGATTTTTTGTCGTTGTTTTATTAATAATCTGATAAATACCTATTTCTGCCTTTATTGTGCATATCTCCATTTTTTTCATTGTTATTTTGTTTTCCTTGAATTTGGTATCCTTACACTACTATAAACTGTACCCTCTTCCATTACTTTAACACAATTTATAACTTAAAGCCTGAAATAATATTCCTGACATAAAAAAATATGTTTCAGACTGGAGGAGGAGAGCAGTTCAGCAGTAAAGCACTTCCTAGGCTGCTGTGGTGGCACAGGCTTGTCACCCCAGTTACTCTATTCTGAGGCAGAGAGGAGGATCATGGTCCAAGGACAGCTGAGACTGTATCTGAAAAATAAACTAAAGCAAAAAAGGGCTGGGGGTGTGGTCAAGTGGTAGAGTGCCCTGAATTCAAACACTATACTGCCAAAACAAAACAAAACAAAACAAAAAAACTTTGTCAGGTTTAACCTACACAATCTTCTGGTTCTTCTTCTTCTCCTTCTTTTTCTTCTTCTTCTTCTTCCTTTGTGGGACCGGAGTTTGAACTCAGGGATTCATGTTTACAAAGCAGACACACTACCACTTAAGCCACCTCCAGTCCAGTTTGCTCTGTTTATTTGGAGATGGGAGTCTTACAGACTATTTGCCTGGACTGGTCTTGAACTGAGATCCTTCCAATTTAAGACTCCCAAGTAGTTAGGATTACAAACTATGAGCCACCAGCGTCTGGATTATATTGTTTTTTTTTTTTTTCATGTCCATGATTTATTTTGTTAACTTGAATTTTCATTAACTAAGCTAGTACTTTCTCAATTTCTTTCCAAATCTATCATTAGTCAAACTGTTAATAGAATTGATAAGCACATCAACATAGCTCTTTACAAATGAACAAAAATGGAGCCATGCTCTTTTGCATGGCTGACCACCATTCTGTCCCCTTTCTTTTCTTTTTTTTTTTGCAGTACTGGGGTTTGAACTCAGGGCCTACGCCTTGAGGCACTCCACCAGCCCTTTTTTTTGTGATGGGTATTTTTGAGATAGGGTCTCATGAACTATTTGCCTGGGCTGGCTTTGAACTGTGATCCTCCTGATCTCTGCCTTCTGAGTAGCTAGGATTAAAGGCATGAGCCACCGGCCTCTGGCACTATCCCCTTTAAATGGCATCCTAGTAAATCTTTGCTTGTTTCTTAAAAAAAAAAAAAGTGAATATATAGCATAACCAAGTTATAAAAGAGATATTTTGTTTAATTTTCCAGTATTTAGAAAGATACTTAATTCTTTTTTTATTTAAAATTTTTTGTTTTACAAGTGTCTTAAGAGCACAGAATTGACCTCCAAATATTGATTTAGTTAGCATCATCTGATATGCATCTTATATTTTTGTTCAAAAGACTGACTGTAATGTGGATCTGCTTTATGACTTTAGTTTTACTTAAGAGAATACCCACATATACATATATCTACATATATATATATTTATTTTAAAATATGCTGCATTAAAACAAATCTAAAGAGCTGGAGGCTTGGCTCAAGCAGTAGAGCCCCTGCCTAGCAAACAAGAAGCCCCGAGTTCAAGCCCCAACAGTACTAAAAAAAGAAAAATCTAAAATTTTGTTTTGGGGAAGTGGTGCTATAGCTCAGAGTTACAATGCTTGCCTAGCATGCACAAGCCCCAGATTTAATCCCCAGCACCACATACACCAAATAAAATTGCTTGGTCATTGTCTAAGAATATCATACATAGAAATAATACCTTGAGGTATTAGCGGTGTATCTTTGACCTGTAGTACAGGATCAAATAGTGTGGATGTCACAACTGCACTTGGGAAGAATTTGTTCCTTATATTCTGCTGGTAAGATTTTCACACATGTACACTCTACCATGACTTTACCACTTGTGTGTATGTGTGTGAATAGCCTTTTATTGTGATTTGCCACAGACACACTGTGGATGTAACACAGTGGAATTTCCCATTCCTGTCATTCCTTAAATTCTTTCAGTGTTATGGAAATGATGCATGAACTTTTCAAACATACTCTTATGGTTTCTTTTCATCTTTTTTTTTTTTTATTTTCTTATTTTTTGGCAGTACTGGGGTTTGAACTCAGGGTGTCGGGCTTGCTAGGCAGGCACTCTACCACTTGAGCCACCCAACCAGCTCTTTTCATCTTTTAGTCTGCCAGATTTACAAACAAATTTGGAGGCTGTGTGATTAGATTCGTCCAGGCAGTGGGATACACACCACATACCAGGGGGTACCTGGGAGCAGTTTGGCAGGGCTGGAGAGAGGGAGAAGAAAGGATGGCTGAGAGACTGGGAGAAAAAGGAAGCCGGGCCCTGGAGGTCTCAGTAAGATCAAGAGCAACTGCAATTAGGAGGAAAGAGGCTGTACATAGTCATTATCAAGAGCCGGCTCTGGGGAGCCCAAACTGGCTCTGTCTACTTACCAGCTATGGTCCTTAGAACAAGGGGCCTTACGTCTGTGGACCTCAGATTCCTCATCTATACAGTGAAAATAATACTAAGACTGTTGTGAGGATTAAATGAAATGCTTTCTCTGTAAAGCAGTTACGTCATATCCAGTACATAATAAGTGTCCAATAAAAATGTTATATTCATGTTATTTTCCTTAGCTAGAAGGCTTGGAAGTTGTCTGAAAGATTTCAGATGTAGATTTGTTCTTCAGTAATGCTTACTACTCATAGTAATTTCTTAACCTTGTTTCTTAGGAAAACTTCTACATTATTGTAGCACTTGCCTATGGTAAGATGTATTCACTATTTTTTTGTCTTTGGGAAGACAGTGTCTTACTACATTGCCAGGATTCCTGGCCTCCTGTCCCAGCCTGTAGTAGCTGGGACTATAGGCCCTAGCTTTACCATTGTATTTTAATCATTTGTTTCCCTAATATAGACTGAGCTCTGAAAGCTGGGGTGGGGCCTCATTCTTGTTTATGCTGTCAAGACTCCAAGCATTTTGCAGGCTGAGGAGGATGTGGGAGCCATTCATTCACACAGAGGCCATCCTGGGGAAACTGAGAAGGTCCTCCAGGACACAGCTGTGCGTGGCTTCCACAGGTCAGGAGCCACACGCTTTGCTACTAACAGTCTAAAGGTTTGATTTCTTTTCTCATTAACTGTGTACTTAGAAGTCTCACAGAAACATTTTCACAATGGCCCCATCTACTGGGTTAATTACTTTGCATCTGAATGATGACTGCCTGTTTATAAAATTGAAAATAAACACAGTGATGGTTGATTAAAAACTTTAAAAGAAAAAACTAACAGTTCTCTTCTGCCTTATTGTTTACACACAGAGATAGATATCCTCTAAGAAAAGAACTTTCTTTCTTATGGAGGAGTCACAGAAAAAGCAACCAATTAGAAGACAGCTGAGTTCCCACACAGGCTTAGCTCTTACTAGCTGAGTGAACTTAAAGGAATCATTAAGCCTATCCAAGTTCATTGGTCTCATCTGTAAAATGAAGATTATACCTATCCTCCTTTTCTTCTTTTTATTTTATTTATTTATTTTGCAGTACTAGGGCTTGAACTCAGGGCCTTCACCTTGAGCCACTCCACCAGCCCTTTTATGTGATGGGTATTTTCAAGATAGAGTCTCACAAACTATTTGCCCAGGTTGGCTTTGAACCTCGATCCTCCAGATCTCTGCCTCCTGAGTAGCTAGGATTACAGGTGTGAGCCATCAGGGCCTGGCTCTTTTTTTTCTTTTTAATAGTTTTGAGTATGCATTAGAATATTAAATATGAAATATTTTATTTTATTTATTTTGCAGCATTGGGGTTTAAACTCAGGGCCTATACCTTGAGCCACTCTACCAGCCTTTTATCGTGATGGTTTTTTCGAGATAGGGTCTCCAGAACTATTTGCCCAAGGCTGGCTTTGAACAGTGATCTCCCTGATCTCTGCCTCCTGAGTAGCTAGGATTACAGGTGTGAGCCATCAGGGCCTGGCTCTTTTTTTTCTTTTTAATAGGTTTGAGTATGCATTAGAATATTAAATATGAAATATTTTATTTTATTTATTTTGCAGCATTGGGGTTTAAACTCAGGGCCTATACCTTGAGCCACTCTACCAGCCTTTTATCGTGATGGTTTTTTCGAGATAGGGTCTCCAGAACTATTTGCCCAAGGCTGGCTTTGAACAGTGATCTCCCTGATCTCTGCCTCCTGAGTAGCTAGGATTAAGGGTGTGAGCCACCAGTGTCCAGCTAAAATATATTTATTATTTTCTTTTAATTTTTGGGTTGGGGGATAGCTCAAGCATTAGAGCACTTGCAAACCCCAGTAGTACCAAAAAAAAAAAAATTATGGTGCTACTAGACATTGTACCCAGGGTCTCATACAGACTAGGCAATAGTTAAACCATTGAGTTACAAAGCCACCCATAACAGACCCAAAATCCTTGAATACTGCTATTCAAACAGAGGGGAGTATTCTCATAAGAAGTTCACTAGAGAAGGGGTTTTTTATGTAGTTGTTTGTTTTGCTTTTGTTTTTGGCGGTACTGGCCTGCCTTGGACTCAAATCTTCCTACCAGTGCCTCCTAGTAGTGGGGATTACAGCTGTGCACCACCTTGCCTGACCAGAGAGGGTTTTGAAGCTCTTTCTAAGCACACTAGTGCTAGAAAATGCTTCAACTCAACATTAGATACTATGACATCTGTTGATAGCATAGTTGACATATTTGTGGCTATATTGAGTGCTGGGTGAATCTATGGCAAAAGTAAGCATTGAATTAATGAAGACAGGATGAAATCTGGATAGGAAGGTGCAAACAGGAGGTCTCTTATAGCCTTTGACCTGTGAAGAGTAGGGCAGAGTGAATGAAGCATGTGAGGTTTGCTTTTTCTTTGGTGCTGGAGATTGAATCCAGGACCTGGTACATGCTAAGCCTAGTACATGCCCAGCCCTCATATTGGACATTTTCTTTTATTACATTTATTACATTTTCTTATATATTGGAAGTACTGGGATTGAATTCAGGGCCTGTGCTTAGCCCCTCTCCCACTTGTGGCGCCCCCCCCCCCCGCCCCAGTTCCACTCTGGGATTTTTTTTTTCTTGTATTATTCATATGTGCATACAAGGCTTGGTTCATTTCTCCCCCCTGCCCCCACACCCTCCCTTACCACCCACTCCACCCCCTCCCTCTCCCCCCCACCCCCCAATACCCAGCAGAAACTATTTTTCCCTTATTTCTAATTTTGTTGTAGAGAGAGTATAAGCAATAATAGGAAGGAACAAGGGTTTTTGCTGGTTGAGATAAGGATAGCTATACAGGGAGTTGACTCACATTTATTTCCTGTGCTTGGGTGTTACCTTCTAGGTTAATTCTTTTTGATCTAACCTTTTCTCTAGTTCCTGTTCCCCTTTTCCTATTGGCCTTTTAAGGTATCTGCTTTAGTTTCTCTGCGTTAAGGGCAACAAATGCTAGCTAATTTTTTAGGTGTCTTACCTATCCTCACCCCTTCCTTGTGTGCTCTCGCTTTTATCATGTGCTCATAGTCCAATCCCATTGTTGTGTTTGCCCTTGATCTAATGTCCACATATGAGGGAGAACATACGATTTTTGGTCTTTTGGGCCAGGCTAACCTCACTCAGAATGATGTTCTCCAATTCCATCCATTTACCAGTGAATGATAACATTTCGTTCTTCTTCATGGCTGCATAAAATTCCATTGTGTATAGATACCACATTTTCTTAATCCATTCGTCAGTGGTGGGGCATCTTGGCTGTTTCCATAACTTGGCTATTGTGAATAGTACTGCAATAAACATGGGTGTGCAGGTGCCTCTGGAGTGCCCTGTGTCACAGTCTTTTGGGTATATCCCCAAGAGTGGTATTGCTGGATCAAATGGTAGATCGATGTCTAGCTTTTTAAGTAGCCTCCAAATTTTTTTCACTCTGGGATTTTAAATGATGGTGCCCAGAGTGAGCAGATCTGACTGTGGCCATCAAAGATGGACCTGTTTTACTTTGTTTTGTTCCCATTGAAGCAAATTTACTTGTAGCTTTTAACTGAGCTAAGGAGGTTGGAAAATGAATAGGGGAGAAAGGCAGAATCATTGTTTTGTCTGAAATTATGTAGCCAAATACCGTCCATTGACAACAATAGTTAACAACAGTGAGATAGTGAGCAAACTTCCCAGGTAACCCATACCCAACACCAGGAAGACCTGGACTCCCTCCATTCCTGCTCCAGCTGGTGAAGGGAAGCTTGCGGGCTCCTCAGCCCAGGGCTGTGATTCTCCAGGCTTTTGCATAGCCATATCCTCTGCCTGGAATAGTCTTTCTTCCCAACTGCCTATCAACATCTTAAACTTCTTTCAAAGATTAGATCAATGAATTAATTACTGGGTCATCAAGTTTTTTGTTTTGTTGTTTTTTGAATGCTGGAGATAGAACTCAGGGCCTCTCTCATGCTGGGCATGTGCTCTACCCCTGAGCCACAGCCCTAGTCTGTCAAGTATTTATTTTGTGGCTTGAATACATACAGTGTATAGATAGGGTAAAGAAATGCACAGTCTAATTGTACTAGGAGGAAGAAATACGTGAGAAAACATAATTTTAACGCTATATGATAGGATCTTTTTTATACCAGCTTTATTGACATGCTATTCACAAACCATAAAGTTCATTCTTTTACAGTGTATACAGTTCAGTTTATTATATCACAAAAATTGTAAAATCAACATCACTGCCTAATTTTAAAACATTTCATCACCTCAGAAAGAAACCTAGGATTCATTATCAGAAATTTTCCACTTTTTCTTCTCGCCATCCCAGCCTCTGTCTCTATGAATTTGCCTATTCTTGACATTGCATATACATGGAATCATACAACATATGGTCTTTGAGACTGGTTTCTTTCACTTAGCAGGTTTTTAATGTTAATCTAGGTTATAGCATATATTCGTACTTTATTGCTTTTTTTCCTCCACAGTGTAGGGAGATTAAACCTAGGACCTCTGCACATTCATACTAAGCAGGTGCTCTACTACTTGAGCCATGCCCCCAACCTGGCTGTGAACATTTATGCACAAGGTTTTGCATGGACATATCTTTTCCTATTTC
Organism: Castor canadensis; assembly: GCF_047511655.1. NCBI lineage: Eukaryota > Metazoa > Chordata > Mammalia > Rodentia > Castoridae > Castor > Castor canadensis. The sequence continues at coordinate 156,159,692 of NC_133388.1, forward strand.
TTAGCTATATACCTGGAAGTAGCATTGTTAGGTCATGTGATAATTTTATGTTTAGCCTTTTGAAAAAGCTGTCAAGACTTTTTTAGAGCATTTTACAATACTTCCAACAATATCTGAGGGCTCCAATTTCTCCATAGCTCTCAAACACCTGTTATTGTCTGCCTTTTTAATTTTGGCCAACTTAATGTGGATAAATGGTACTCCATTATGGTTTTTTATTTGCATTTCCCTAATGACTAATAATGTCGAGCATTTCCATGTGCTTTTTGTCCATTTGTTTTTTTTTTTTCAGCCTCTCAAGTGCTGTGAGTACATGTATGCACCACTGTGCTTCACCAGAGCCCTTACAATTTTGACAAAATTAATCTATTTCTTCTGTTGCTTGTGCTTTTGGAGTCATATTTAAGAAGCCATTGCCTAATTCAAAGTCATGAATTTATTTTTTTAGAATTTTATAGGCTTAACTCTTCCTGATCTCTGCCTCCTGAGTAGCTAGGATTACAGACGTAAGCCATCAGTGCCTGGGAATAGGCTTAACTCTCACATTTTAGTTATCATTCAGTCTTAGTTCATTTTTCTATGTGCTGTGAGAAAGAGGTTCAATTTCATGGATATCCAGTTGTCCCACCACTGCATCCCCCTTTATAGAAGGTCAACAGATTAGAAAGTTAAGGCTGTGTTATTTGACTTTCAGTTATATTCTGTTGGTCTACATGACTATCTATAATATACCAGTAGCACATACTTGATTGCTATAGTTTTGTAGTACAGTGTTTTTGTTTTGTTTTATTTTTGAGATAAGTTCTCACTACGTAGCTCAGATTGGCCTAACTTGAGATCCTCCTGCCTCCATCTCCCTTGTACTCAGGATCAGAGTAATGCACTACCTCACCCAGCTGTATTAAGTTTTGAAATCAGGAAATATGTTCTCAAACTTCTCTAGAGTGTGTGTGTGTGTGGTACTGGGGTCTTGCAGTTACCAGGCAGGTGCTTGAGCCATGTCCTCAGCCCCCATCTAGATTATTTTCATGGGGTTGGGGATTTAGTTTGGTGGAAGAATGTCTGGCAAGTGCAAGGCCCTGAGTTCAGTCCCCAGCACCAAGAAAAAAAAAAAAAAAAGGAAAAATACAAAATAGATTATTTTCACTATTTTGAGTCTGTTGCCCTTCTATGCTCCCATATTAATTGTAGGATCAACATATTAATTTCTGGGGGGGGTGGGAATGGCCATTAGGATTTCAGTAGGGATTACACTGAATCTGTAGATCAATTTGAGGAGTATTGCCAATTAACTATATTAAGTATTCCATCCATGAACATGGACTATCTTTTCATTTAGTTGGGTCTTCTTTCATTTCTTTCAACAATGCCTTATAGTTGTCAGTATACTAGTATTGTGTTCCTTTTTATGAAATTTATCCCTAAGTATTTTTGTTTGATTTTTCTGTTGTGAACGTTTTCTTCAATTCATTTTCAAGTTGTTCATTGCTAATGTATAGATATACAATTTTTGTAATGGAGTCTCAATGTTGCTCAGGCTGCCTTAAACTTCTGGGCTCAAATGATCTTCCTGGCTCAACCTCCTAAGCAGCTGGGACAACAGGTGCACACCACTGTGCCCAGCTTGATAGGTTCTTCATATACTCTGATAGATGGTATGAGAGTTGTAGGAGGTCAAAAAGGAAGTGACCAGCTCTGACTAGAAGGAAGATGGGGCCAGGCATGATAATATATGTCTATAATTCTAGTACTCAGGCTACAGGGGCAGGAGAACCTTCACTTTGAGGCCAGCCTGATCTACATAGTAAGACCCTCTCAAGAAGAGAAGAAAGGAAGGAAGGAAGGAAGGAAGGAAGGAAGGAAGGAAGGAAGGAAGGAAGGAAGGAAGGAAGGAAGGAAGGAAGGAAGGAAGGAGGAAGGAAGGAAGGGAGGGAGGAAGAGAAGAAGAAAGAAGAAAGAAGAAAGAAGAAAGAAGAAGAAGAAGAAGAAGAAGAAGAAGAAGAAGAAGAAGAAGAAGAAGAAGAAGAAGAAGAAGAAGAAAGTAGAAAAAGAGGAAGCAGTAAGCAAGAATTTCATTTCTATAGGTGATACGTTGTGCAAATATAGCAACAAGAGGGCTAGACAGGCAGTCTGGAGACATATGAGTCAGAGCACTGAGTGCCCAGACTCTCACCAGACATTATCTGCTACTTCTCCCATGTGGTTGTTGTCACTGTTTCACGGGCTTTACACTGAAGAAGCACAGTCAGTGAACAAGCCATGGGAGAAATTCTGCTAGGAGATTGCTGGTCAGTAGAAATCATACTTCAGGGTGAAGGGTACAGCCTGAGTGTCTAATTAGAACAGGTATAACCAGTTGGAGGAGCTTATAAAGTGAGGATAGAGAGAATTAGAATTGCATACTGGTTACTCAAGGGATCAGAAAAGCTTCCCTACCAGATTTGGGAGTGAGTGCCTATAGTTCCAGCTACTCAGGAGGCTGAGGTAGGAGAATCACTTTAACTCAGTTTAAGACTAGCCTGAAGCTGGGTGCAGGTGGCTCATGCCAGTAATCCTAGCTACTCAGGAGGCAGAGATCACATTTCTAAGCCAGCCTGGGCAAATGGTTCACAAGATCTTATCTCAAAAACACCCAACTCAAAAAAGGACTGGTGGAATTGCTTAAGTGGTACAGCACCTGCCTAGCAAGCATGAGGCCTTGAGTTCAAACCCCAATACCACCACCACCACCAAAAAAAAAACACCCTGGGCAACACAGTAACGTCCATCTCTTAACAAAGAGGGTCTGTTGTGTGGGTCAGTGGTACAGTGCTTGCCTAACATGCTTGAGGGCCTGGGCTTGATCCTGGTACTGCAAAAATAAATACATATCTCTTTGGAGATAGGTTTTAATTTTATATATGTCTCTTTGGAGATAGATTTAAAATTTTTTTTTTCAGTACTGGAGATTGAACACAGGGCAGTGCTCTACCTTTAAAAAAAAAAAGAAGGGCTCATTCCACCTCCACCTCCTGCTTCTCCTCCCAAAACACTTCTAAATTCTCTCAATGGACCAAGCTGTAGCTCCAGAATCATACTCCTGGATGGCAGGAAATATGTCAGCATCAGTGGTGAACATCCAAAACCTGTCTCCATCCTCCTAAGCTACAACGAACAAGATCCCTCAACCAAGAATGCTCTTTTTCTAGCAAAACCTTAACAAGAGGGCTGGAAATGAAGCTCAGTTAGTAGAATGCTTGCTTAGCATGTTTGATCCCCAGCATCATAAAAAAGAAAAAAGGAAAACGAAACAAAATTTAATAGGAGAAATAGTTTTAAGAAAACTAGCTACACAGATATCTCAAAGGCCTATCTTGAAAACTTACCATATTCTCAGAGGGACCACAGTGTCTGGGTAGCCATGGACACAACAGGGAAAGAGCATTAGATTGGGAGCCAGGAGACCTGAGTTCTGAGTACAGTCCTGCCACTAATTAGCTGTGTCATCTTGCTTGGGCAAGTTACTCAGTTCTCTGGCCTCTTGTGAAATAAGGAAGTTGGTATAAAATATATACTAAAGTCTCTTCCATATATGGAAAAAGGCTTTGATAACATATTTAATACTTACTTTAATTAGCATGCTATTTTAGTTATTGTAGAATGTCACTCAATATGTCAAGAGTTCTTTGTAATTCATGGCTAGCTTATAAATAATCTGAGGACGTAATACAGTAGACCTTTGGTATCAACAGGTATATAGTTCCAAGGAGACCATGATGGTTGGGATGCAGAGTTCAATACTCTAAAATTACTCAAATTTACATATACCATTCATATAGTAATTCTGAACATTCACAACTTGAAACTTCATGGAGGAGGCTACATTACTGTCATAGACATTACTGCTGTACACAAGAATACTGCTCACCAGAAATTAGATCTTATTTCATGCTCTTTATCTCAAATACTGCTGATGCTGGATTCATTTTTCCCACTAAAGACATGCTACCTTTCAAAAAAAATCTCAATTTTTTTTACCTTATTACTTCACTGTAGCACATTCCATGCCCTTTTTGGCTTGTGAGGATTACCGTAACCCTTACTTTGCTTTCTGGGAGGCAGATTTTCACAAAATGAAGGGCAAAAAACACTCAGCAGATCATACAATGATCTTTTCTTTTCTTTTTTTGGTAGGACTGGAGTTCAAACTCAGGGGTTTGCACTTGCAAAGTGGCTACTGCTTGAGCCACACCTTCAGTCCATTTTTGCTCTGGTAATTTTGGAGATGGGGTCTAACAAACTATTCTTCCAGATTGGTCTGGAAATGTGATCCTCCAGGTTGCAACCTCCCAAGTATTTAGGATTATAGGTGTGAGCCACCTGGCTTCTCACTGTTTCTCTTCTTTTTTTTTAAATTGAACTCAGGGCTTCACATTTGCTAGGCAGGTGCTCTACCACTTGAACCACTCTGCCAGCCCTTTTTTATATTGGGTATTTTCAAGACAGGGTCTTGCAAACTATTTGCCCAGGGCTGGCTTCAAACTGCAATCCTCCGGATCTGTCACCTGAGTAGCTAGGATTATAGGTGTGAGCCACTGGCACCCACTATCACTGCTTCTTATGTCCACATCCACATGTCCCTGTGTACTGTGGACAGGGCCTGTGAGCCTCTGTTCAGTTATTCACTTCTGGACCAAATTCTGGATCCTGTTGTTTGGTGGTGACACCTTGGATGGATTCTAGTTTGCCCAGCAGCACGTTGTCTACATCATCGATGTCATTATATTCACAGAATTGGGAGATGTGGTTCTCCAGTTCATCCACACTGCAGGTATGGAGAGATCTCCTTGTCCATGGTGCTCTGCTTCTTCTTCAGTCCCTGAATGTCAAGGCATAGGGACACCTTGCTTGTTGCATCAGTCTGCCCAGACTTTGGGACATGGCAGCTGCAGGGCCTTGAGGTCTAATACTCAGGTAAGAGAGAGAGGGAGAGAGACAGAGACAGAGAGAGAGAGAGAGAGAAAGTGTGTGTGTGTCTGCAGTGCAGAAGGGTCCCAGGCAGGGACTGGAGAATGAACTCTCAGGTCCATCAGGAAACTAGAATTCTGTGATGGAGGCTATAAATGGTAACACCTGACCAGGTTATTATTATTATTATTTTTTTGAGATGATGTCTTGTTATGTTGCCTAGACTGGCCTTGAACCCCTGGGCTTAAGTGACTCTTCCCTCATAAGCCTCCCAAGTAGCTGGGACTACAGCTGCTTGCTATGGCACCAGGCTGACCAATACATTTATAACTACTGGTTTCCTCAGCTATAACAAACAGTACCTTCACCTCATTTAGTTGTTGTGAGAATTAAATGAGATATGGCTTATAAGGGCTCAGAATAGTGCTTGTTACATAGTATTCACTCAATAAATAAGTGACCTTATTATTTTTGATGCATTGAGAGAAAACTCTCCTCCTGTCTGTTCACTTCCATTAGCTCTCTGGACCCCCTCCTTAGAGGGAGTTAGTGCTAATGTATTTTTGTGTTGCGTTATGACAACTTGATTCAAAATACTGTTTGCAGAAAAGCGTTCTGATTGAAGTCAGATACTTCCTCTACTAGCTAATGCAAGCATACAAATCTGGGCAAGAAAGGGATATTCTTTTTTTTTTTTTTTCATTTTTCTTTTATTATTCATATGTGCATACAAGGCTTGGTTCATTTCTCCCCCCTGCCCCGAAAGGGAGATTCTTTTGTGGGAACAATTCTTTATTTTAGAGTGTTTATCCTTCCCTGTAAGATCAGCATAACTGATAAATACCTCTTTTCCATATGTTCTAAGCATGAGTAAATTCTGGTTGCTAAAGAGAATTTAACAATGGAAATGAAAGTGGCTATAACATGACTACTAAGGGGGAGTCTAGAGGTTTAAGAAAGTCAGTGCTTACTTGAAATCAGTAGTGTGAAGCAGCATTTCAGCAATACAGTCTAGCTTGGTAATAACACCAGGACTTTGTTGGGTGGGAAATGTCACAGATGGATTGAGATTTGAGCTAATGGCTTTTTACTTCCTAACTTCAATTCAGTTTGAGAAGGATGCACCAGGTAGACTTTTAGATTTTAAAAAACTGGTTTCTAATAGTAGTAAGTACATGTTATTTTAAAATGAGGGTGTAAATAAACAGAGGGAAAACACCTGCAAGTAGGTAGGAGCTGTCTCTGGAATCAGGAACTAGAGTGTGAGAAGAGTGCTTACCAAATAAATAACCAAAATAACCAAAAATATCCATTGGATCTGACATTTTGTACAGATGTTTAGTCTCTTACAAATCCACAGGTGAGAAGACACTGACATGCAAATGAAGTGGCTTTAGGCCCATCATAAAAATTATCTTCACCATCTCCCAGTGGCAGTTTCTGCCAAAGTGTACTCTCTCAGTTTAACAACACTGTATATATTCCAAACAGATAAAAAGCAGGGTGACTATTTCCTGGTCTTTGGGTTACATTTTGCCAGAAGAATAAAACAGGCCCTCCAGCCAAAGGGGTGGATGAGTAAGCCAACTACAGGGAAGGAAAGAAATGAAACAGACTTAGGAAATAAGAGAAACAATACTTCCTTTCCTTCTTAGAGTCTTTAAAAGGCGAAAGATTTATACGATCTGAAGAGAAACCAGAGTATCCTTCTTAGAGTCTTTAAATGCCCCGTCTTATCAATCCCTGACCCCCTTGACTTAAAAGATAAAGCTTGCTACCATGTTTCTTGTCTCTGGGTTTTGGAAGAGGCAGGTATATACTTCTGAGCGAGGGACAGGCGGAAGGAGGGTAATTGTGCACAAAGATGCCATAAGGCCAGAGTAAGGAGAGAAATTTCCTAGATGCCTAGTTAAATGGGTTCAGTTCTGCGATCTCCAACAATCAAGTGTGTTTTGGAAGACACATTGTCCAGATTCCTGGCACATTTCCCCATCTGTACCTTTCTGTTTATTTCTGTATGACAGGGAAGGCAGTAAAGTCTTGTTTAAACACCTTGATGGTGTCTTAGTCAAAGAGAAAGCCAGAGAGTCAATAGCCTTTATGGTTTTTGCCTTAAGATACCTCTCCTCATTTGGATATACCTTTTTTGGGGGGTGGTACTGGGGTTTGAACTCAGGGTCTCATGCTTGCAAAGCAGGTACTCTACCACTGGAGCCACATCCTCAGCCCTTTTTGCTCTGGTTATTTCTGAAATAGGGTCTGCCTTTATTTGATCCTTCTATATATGCTTCCCACGTAGGTGAGATGACAGGTGCTTACCACCACACCCAGCTTTTGTTGGTTGAGATGGGGGGGGTCTCACAAACTTTTTGCCAAGGCTGGCCTCGAACCAAATCAGGATCCTCAAGATCTCCACCTCCTAAGTAGCTAGCATTACAGGCTTGAGCCATGATATCCAGCAACCCATCAAATTTTAAACCATCAAATTTATTTATTTATTTTTGTGGTGCTGGGACAGAACCCAGGACCTCACCCATATAGGGAAGCACCTTACCACTTAGCTACATCCCTAGTCAAATATTCCTCTTATGTAGTAACTTTCCTGATTCTCAGATTTGTTTCCTTTAGGGAAGACACTTTTTTCCTATTCCCTCTTCCCTTAAAACCTACAAAGTGAGCATCATCATCATGATCCTCATTTTCACAGGTAAGAAATTGAAACCTTTTGGGGTTAAGGAACATGCCCAGAGTCACAAGATAGCAAATGGCAGGGTCAACTGTTAAACCCATATTTTTCCACGTAGACAGCCTATAATAACTGCAATAATAAAGGTTCAGACCAGTCATTTGTTTAAAAGTGTAATGCAAAGGGTAATTAATAGAAAATTATAATGTATTTAGTTATCTTGACTATCATTTCTTCTTACCTTTCCAAATCAGAGGTTAGTTTTGAAAGGGGGATATAAAATGATGAGTCTCACAACTGCAACTACTGTGAATAAATATGGAATATCAATGGCTTGTGATAGCTTCAGAACAGTTTTTACTTGATTTTTTTTTTTTTTTTTTTGTGGTACTAGGGTTTGAACTCAGGGCCTCATGCTTGCCAGGCAGATGCTCTACCACTTGAGCCACTCCACCATCCCTATTTGATTTGCTTTTCAAAAAATGAGATATAGCTAGGTTTGGTGGCACATATCTGTAAATTCTAGCACTCAGGGTGCTGAGGTAGGAGTATCAGGAGTTAGAGGTCAGCCCAGGCTAATATAGCAAAACTGTCTCAAAAACACTCCCTTAAAAATTGAGATATAATTCACATACCATAATATTTATTCTGTAATATACAATTCAGTTCTTTTGTTGTTGTTGTTTTTTGAGACAGGGCCTTGCTTTGTAGCCCAGGCTAGCTTTGAACTTCACATCCTCCTGCCTCTGTCTGTGAAGTGCTGAGATCAAAGAAAGAAGTGCTGGGATTATAGGTGTGTACTACCATGACCAGCTTCAGTTGTTCTTAGTATATTCACAAATTTGTGCAACCATCACCACAAAATAGTCTGAGAAAGTTTTCATACTTTGATTCACATTTGAAGGCTCTTCTCTTCGAGGAACACAAGATTAACTATGTATGTACAACTGAGAACTCTAAGAAAGATGAAGACAGCTCAAATGAAACTAGCGTCAGTAAATAGAGGGCTGCTACTGCAGTCTTAAAAAGGGAACTATATTCCTAGTATTAGAATATGACATTTAGGAAGCACTGAGTCTGTGGTCAACCCCAGCAGACACAATTTGACACCAAGCTTTGTTAAGCAACAGAAAGCCACTGTCAGGAAAAAAAAAAAAAAAAGTTAAAAAAAACTTTTAAATTTGAAATAATTTTAGATTTACAAAACAAAGAATAGCATAGAGTTCTCTCAATGTTAACATCTTAACCACATTTGCTCTTTCGCTCTCTACAAATACATACTTTGAACTTTCTGAGTGTAATTTATAGATACAATTTCTCTTTATCCCTAAATATTTCATGGCCATGTCCTTAAAATGGTATCTTAACTAACCACAGTAATACTATGAAAATTGAGAAATTTAAAAAATTTATTTAATCTATAGATTTTGTTCAATTTTTGCCTATTGTCCCACTAATATTCCTTAAACAAAAAATGGTCCAGGGTCACTTCTCCTAAACTTTTAAGATCTAAAATAGTTCTTCAGAGTTTTGTCTTTCAAGACCTTCACGTTTGATGATGTGTCTCTTGTCCCTTAGGAGTAAACAGACAAACAAAAAACAAAAAGAAACCTCACTTATTTTGAAGAGTTTTAGGTGTCTTGAGTGAAAACTTGGTGAGTGAAGACTTGGAGGAGCTCCTCTCAAGTTCCTCCCAGCCACCTCTACTGTAGACTTTTTAAAAATAGATGGTGGTGACAGCAATGAAACATTTTTGTGCCCAGAACTGATTCACTTGTATTACACAATTTTTTCTCCTTGCCATTCTTGTCTTTTACAAGTTTAACTTAATACAAGTTTGTGAAGAATTAGCACCTAGTTTTCAAAAATATTCGAGTCTTAAATTACCTGTAAACTCCCACTTTGAGAATCTCACCTTTACAGTGATGAACTACACTCTGGGTTCAGACAAAGCGCTGCAAAAATGGGTGGGTGTATTACAATCATTCAACAAATATTTGTTGAGTTCAGAGTATATGTCAGGTTGTATTTCAAGCCCTGAGAATATATTCTACATCAAAAAAAAAAAAAAAATCCCTGTTCTCGTAAATCCGGTTGGACAAATTAGAACTAAAGAAAAAAAAAATCAGAACCAGGGAGCCAACTGCCTTTAACAGAAGGGGAAGTGTGTACAGAGCGACAGCTATGAGGCTCAATATTCTAATGTGGACAATGCTGCTTCGGTAAACGCGCTTATTCTAAGTCAGACGCACTACACTGTGGATCCAAACACCAGTGCCTTGAAGAGTCTGGCGGGGGTCGCACTTCCAGAGCAGTTGCCGCGGCTTTTCCAGCAGCTGTCGCCGGCTTGGCTTCCGACCTCCCAGCTGCCGCGTGCGATCCGCTCCGCCCTGCTGGGGCCACGCAGCGGGTTCAGCGCCCCTGCGAGGTGGCATCTCTCCCTCCCTGCGGAGCAGAGCACCTGGGAACCACGCATCGAAAGAGCCCCGCGGGGAGGTGGATCGGGGGAACCGGCTCCTCCAGGCAGCCTCGCCCACTGCAATGCAATCTGGGTGGTTTTCCCAGGTCCCTCCCGCCCTGGTTCCGCACCCAGTTCCTGCCCCCGCGACGCCGAGGGCTGGGGGAGGTTGGCTCTGTGACACCTGGGCTAGGGCGAGGCCTGGCTGCCACTGCCAGCCAACCGGGACAGATTCATGATCGCGCATCTTGAAATCCCGGAGAGGGAGGCACACGATCCTGGAAGTCAAGCCATGGCCGAGTGGTACCGAGCTCCCCGACGGGCACTCGCAGTGCTGCGTCCCGCCCGCTCTCGGGGGATGCCGGCTGCCATCAGCACCGCAGGCCGCCCAGCCTCCTCCCGTTCCTTGTCCTACCAGGAAACGGGCGGCACCGACCTCCGATTCCTGTCCCCACTCCCGGGAGCCTCAGTCCTCATAGGGAAAGCCGGTTCTCCAGCTTCCCCCGACAAGCGTCCCTGCAAGGTTACCAGAGTGGGTTACTCAGGCAGGTGTATGACTGCCTGAGTTCACATCGTGAGCAAGAAGGGCTGGACACCTGGAGCCCAAATAGTACTGCTTCCGACGAATTCCTGGTCCCAAGAGCAGACGGGTTTGAAACATAAAACTCGAGGAAATTACACCTCTGGCGCTTTTCTCTCTAAAATGTCCACATGACCTACACCACGTTGCCGTCGGACTTGGGGGCAGGGGTGACGGTGGAAGCTCCAGCCTCCGGGCAGAACAAGCCAAGCCAGAGAAAGGGAGGTTGTTTGGGACCTTGGTCAAGTCACACTCCAAGCACAATGCGAGAGGGCACAGGGTTAGAGCGGGAAATTACAGAAAAAACTTTCTTGGCCTGGTTTTGGGAAACCTTTATTAGACACGCGGGACAGATGCATGTTACTTCGGTCCCAAGACAAATTAAAAGTCAGTGGGCCCCAGCCCTGGAGGACGTTCCAGTCTCAAACTAGCAGCCAGGACAAACCAAACAAGAGGTAGCAATTAGAGGAGATGAGGGAAAAGGGAGTGGGGTGCATTGTGCCCCAATTTCCTCACGGGGGTCCCCCAGCTGCCTTGTGCGAGGTGAGTAACTGAGTCCCGGGACGTGACTTGGTGGCAGGCCGTCCAGCCGTGCCGCGCGCGGGCTTCCTCACCCGAAGGTTGGGTAGCACCTCGGGGCCGAGGGAGTACGCGCCGGGCTCCGGCCAGGCTGTTTGCACTGAAAGGTGTGTGGGCTCGGGAGCGGCTTTTCCGGGGTTCGGCAATTGTCCCCGCCACCTCCCGGCTGCCGTTGGCCGCTCCCTCCCACCGCGGCTCGCCCTCCCAGGGCGCCGCACCCTGGGCTGCTCCGCGCCCTGGGCCTCACCTCTGGCCTCCTTTCGCTTCCCCGCGCCTGGCCTTTTCGCTTGACCCTTCAGAACCTTCGGCTGCGCTCCCCACAGCCAACCTTCCTCGAGCCCCCTCATACCTCTCGGTTACCTCCAGCAGGGACCCTTCCCCGCGACTCTGCACCCTTCACCCCTCACCCTTTTGCAGTCCAGCCCTGTCTAGCCTCTGGGTGACAACCGCCTCTTCCCCGCCCCTCCGGCCTCCCCTTCCTCCCTCGCCCTCGCCTCTCCATTCATCCAGCCATTGTCTCCCGCCCCTCCTCCCCCTCCCCAAGCGGCCTCCTCCCCCACCGCTGCCACGTCGTGGTTTGAAGGAGCCAATGGGCCCGCGCCGCCAGGTGTCTCTTACCTGCACCACGTGGGGGAGGGGGAAGGGGCGGGCAGGTAGAGCCACATCCCAAAACAGAAAGGCTTTCAGCCATTGCGCGCGCCTCCCGGGGGTGCAGCCCTGCTCCAGGCTTTTTCGTAGACGCACGGGCAATTGAATACAAAAAGGGCAGGCCTCCTGCGCCCTCCTTCCCACCCCCCTTCCTGCCCTGGGTGTGGAGCACCGGCCAGGTGTGGGCTTGGGTGGTTGGTTACCGCCTTTTGCACCAGCGGCAGCGAGGAGGGGGGGGTGGGCGCTCTTTCTTTTTCTCTTAGAAGAGGGTTTTAGCACTGGTTTTCTCGTTCTCACTTCCACCCCACCTCACCGCCTCCCGACCCCCCTTCTCCCCCCTCCCCACCTATCGTCATGACGGCGTCTCCGGATTACTTGGTGGTGCTTTTTGGGATCACTGCTGGGGCTACCGGAGCCAAACTGGGCTCGGATGAAAAGGAGCTGATCCTGCTGTTATGGAAAGTCGTGGATCTGGCCAACAAGAAGGTATTTCTCCACGTTTTTGTCTAAATGCAAGGAGTGGGGCCGGAAGTTTGTGTGGGAGTTGGAGAAGGGATAGGTAAAAAGGTGCTCTCGTTTGCCCACTTGTGAAGCTGGATGCGAGGCCTAGAGGATCAGGAGTAAAACCAAACTTGTTGGCCAACCGCCTTGGAGCCATTTCAGTCTCACGAAACCTGGCCCAGGTGCAGAGGCCCGGCGCTGCCCGTCGGGGGACGCCAGGCCGAGGTCTAGTGGGTTCCTGAGGCGCTAGGGTCCGCTGGCAGGGCTTTGGCGACTTGATCCGGGTGGGGGTGGGGCGAGGGCAGGGACGCGCCGGCCGCGGGGCGACTGGAACTGCTGGCGTCTAGGGAGCTTTGATTATGCAGCTGGACCCCTAGAGAGGCGCGGGCCGGCCCCGCCGCAAGCGAGGGAGGAGGGGAAGGAATTTCCGAATTGGAGGGGAAGCTGACCCCCTTCTTCTCTCCCTCCCGGAGGTGGGACAGTTGCACGAAGTACTAGTTAGACCGGATCAGTTGGAATTGACGGAGGACTGTAAAGAAGAAACTAAAATAGACGCCGAAAGCTTATCCTCCGCGCCACAGCTGGACCAAGCCCTCCGACAGGTGACAGCCCTTGGCCACGCCACCCACTCTCAATCTGGGCCGCCCGGCAGCCCCTCCATGGGGCCCGACCCCATAGTTCCACGCCCTGTAGGGCGGTCCCCGCTTGTCCCCTGGGGCGGGGTGGCCAGACTCCCAGCGGCGTGGGTGGAAGCGCAGCCTTGGGACCAGGGAAGGGGCGTCTGGGAGGGGACGCTGCTCTTCTTGGTCTCCCAACCCTCAAGAACTTGGGGGACCCAAGTTCGCTAGTTTTCGAGTTGCGTCCCGAATAGTTTTTGGGGCAGGAGATCGGTCGCTGCAATCGAATGACGAGCGGAGTTTGAATCCTAGCGCCCCCGTCTCCAGGTTCAGACCCCAGACTCGCCAGTCCCCGGCGGGTTTGGGTCGGTCTTTCAGCCACTGGAAAGGGGGCGCTGTAGGGTAGAGATGCAGACCTGCCTGGCGCCGTATGCTAGGCGAAGTCAGTTTTGATCCGACCCTGAAAATGTTTGCCTGGTTTCAGTTTGCTGAACTCCCAAAGGCTCGGTTCCTTTATTGCTTCTTTAGTGGCCTTGATCCAATTCCAGGGAGGGTTTGCAGGTCCGAACCTGTAGGGCTGCTCGTTAGGTCATCGTGGACCTGGTGGAATCCCCTTATTGGAACTGAGGTGACCTAAAAACTGGCTACTCCCGGGGGTGCTGACGGTTCTGGAATCGGGGATAGGGCGGGGCGCTCAACACCTGTGCACAGGTGAATGCCCTGAGCTCTCACCGCCTCTCCCCTGCACACGAGTTTTTGCATTATAGGGAAATGTTATCACTTCTGGGGTATATTCCAGCCTTTTCAAAGCCCTCTGCATTCATTAGCCGCTCTGTTTATGAGAAATTGCCATCTTAAACTTGGCACATCCAAACATTAAAAAAGAACGTCAGGGAATGATGATGTAATCTGAAGACAACCTGCCAGGGAAGAGACCTGGTTTGTCTTGAATGAATTTATCATAAAAATAGAGGGGGACTGAAGATAAAAGGCATTGATTAACTTCACCTGAGCACGCACTATGGCTTGATTGGAAAGTTTCTTTAAAGGAAGTTAGCAGGTTTTTTGGAAAGAAGTTTTGGCTCTGTCGTGTTGCCCTAGCACCGGTGTTCTTCAGGGTCTTCAGGGCATTTTCTTTGGTTATCGCTAAGTGGGGCAACTTGCAAATTCTGTCTCAATGGCATCTCCTGTGTGTGCGTCTTTTTCAGTTTAACCAGTCAGTGAGCAATGAGCTGAATATTGGGGTAGGGACTTCCTTCTGTCTCTGTACTGATGGGCAACTTCACGTCAGGCAAATCCTGCATCCAGAAGCTTCCAAGAAGGTAAGGCTGCTGGACTCTAGAAGAACGCTTGTCCTACTGCTTGTGACAGGAGACTGGAAAAACCAAAAAACACCGAACAATCAACAACAACAAAAAAAAACCAGTTCATTTATTCTATTTATCCTGGCTTCTGAACAAACTTGAACTTTTGGGGGTGACAGGAGGTTTTTTGAAAAGTGGTTTACCCAAATTTTTTTTAAACTGTATTTGGGAAGATTGAAAAAAAAAAAAAAAGAAAGAAAGAAAGAAAAAAGAATAGTGGTGATGGTTGCAAAATGCTAATGAACTAGGCTGAGGCTACAGCTGAATGGTAGAGAGCCTGCCTACCCTGTGCAAGAGCCTGGATTGGATCCCCAGCAATGTACACAGTGTTCACGTAATTCACGACACCAAACTATACATTTAAAGTTGTTGATTTAGGAGGTTAGGGATGTAGTTCAGTGATACAGCACATTTATAATATGTGCAAGACACTGAGTTCACCCCAACACCACCCAAAATGTTAAAATGGTAAATTTAATATTAAAACTGCATGACAATTTCATGGAGCTGTAGGGGATTGCAGTAATTTTATAGAAAACCTTTGGTGGTTTTTGTTACCCTTTTCCAAAGCTGAATTTTTAATCACTTAAAGTAACTAAGAGTAGGGAAGGAAGACAGTGTTTATACTTAGCAATATTTCCATTTGTGGAAATGTCTTACCCTAAAAAGAAATATTAACCTAAACCTTTTAAATTGTATTTCTAATTGGTTAAAAGACTATTTATTTAGGTGTTACTTAAACACTTAGATTTTATGTAAATGTTCAAAGCCTAAACCTTGAATCAATAGGCCCAGGTCCTTGTCTTACTATTTGTTACCTTTTCTGATGTGGAAAAGATTGTGACATGATAAAATACAGTTTTACCTTGGCTATATGTAATTTCTCTCCCTGGGAAGAATATTTAGGGGCTGTGGGACAGTGAAGAACATAGCCACTCAGTACACCAATCATTGTTAATACAGTTGCTGTTAACTCAAATTAGTTTGAGCTGTCCCTTTTCATTATAGTAGGTGGGTACTGAGCTTGAAAAGACAGAATATATTTGGGTAACTCTGTGAGGCAGGTCTTACAGTGAATGATGTAGATTGATAGTTGATGATACAGGCAAGTGTAGACAGTGGATATTTTCTTTCTCTTCATTCCCTGAAGTAGGGAAACCTGGGAAGCTAGTTAAAAATATAATAATTTTAAGAGTCTGCGAGAGAAGCAGGGTATGGTGGTGGTGCATGCCTGTAATCCCAGCACTTGGAAGGCTGAGCTAGTAGATCCTGAGTAGAAACCAGCCAGGACTACCTAAGAGACTCTGCCTCAAAAAGAAATGAACAGCAATGACAAAAGTCTGAAGGAGAAACTGAAGTTTCTCTACCGTAATGGTTGAAAAGATCACTCCTTTTATGATTCTTAGTCATAATTCAATTTTATTGAAGTCTAGACCAATTGCCATATCCTTGATCAAGAAATAGATACACATAAAGATTATTATTTTCCCAAAAAGTCATAAGGCTTTGGGGTGGGGGGGGGGCAGGCCAGCAAGACTTAATTCTTTCCCTACTGGAACAAAGGAAAGCACCTGTTATCATTATTTTAGATGAACTGCTTTGCAGAAAAACTTATGGAGAAAAAGGAAGATATCTTCCTGAGCCATTTCTATTAGGATTAATTAAATCCTAATTAATTAGGATTTTTTAGTTCCATTGCATAGTGACCATGATGCAGTGACGATGATTTTAAACTAAGTACAAAAATACACATTGCTAGAACTACTAAATATTACAACTTAATCTTTTTTCTAAACTTTGTATCTGTGAGAAAACTGATTAGTTAAATATGAGAAACTAAAACAGTTTATGTGTCATAATGAAAGTAATTCTATATATTCATTTATATGCAAAATGGTAAAAATAATATATTACATAGAAAATAATAGATTAAAATGCTTTTTCCAAACATGAACATATTTGGATAAATTCTTCCAGACGTCTGTAGAAAAGCATTATTTTTACAAACTTCTTTTCTCTGGTTTATAGCTTAATATAATATCAACAGCTTCATAATTCCTAAATAAAATACTTAGTATTTTTAATTGATTTAGCTATTTAAGCTGACCCTTATTGTCATATATATGAGTTATTATAAACAGCTTTTTAAATGAGTTTTTATAGGTAATTGTAGAGATTTTCTTTCTTTTTTAGTAATTCTTGAAAGCTGTGGCCATGATGCAATGACACTGATTTTAAAGGTAGCATGCAAAGATCACAATAGAATCTAAAAGGAAGAATTTGGATGGAGGAGACATTGTTGTATAAATATTCAGAACACATTAAAACTCTTTATTTCCTCCATTTTTTTAACCTGTAAAAAAGTAAGTAGAAATGTACAAAAACTATTTAGAAATTTTAAGAGAAATCTAGGGTTTTTTTTGGTGGGGCCGGTATTAAATTTCATTTTAAAAATTTCTCTTTAGTTTGGTGTGCTGGTACATGATTGTGGTCTCAGCACTCAGGAAGTTAAGGCAGGAGGATCAAGAGTTCCAAGATAGTCTGGGCTATATAAGAAGACCTTGTCTTAAAAATAGTTATCTTCTAAAAGCTGCTTAATGAGGCTCTCCTCTTTTCCCTATGCATGGAAACCAGGGCTTTGCTCATTCTAGACAAGCACTCTACCACTGAGCTACATCCCCATATTTTTAAAATCTAATTCAAGCTCTCAGGTATAACCAGAATAGTGGACAGGGAACTAATGTGGGACTAAAATTTAGCACAAAATAATGCTTTTCAGTTAACCAGGAATCTACTATTTTAAACTAAGCACAAAAATACACAATGCTAGAACCACTAAATACTACAACTTAATCTTTTTTCTAAATCAAAATACATATGGTCTAAAATGATTATGTCTGGGAAGAGTGTATTATTACCACCCAGAAAATAGAAAGCCTAGCAGCCTAAGTGTGATAGAACTTCAGAAACAGTTTGAATGGAATGCATAAGGGAACACAAACGTTGTGATCTATTTCATTAACATAAGATGACTTTTTTTGTGAGACTCATAAACAGGATCTGTTATAATAATAGGAGTAGCTATTAAAAATGATGCCATTCTTACATTGAGTCTTATATTTTTAAAAATTGTAGCAAAATATGCTTGCATTCAATTGTTAGGTTCCTAAGTACTAGGCAAGCAGTGAACCAAGTTCACTTAATTAATAATCTCTACCTTGTCCTTTCTCAGAATGTATTACTACCTGAGTGCTTCTATTCCTTTTTTGATCTACGAAAAGAATTCAAGAAATGTTGCCCTGGCTCACCTGATATTGACAAACTGGATGTTACAGCAATGACAGAATGTATCCTTTAAAAGGTTATCCAAAAATCATTTGAAAATATAGCTCCAGGAAAGTATGGTAATTTAAGAAACTTTTAAATGCTTTCAGTTTTGTCAGTGTATGGATGAAATTGTCCAAAATTTGTGGACATACCATGCTAGGAGGAACAGTACAATTATAGACATCTTTCAAAGTAGTTATAATTAACTGAACAGTTGGATGGTTGTGTAGATGGATTTTTGTTAGGTGATTGCATCTAAGATAAGATTTGATTTCAGATGAGATTTTTTGTTTTTTGTTGGTGATGAACCAGAGAAGAATGTGAAGACTATGTTTTTTTGCAAATTCCAAGACTACTTGCTTTTCATTATCTTGATCTTGGGGTTTATTTTGACTTCTTTAGAATGGATAAGATTTCTTTTTTTTTTTTTTTTTAAACTACTGTTTACCTCTTTTAACCTTCCTGAGTTTCTCACAAGATCATGACAATTATAGTAAGACATCCTTGGGGATGATAAAATGAGGTCTGGATTGTCCTCACATTCTTTGCTTACCAATAGTATATTTGATGCATTATATGTTGTAAAAGTAATTTTACAATCCTAAACCCTATAGTCAAGAATGACCCTCTGAAGTGCTAACTAATAAGTAGTCATGTGTTCATGTATCAGAAACTGAGTAATAGTTGAGGTGACTCCTTGACAGCCACTGGGAGACTCCTCATGAAGTTCAATCTAAGTTACTTTCAGGAACTTGGGGGTATAGACAGGGTCTTGCTAGGTGAGTCTGAGGTTCGCTTGGGCTACATAGCATGACCCTGTTTCAAAAAAAGAAAATAATTTTCTCCAACTATTCAGTTTCCTCTTAAAGCGAAGGAGACCTTTGCCTAGTGATTATAGGTCAACATACTAGTAAAACTGTCCATTACTAAAAATGGAAGTTTCTTCTATGTAGGCGTTTTGATTTTTCTCAATGTGTTGACAGTTTAGAAAGAAAACTTGTTGAACGTTCACCCATTATTTATTTATTTTTCCCTCCTAATGTCTTCACATAAAATTTGGGAACATGAATGAACATTTTTAAAGTGGTTACTTGGGTTTTTTCCTTGCTCTGTGTTGCTTTCCAACATTTTACAGCACTTTTTATTATCTGATCTTTAGGTAAATGAGTAGGATGCTGTGCCAATAAGTTTTTCTGTCATTTCTTTTAATCCTAGCTCTATAAGCATACATTGGCAATTTATTTTTAAGTGCTGTGATAATGAAAACCAGACACTTGAGTCTAGCAAACAGATAAGTTGTGAATAAAGCTGAGATGGGTTCCATTTCATGTGCATTGCACCTGATATTTGAGGCATTCATGGCCATTTAGCAGTGCATTCACTGAAAAATGATAGAATTTCCCTGATGAGGTCACCAAACCAATTTCTAAGGTCAAAAGCAATCATACTAAATTTGAGTGTCAACTTGTGTTCATCTATGCAAAGTATTTTTATGGTGTCTGCACTGAGGAGTTTTACCCTTCCAGACCACTAAATAAACATTTTCCTTGTTAATTTGTAAATGGTCCTAAATTTGGAAGTACAAATATATCCATTAGATATCTTTGGTTTTGCAAGGTAGAGAGGCATTTCCTCCTGTGGGATTACCTGTTCAGGTAAATCAGTGGGGAAGGGAGAAAGTCTCCTGCCATCCCCTGGGAAGGAACAAGTTAGAGAATATGCAGATGAATATGCTTATTTAATTTTTGTTGCTATAGAATAGTTTTATTCTTGTTAATTTAATTTTTAATTATTTTTTTGGTTTTGACGATTGAACCCAGGGCCTTGTGCATACAAAGCACACACTACCAATTAGCTATACCCCCAGCCAATATTCCTGTTTTTTATTTTTAAATATGCATAGATATATGGATTTGTTTTGAACATAGTTGAAATCAGATAGTCTTTTCAGCTTTGATTTTTTTTTTTTTTTTTTTAAGCCCAAGAATACATGTTTTAGATTGCTCCATGTCTTTTCATGGCTTTATAGTTCACTTCTTTTTAGCACTGCATAGTATCGCATTGTCAGGATGTACTCCAATTTATTTATGCACTCTGCTATTGAAGGACAATTTTGTTGATTCCAAGTTGTGATAATTATGAATAAAACTGTCATAAACATGGCCACATAAACCTGCCACACAGGTTTTCACATGGATATAAATTTTCAATTCATTGTGTAAGTACCCGGAAGTATGGTTGTTGGATTGTACAGTAAAAGTGTGATTTAAAAAAAAAAAAAAATATATATATATATATATCTCTTTACTGCAATTTTGTGTTTAACACAGATTTCTTTTGGGACAAGAAAGCAATTAGGCCTTCAGGGTTTTGTTTTTGTTTTTCTTAATGTAGAGGGTGAATATGCAGTATTTCAAGGTGCTTATGGACAGTGAAAGAAAATAAGAATGTAGTCATTTTCTATGCAAACATTCTACCTTTGAGGCACATCCTCAACCAACCCAATGTTGTCATTTTCTAGTGGAAGAGAGACTGAGACTGAGTTGTAGTTATGTATTCTAGGCCTCAGAGGGTCTTACCACTCTGTTCTGCCTTTCTAGATGTCTTTTTTTTTTTTTTCATTTTTCTTTTATTATTCATATGTGCATACAAGGCTTGGTTCATTTCTCCCCCCTGCCTCCACCCCCTCCCTTACCACCCACTCCACCCCTTCCCGCTCCCCCCCCTCAATACCCAGCAGAAACTATTTTGCCCTTATTTCTAATTTTGTTGTAGAGAGAGTATAAGCAATAATAGGAAGGAACAAGGGGTTTTCTGGTTGAGATAAGGATAGCTATACAGAGCATTGACTCACATTGATTTCCTGTGCATGGGTGTTACCTTCTAGGTTAATTCTTTTTGATCTAACCTTTTCTCTAGTACCTGTTCCCCTTTTCCTATTGGCCTCAGTTGCTTTAAGGTATCTGCTTTAGTTTCTCTGCATTAAGGGCAACAAATGCTAGCTAGTTTTTTAGGTGTCTTACCTATCCTCACCCCTCCCTTGTGCGCTCTCGCTTTTATCATGTGCTCATAGTCCAATCCCCTTGTTGTGTTTGCCCTTGATCTAATGTCCACATATGAGGGTTAAACGCAGCCTTCCCCAAGGTTCACTTTTATCTTGGATTTTCCCAAATGAAAGCCTTGTGGACCATAATGTGCTATGTAAATAAAACACTATGGCCACTTTGATAAAAAGAAAAGGCTTAAGAATTTCTTGAATGCAGTTCTGGTTCTTATTTTAGCACTTCTTCCCTCTTGTCTTTGTTCTTGTTCTAAAAAGTAATCCTGGTGTTGGTGTTAGGCTCTGAGTTGTTCCACTTGCAGGTGTGTTGCCTACTTCTGAATTATGCAATTAAAACTGAGAAGACCTTATCTAACAGGTGAACTGTGCATTGCATTTTGCAAGCTTTTTATTTAATCAGGCAAGGTGGTGAGAGTGTGATGATGGGGTGGTATTTCTGTGTTTCTTTGTTTTCTTAAAGGAAGAAATTATCTTAGGCTCCTTGGAGAAAGTAGTACCAAGTTGTCTCCTAACATTTTGATTATGGGGCTATTTGTTTCAGTGATACAGTTCATACTAAGTGTTGGTGTGGCCCTGGGTTTAGTCTCTAGCACCAAAAAAAGAATTATCATTTATGCCTTCATTAGCCTGACAAGAGCCCAGTGGGATATGTTACGCCCATTTTACAGCTGGAGAAGCTGAGGTATAGATGTTTTTGTCTTTATCTTAAGCTCCAGCATCTATCTGATACAAAAATCCCACTTCCATTAATAAGAATAAAGATCATGCCAGGCACTGGTGGGTTTACACCTATAATCCTAGCTATTTAGGAGGCAGAGATTAGGATCTGGGTTCAAAGCTAGCCTCAGGCAAATAGTTTGTGAAACCGTGTCTTGAAAATAACCAACACAAAAAAGGGCCTTGAGTTTAAGCCCCAGTACCTCAAAAATAAATAATAAATAAAGATCATTTGTTCCCTACTTAGATAAGTCATTTCCTTCTAAAAGATAAGCACCTATTTAAATTTATATTATCTTGGTTTCCTCTGTATACACCAATAAGCCATTCAGCAGTAAGGTGAAAGTAAATTTGTAATTTCTGTTCCACTGTGGGGTATTGAATCTGTATGTGTTGTTTGACATGATTATACCATTCACAAGTGCAGCTTTCTAATACCAGGATAAAAATATGACTAAACTGCTCTTCTTGCAACCCATGGGTTAGTAGGGGTGATGGTTATGTTTTCCTGCTGTTTGTTTGTGGGACTAGGGTTTGAACTCAGGGCTTCACACTTGCAAAGCAGGCACTCTACCACTTGAGCCACATCTCCAGTCAGTTTTGCCACTTCTTGGTGGGTGAAAAGAATTTGGAATTGTGAGTACATATGAGTTCATAGTGACAGTGGCCTGTTTTTCTCCATAAGTTAAAAATAAAAATGGGGAAAATGGCCTCAATAGCTTAGTGGTTAAGAACATGAACTCTGGAGTCAGATTTACTAGTGTCAAATTATTTTCACTTGTCAGTTTCAATTTCCCCATATCAAAATGGGAAAGACTATTATAAGGAGCAATAAAATAGTTTACATGAAACCACCTAGCAGTGCCTGGCTGGGGGTGCTCTCTCGTCGACTAAGAGCCTCATACCCTGCTAGACTATTGGTTGTCTCAGAACAAGTAAGCAGTGGCCAAGGACTTTGAAAAGGACTTCCTTATTGATTTAAAACCTGGTTTAAACTGTTTTACACTTAAAAATTTTAACCTCACAGGAGACTGGATACTAGAACTTTTCAAAGGATCAACTACATGTTAGTACAGGTAAACTTTAATGTCAGTTTGACTTTTTTTATTTGGAAAATATTGTGTGAATGTGTTTCATTCTACCCTTAAGAATTTATGATTGAACAAAGTCATTATAATTATACAAACACTCACTGCCCTTCTTAAAAGAAGAAGGGAAGCACTGAATCTTCTGAAGTACCTGTTCATATGAAAAGGAATTTGGTCTATCATGTCAAGGAAAAAAACGGTAGAAAGGGATTTAAAATACCCCACGCACAGTTAAGCTATGTCAGTGGTTGGCCTTATTAGCTGGAGGGGAAGGAATATCCTTAGTGTCTAATCATCATGATATAAGCCAGGTCGGCAGGTACACCAGCCTGTGATCTGTAATAACGAAGAGACAAGACATACTATGCTCCTTGCCAGCCACTGTGTTGATTTTGTATAGTTTAGTTTAATTATAAGAGAAAAATTTTTTGATGGTGGTACAGGGCTTCATGTTTGCTAGGCAGGTGCTCTATCACTTGAACCACTGTAGCATCGAGTTTTACTCTTCAAATGTAAGTTTGAGAATTCCAAGATAATTTTATTTGTTTTAGGACACTTTAGAAGACTTGTTTTGTTTTCATGGAATCCCCTTTTCCTAACTTGTTTATCCCATAAAAATGTCCTTTTATCTTTTTCTCTTATTTCTTTATACTTTTTTCCTTTTCCCCTTTTATCATTTTTACATTTACTTACATGTGTATACATTGTTTGTGCCACCTCACTCCTCCCCTCTTCTTTTTTAATATTTATTATAATTTATTTTGCAGGACTGAGGATTGAGCCCCTGGCCTCATGTGTGCATGCTAGGCAAGCACTCTTAACACTGAACTGCACAACCAGCATAAATGTCTTTTCCTGAAGTAGAGTTCTTCATCTCTTTTGTTAGTTAGGTTCCATGGTTCTATCTACCTCTTGTTTGTCCTAGGGTACAATTGATCTGATTTGTTTCAAATTCTCTCACGTGCCCCTTCATTATAATAAAATATCTCCTGGAATATTAGGTCAGGATCTTATTTTTAATTCTGGGAACTTGAAAATTTATAGGAAGTAGTTAAAACAGATTTTAGATTCTTTGTCCAACATTTTATTGTTGGTATAAAAAAACTTTGTTGCCTAAGCTCCTAGTTCCTTTACAGTGGCATTTTTTTGGGGGGGAGGGAGGGTGGTGAGACTGGAATTTGAACTCAGAGCCACACCTCCAGTCCATTTTGCTCTGGTTATTTTGGAGATGAGGTCTCTTGAACTGTTTCTCTGGGCTGGCCTCGAACTGAGATACTCCTGATCTCAGCCTCCCAAATTGCTAGGATTACAGGTATGAGCCTCCTGCACCTGAATTACTGTGGCATTCTTAGTTGCTTGTTTCGAAGCTCACTTTAAAATGTAGCAGATTGGGGCTGTGGGTGGAGCTCAGTGGTAGAGTTTATGCTTAGCATTTACAAGGTCCTGGGTTCAATCTCTAGCACACACACACACAAAAAAATTAAAACAACCAAAAAATAAAACCAGATGGGGGCATGGCTCAAGTAGCAAGTGTGAGGCCCTGAGTTCAAACTCCAATATGGGGAAGGGGGCACTGTTGGGGGGAGGGGGGAATTGGGAATAGAACCTATTTTTTTTTTAACTTATACAATTCATTTGTATAAGGGTAATCTTAACACTTTGTCATTTTCTTCCCCCTTTTCCTTCACATACTTATAGGAAATTCAATTCTTAGAATACCATTGATTATTGTCTTGCTATGTTGTATCTGTTTGCTATTCTTTTCTTCACTACCATAGATATTTTAATGTCTGACAACATATGTAATTGTCACATTGTAAATAAAAAAGAAAACAGTAAAAAGAGATATAACAAAGTTGTCTTCTGAGGTCTCTTTGGCAGGAAAGACAGTGGCTCTGAGATGGGATTTTGAGTTGGGATTTAATTATAGATTTTTAAACTTAATTGGTTCACAGCTAATGTATTTATTATATATGTGTGATTTTCAGATACAAACTCAAAACTAAAGTTTGTAAAAGATGTTATTACAAGTGAAAACTGTGTATCCATTCTGTCAGTCAGGAAAGACTTTTTTTTTTTTTTTTTTTTTTTAGTAGATAAGCTAATACTAATGAACTGCATAAATTTCTTCCTCTAAATTATACCTTCAGCTGATACAAGCAGTGCTGAAATCTTACCCTATTTCACCAATGGTGATGCTAAGGAAAACTTTCCTCTTTGTCCATGTGGTGCAAAGTCTCTCCAGTGCTCTAACTCAATTCTAGCCTGAAATGTTAGTTTTGTTCCCACCATGCTAGGCTGTACCCTTCCTCATTCCCTCCTGGCACTTCTTGTTTGTAAAGCTGGCCAAGCCTGTTTGTGCTGTTGTGCTGCCTCAAGGGCAGAATGAGTAAATTGCATGACAAAGCCATAAATCAGGAGGCCAGACTCATCTTCTCAAGATGAGCTGTGCAGCAAGTAATTCAAAATAGAACTAACTATATACGTTGATGGGATAAGGAATTGGCACTATACAACATTCTTAAAAAATACCTCTTTATTTGTGTTGAATTTGGGTGAGGATTATGTGTTGAACAAACTTGAGAGAGGTGTATGTGTGTTTAAGGAGGAGGTTTGAGCATGCAGGAGGTCGGGTGACTTAAAAGTTGTTAGCAGCATAGAGCTGCTGACCTCTGTGATGGCTCAAAGGGAAGCATGTTGGTGCGTGTTACATAGAGTCACGTTAGCCGGATGCCAACAACATATTCTTAATTAAAAAGGAGAATTCAGCAAAATTATTCTTTCCCTACAAATCTGTTTCAACACAGAAAGGAGACTTCACATTTTTACTTTTGATCTCTATCTCCTTCACTTGGCTTTTATCTATGAATTTTCGAAACAAAACAAATTAAGCAAAGCTTCTTAAGCTTGGTGCAGGGAATTTTGTACACAAAATCACATCAGAGCTGTGATGTAAGTCTGGTTCCATTTCCTGCCAGCTAGGTGACTGAGTGGGTTGTGGAACGTCAGTTAATCCCAGTGCCTTTATCTTCTTGGTGAGGTTATTGTGAAAACTGGAAGAAATAGATGGTAGTTTGGACAAAATAGTGTTTAATAAATGCCTTTATTTATGTCAGTGTATTTTTAGAAGCTCTCAGGGCTGTGAAGGGTAGAAAGATCAGAGCAAGGTAGGTGCCAGGAAATGTAAATAATACAGTAGAAGAGAGTAATTTATTGCAGAGATAATATCTGATGGACTCTTAAATTGATGGTTGTTGCTGAAAGCAGGTAGGGAAGTCTTTGGTGCTATGTGGCGGTTACTCATAGTCCAATTTGGTTAGGGGATTAAGAAGATAAGAGTGGTTTATAAGAAGTTACTTAAGCAAAGGTGAGGAGGTTATATAATCTCTTGTTATTTATAGATGAGTTAATGGAGTGGATTTGAATGGAAAATCCTTTTACGTTCCTATTTCTCCAAACCTGAATTTCCTCCCAGTATTGTGTTTTGGGATGGAAAGTTATGATATGGGCAACAGTCCTGTGGTAGTGTCTCTATTTGGACACCCCCATTCCTCTAGGACAGAGACAAAGCTTTTTCTGTAAAGGACCTGATAGTCCATATTTTAGGGTCTGTGTACCTCATATGGGCTCTGCTTATATTCTTCTTTTTATAATCCTATAAACCTGTAAAATCTATTCTTTGTTCTGAGCTGCACAAAACCATGCTGAGGACGAAGGATCACCTCCTGTATAAGTGGGTGCTTTTCTTTTAGGTTTCCTAAGGTGCGCGTATGTATTTGCTGATGGGGTTCCACGTGTATCCCGGTGTTGACAGTGTATCATGTTGCTCTACATGCAGTGCTTTCTTGGCCAACTCTCTGCAAAAATCTTCCCAATAAAGGTCTTTTATATATTATATGTAAGTGCTTTCTCTAAGAGATGAGCAGATGGTAGGAGGCGGAGCTGTTGGGAACTATGACTTTACATCAGTGGTTCTCACCGTTAGGTATTTTTACCTACTAGAAGACATTTTAGTTGTTACAACTGGGGAGTGAGTGAAGGTTAACATGCTACTAAAAATCCTCCAGTACCCAGAAAACCTCCCCCTCTCACAAAGAATTGTGTGGTTTACATGCAGAATAAGTGCAAAGATTAAGAAACATGGTTTATATGTCGAGTTGGTCTCCACTTTCTTGGGTAATTTTTACTCTACTGTAGGCCCATACAAGACTAAAGGTATTATTAGAATTGCAAAGTTGCAGACAATGGTGGCAGAATCTGTAGGATAGGGCTACTCATGACTAGTCTTTGTTCTGTAAGGATCTCTACAACCCTTCCTTCCTCTCCATAAAATTTAGGGCATTTGTCTCCCCAGTGTCTTCATCCTTTGGCTCTGGGTTTTCTGTCATTCTTTGTAAATGGCACTGGTTGAATACTTTATAGTACCTCCTTCCACAGGTAATCAGTGGCCAAAAATCAGTGGTCATTGCAATCTGTTGCTTGATGTTCTGATCCTTCAGTGGGCAGCACACTTATTACATCACTACATGATATAAAGGGCAGGGGTGAGCATGTAGACATGATCTACCATTTGAGCTTGATGATTATCCTGTGGGAATGAACAAGGAGACTGCTGAGTTCAGATTTTTTCATCATAAATGCAGCCCTCAAAGTGTCTGGTTCATCATGGGTTAGGAAAGTGGTCACTGAGGGCTCCAGGAAGAGGGATGGGGAGTAGGACATCTCTTATTACAAGCTTGCTTTGTACTTTGGGCTTTTTGTTTGTTTGCTTTTTGTTTGTTTGTTTTAAGATAGGATCTTGCTATGTAGCTCAAGGTTGCCTTGAACTCTGATCCTCCTGCCTCAACAAAAAAGCCTGGGGAGGGGAAGATTATCAAATCTTTTTGTTATTGTTGTCCTGGGATTTGAACTCAGGGCTTTGGGCTTGCAAAGCAGGCACTCTACTGCATGAGCCACACCTCCAGTCCATTTTGCTCTGGTTCTTTTGGAGATGGGGTCTCACAAATTATTTGCCCACTTAATCTCACATTTCAATCCTCCTGATCTTAGCCTCCCAAGTAACTAGGATTATAGGCATGAGCCACTGACAACAGCTTATCATAGCTTTATCTTCATAGATAAACTCAAGCTTAGAGAGGTGAAGTAGTTTGAATAGTGTATTATCTACGGAGAGATGGGCCAGGTGAGAGACAACACAAAGATGAGTTTGCTCTAACAATGTCTTTTTACAAAGAAAAGAAGGAGGAAGCCCAGGGTGAAATGGAAAGTGATTTTTAAACTGAGAATAAAAAAGAGTGTTTTTTCACTGAATTAACTCTCCCAATGATTGGCTGAACTTGTTAGGAATTAGTGGTGCGAATTCTCTGAATTCTTTCAACATGTATCCTCTTAGTTTTCTCTGAACAGCACATACAGACCTTTCCCTTACATCTATCTTAATTATTAAAGCTTTTTATACTAGTTAGAAAACAGTGTAAAACAAGGCAAATATTCTAGTAACCATCACCCAAATGCCTGTTTTCATTCTAAACGCTAGAAAAAAATATGTGGTCTGGTATTAACTTTCCCTATCCCCAACAAAGAAAGGGTCTCAGTCCTTCTGCCAGGTGATTACAGGCCTGTGCCATCTTGCCCAACTCATAGTATTATCTTCAGTGTACATTGTACTACATTATAAAATTTACAAAAATTTATATACAGTGCAAAAAGACTATAATATTGAAATTAAACATTATAGTGATTGTTTCATAAGGTAAATTTTTTGCTAGAAATACATGCTTATTTTAGAAAGATTACTAAATTATAAGACTTAATTTCTTGTGATGTTGAGCCATGTGTTTAAGAGCCATGTTTCCTGGTTTACTCAAACAGTGTACTGACATGGTCAAGAACCCTATGTTAGCTGTGCATGAAAGATATATGCCTATATTCTCAGCACTCAGGAGGCTGAGGTGGGAGGAGTTCCAGATCAGCTTGGGGCAACATAGTAAGACTAAATCCCTTTAGCTCAAAAAAGCAAAAGTATGTGTGCTGTGCCATTGATGACTCTTCTTTTTTTTGGGGAGAGGTTTTTTTTTTTTTTTTTTTTTTTGTCTTTTTTGGTGCTGGGATCGAACCCAGGGCCTCACGCATGCTAGGCAAGTGCTGTACCACTGAGCTACATCCCAGCCTGATGACTGTTCTTGAATTGTTTCTAACATTACCCTCCAAGGACTAGTATTTGCTACTATCAAAGATGGGATCTCCTATAAGGCTCTAAAAGTATTCTGGAAGGGAAGTTCTGAGTAATAGCATGGAAATAGTGTCATCGGTAATCTGAAGCATCCATTATAAACATTATGCCAAAATATGTAATGTCTTTTAATAAGTCATTTTTTATGTCTTGACTGATGTAACCATATCAGTTACGTTACATGGTCATGGCCTTATTTATATCTAAAGATAGAAGGAAGTAGTCTAATTTTGTTGCTTTCTTTATAGTTCAAAGTGAAATGAAAGTGGTTATTATTCATGCATTTGCTATTACTTAGACAGAATTTTTATTACCATAATACCCAGGACCAGACTGACTTGGACATTTGATCCAAGAGAGCAGGTGGAGATGTCAAGGAGTATGAGTGTCCTGACTAATGGGAAGGGTTATGTTGAGACTTCTACAGAATTTTCTCTGGCATTTTGGGACTTTATGAGTTTAATTTGGGGTTACCAGTAACATCATTTTACCTCTTCAAAATGTTTCCTTAACTTAATCTCACAGGTTTAAACTTTGACAAGCATAGTTCAGTCTCCCGATATGGAGCCTCTCAAGTTGAAGATATGGGAAATATAATTTTAGCAATGATTTCAGAGCCCTACAGTAAGTATTGCTTTGGAAATAATGCTGTCCTGGAACTTGATCCCACCACCTTTCCTGCAGCTGTGCTTTTGCTCTCTAGTAGCTAAAATAATGATTTTCATGTTCTCATTTTAGATCACAGGTTTTCTGATCCAGAGAGAGTAAACTACAAATTTGAAAGTGGCACTTGGTAAGTGAATTCTATTCATTAGAGCTGTTTTATTTGTTCTTTTTCATATTGTGTGTAAGACTCCCTTTGTTTAGTTACTTTTTGCTGTCATTTCTTAATGTTAGGCCATTTGTTACTTAAAATAAGCTTGGATAATGGGTTAAAATTTAATGAAGTGTTCGCATCTTCAGTCATTCAATGACCTTAGGTGCATCCTATGTTTGTATCTATCGTTATTATTATTATTGTTATTATTATTATCGTTATTGGTTGTACTAATGTTTGAACTCAGGGCCTCATGCTTGGTATGCAGGCACCCTCCCACAGGAACCACTCCATTAGCCCAATTTTTTTTTTTTTTTTTTTTGGCATTGTGTATTTTCAAGATCAAGTCTCTTGAACTATTTGCTTAGGCTGGCTTAAAAACTTGATTCTCTTGATCTCC
Organism: Castor canadensis; assembly: GCF_047511655.1. Lineage (NCBI taxonomy): Eukaryota > Metazoa > Chordata > Mammalia > Rodentia > Castoridae > Castor > Castor canadensis. The sequence goes on from NC_133388.1 coordinate 156,189,714, forward strand.
GCCTCTCAGATAGTTAGGATTACAGGCATGAGCCACTAGCACTTGGCTTGTTATTCTTATTTTAGTCTTTTCAAATCTAGCTATCCTCTCATTTGGAAAACTCTAAACTAAAAATCATAGGCTTTAAAAGGTCATGATTTCACTGGGATAAATTACATATGTTCTATTAGTTTATACATTTTTGGGGGGTGGTACTAGGGCTTGAGCTCAGGACCTTCACTTTGAGCCACTCCAGCCCTATTTTTGAGAAAGGTTTTTCTTTTTTAAATATGGAACGCTTCATGAATTTTCATGTCATCCTTGCACAGGGGCCATGCTAATCTTCTCTGTTTAGTATATGTGCTGCCGAAGCAAGCACGAGAAGGGGGACTCACAAACTATTTGCCCGGCTGGCTTTAAGCTGTGATCATCTTGAATCTCTGCCTCCAGAGTAGTTAGGATTACAGGTGTGAGCCACTGGTGCCCAGCTTAGTTTGTACTTTTAAAGCAAAGGAAATGCTTATAGAATGTGGAATGGTGGTATCTCTGTGATCACAGGTAGACCTGGTTATATTTGTCACTCACTGAAGTGAATTGTGTGGTGCCTGATGTGAATAGAAACTTCTGACTGCTTTGCCCATGGAGAGACTTTGAATCCTATTTAGTTGTGGAAAAAGTGACTCATTAGGAAAATGTCCTGGGATTACTGAAAATATGACCATGAGAAGGACAAAACATCAAAAGGTGTCAAAATGTGTAATAGGTGATTTACAAATGACTCATTAAGTGTAGGGACTCCCACCTGTTTTCATAAACACCTGGTGATGGTTCTCTAGTTTGATAGGAGAGATATTTTAATGGCAGATTTCTGACTTACATGTACACATTCCTGATGTGGGTTAATTGTCAGCTCTATTCTGATCCTAGGTTTTACTGCCAAATGGGATTTCACCTCCACTCGTGTACTGGTTAGATCTTAGAATGAATTTAAATCTATCCTTTTTGTTCTGTGAGGGTATTGGGAGCACTGTGCTTCCTATGAATTGATCCTGGGTGCTTTTGAGTTTATGGCCAGCAAGCTGCTCTTTGGCTGGTGGTGGTTTGCTGGATGAGCTGGCTGTGTTGGACCTACATAGGTAGCTTTCTTAGTATAGTGACCCACCTAAACATTACCTTGTAACCAGAAAACTTTCCAGGGTGTAAAGGAAGTCAGTATAGCAAGTCTTTTTGAACTCCCAATTAATAAGACCCCATGGGTAACATTGCCTTGCAGGGGGTGATAGATGTCTGACTTGCAGGCATCAATAAGGAAACCTGATGTTCTGCTTCATCCACAGCAGCAAGATGGAACTTATTGATGACAACACTGTGGTCAGGGCACGAGGTTTACCATGGCAGTCTTCGGATCAAGATATCGCAAGGTTCTTCAAAGGACTCAACATTGCCAAGTTGGTTTTCTTTGATCTATGTTTTACTCAGTCCTGAATGGATGCGGAGTTTGCTATCATTTTCTCCTCACTGTGTTTTTTCCTACCTGCCACCTGTTTTATTATTTTCAAAGGGGAGGTGCAGCACTTTGTCTGAATGCCCAGGGCCGAAGGAATGGAGAAGCCCTGGTTAGGTTTGTAAGTGAGGAGCACAGAGACCTAGCACTGCAGAGGCACAAACATCACATGGGTACGCGGTACATTGAGGTAGGTCCTCAAACCTAAGACGCTTGACTTCTTGAATGATCATTAACATATGGTGAAGGACTCAGAAACTGTGTTTTAAGCTCTCTTTCTTTTCTTAGGTTTACAAAGCAACAGGTGAAGATTTTCTTAAAATTGCTGGTGGTAAGTGCCTGTTATATAATGTTATATAATAAGAATCTAAAATTTCACATATGTACTGAGAGTAGATAAATGGGATTCTGAATGTTTTTTATTTCCCAGTGAAACATGGGAACTGATTTAAAAAAAAAAAAAAAGTTAAGAAGGAACTTCCAGTATAGTATCAGTGAGCTTAATGTACTGTAACACTTGCCCTAAGGTTCAAGCCAACCTTCTGTAGTTAAATAGCCATTAAAAATAGTACTATACAAAGGTGAAAGGGTCACATAAAGTTGTGTATAAAGAGAAATGGTAGTTCTTGAAAGAAATGAGTCTGAAAATGGTTTTCAAGCAGCCATGCTATAATAACTTAGGTTGTTGGAAATCTTCTAATTTTTCTCTAAGAGAATTTATCAGTGGCCTGAAACATGGTAACTTTCTACATTCGGGAATGTGTAGTGTACACAGAAATATGAGCAGAAAGAGAGGGAACAGATAGGGTTTCTATTACTTTTATTTTTAGCATTTATTGTACAAAATAATGAGTTTCATTACGACATTTTCATACATGTAAGTAACATACTTTGATTTTACCCTTCCGTTTAGTTTAGTCTTTCTGTAATTCTTGAGTGATTCATAACTTTAGAATCTAAAAGTAACAGATGCAGAAGCAATGTTAGTTTGTCTGTTTTTTTTTTCTTTACATACATCTACTTTATAATTTTATGTTGCTCTGTTCATGTTGCTTTATAACTTTCTTCCTTGATTGTCATCATGTGTCATAATTTTTAAGCATCTGTGCCAGGCATCTAGACCTTACTACCAACTTTTCCCTTTGTCTTCAAGTGGATATTTTTGTATCTCTGTATGTGCTATTCAGTAGGATAAATCTCTAAAACTAGAATAGCTGAAGCTAAGAATTATGGACCCTTTTGAGAGACTTTAACAGTTCATGTCAAATTATACTAAGACAACTTTCACTTAAATACAGAGAACATTTGTATCTCTGCATAATGTAGCATTGATGAATTTTTTGCAATTGGAGAACTTGTTGAAAAGCATGCTCTTAGCACTGTAGCACAGTTAGCTGATATATTTCTATTCTTGCATTTTCTTTCTTTAGATAAACCCCAAGGCTTAAAAATTCAGGAATTTAAGTTTAATAGTTTCCAAAGCTCCAAAGTAGCATTTGACATTGGTTGGGGATAAACTGTATTTGGAGTTGCTGGGCTCTTAACTGGATCTTGGGGTCCAAAGGTAGATGTACTGCAAATTGAGAATCACAAAGTTAACTAGTATTCACAATTTTGCCTGGGATTTCATTGTCTCTGGCTAGTGTGATAAGAATTTTCTATTAAGGAAAGTGTTAACTATTGTATAAGGTTGAATGATGGTATATTTTGGTATTTACACTCTGGCAGTGCTGTACAAAATGTTTTAATTTGGCCAGAATGTTGATTAAATCCTGGAAGTGTGAACTGAATATATTCATTACACTATTGTCTTTACTTGAATGCATTGGAAGCTTTCTTAATAAAAAGTACTAAGGAAAATAACATACCCAAAGTGCTTAAAGGTATTAGCCTACTTCTCATAGTTTATGAAGTAAATTTTACAGATGAGGAAATTAAGCTATGAAGGTTAAGCTTGACTAATGTCATGTACTAGTAAACAGGGTAGCAAGATTAGGCCAGGTATTCTGGCTCCAGGACCTATGCTCCTTTTTTTTTTAAATTACTGTTGATGTGTTTCTGGGGATTGAACTGAGCTTTGTGCATGCCAGACAAGCACAGTACCACTGAACTACATCCTCATCCAGGTCCTGTGCCTTTAACTATTGTGACTTACTATCTCTCCCAGAGGAAAATAAGTCATATCATATGATTTAATTATCTGACCAGCTTCTTAAATTAAGAAGGGTGTTTTATGAAATTGCTAGGGGGAGAGTTTCAAATTTGAGCAAAGAAAATTCTGATTCCTAAGATGTTACTATGAATTCAGTAGGAGTGTGGGTATTAATTACGAACTGAAGACATTGCCTGGAATTTTACTATTTTAAATTTGGTAAAATTGATATCTTAACTATTTCTCCCTATGCGTTCTAATATTTCTTCCCCTAGGGACATCCAATGAGGTAGCCCAGTTTCTCTCCAAGGAAAATCAAGTCATCGTCCGGATGCGGGGTCTCCCTTTCACAGCCACAGCTGAAGAAGTGGTAGCCTTCTTTGGACAGCATTGCCCCATCACTGGGGGCAAAGAAGGCATCCTTTTTGTCACCTACCCAGATGGTAGGCCAACAGGGGATGCTTTTGTCCTCTTTGCTTGTGAGGAATATGCACAGAATGCATTGAGAAAGCACAAAGACTTATTGGGTAAAAGATACATTGAACTCTTCAGGAGCACAGCAGCTGAAGTTCAGCAGGTTGGTTTTCCATAACCTTTGTATTACTTTCTGTTTTTTTGGCATTTTGCCTAATAAATACTTTGTTAAAATTTCATATGCATAGGAAAAAATTCAATAAAAAAATAATAATGGTAGTACCAAGCATTTTGTACATATTGCCATATTCTGTACTAATTTCTGCTGTTTATCTCTGAAAACAATCTTAAGTTATTCATAGTATTAAAATAAAACTTGAATAATGCAGGAAGTCTTAGTGCATGAAAATTGTCTGATTTTATAACCAAAAGGTAGCCACTGTTACTTTGTATACACTCAGAAAGCATTACCTTTTGTATTTTCTTATTTCCATTTTAAAATTTTTTGTCTTTAAATTAATGTCTTATTGAAGTACATAGTTGATTTAGCAATTCCTCTATTGCACATGTGGGTTTTTTAATTTTTGTTTTATTTTGTTTTCTGCTATAAGAAATTCCTCCATAAACATGCTAGTAAACTTTTTCATCAATTTCTGATTGATTTCTTTAGAATTGAATATGGAGTATGAGCTTTTGAGGTTGTTAATGTTTTACCAAATGTATTTGCCAGAATGCTTGATAAGTTTTATTTCCTGCTAGTCACCTTCTGGCTTTACTAGCTTTTAGAATTTATAGTTTTAAGACAGAAAATAAGTTAATGTATTAAAATCCAGGCGTGAAACCATCTATAGAATCTCAAGCCTATTCGTAGCTGCTGAATATGTCACCATTTCTTTTTCAGTGGTGGTGGTAGGAGTCTCATTCTGTAGCCCAGGATGGTCTTGAGTTCACTATCCTGCTTCAGCCTCCTGCTTAGCTGGAGTTACAGGCGTGCTCTACTGCCCTTTGTTGGACTCTTTTACATATCTTTCAACTTTTTCAGTTTGTGTCCCAGAGTAGTACAGTCATTTAAATTATTTATTTGGTCTTTTATTGTAAGCTTTTATGATATTTGCTCTAATTATTTGTGTGAGCTCAGGAGATGATTTTGTCTAGCTTCTGTAACTCATTGTATATTGTGACTTACAATAATTACCCACAGTTACAAAGAACCTTTTAATTTATTAGGATGCTGTAGATGGTTTGGGATATAGGTGAGCTTCCTATCTAATTCTGTTTCCCTACTGACTTATTTAATAAGTGCCAAAGTAGTCATAGGCATAGGCTCTGTCATTCTTTCTTCCATGACTAGTAATATTTCACTCAATAAGTACTTGAGCACCTTCTATTTGGCAGATATCATAAGGTGCTTGACTATTTTCTGTCCTGAGTTCTCACTACATAGATTTTCTGGTCATGTTCTCTCTCTAATATTTGTTCTGTGTCTAGATTGTTACTTTGTTTGTTTGGTTTTGTTGCAAGGAATTGAATCCAGGACCTTGCATGTGCTAGACAAGTACTGTACCACCAAGCTACATCCCCAGCCTTTATTTATTTATTTTTATTTTTTTGAGGCAGAGTCTCATTCTGTAACCCAGGCTGGACTTGAACTAAAGATCTTGCTTCTACCTCCTGAGTGCTGGGATTTCATGCCCAGCTGTGTTTATATAATTTTAAAAAATTATTATTAAAGCTTTCCTCGGCTGGTGGAGTGGAGTGGCTCAAGTGGTAGAGTGCCTGCCTAGCAAGTATGAAGCCCTCAGTTCAAGTATCTCAAAACAAACAAGCAAAGCCTTCCTGTTTCTTTGTCATGGCATTACTTTGGGTGTGCTATGTTTGGATTTTGACTTTGTTACCTACTATCCAACAACTGAACAGGGTGTAAGTGAAGAAATTAATGCATGCTTTTGGGAGGGTTCATTGATTCTTACACATTTTTTGTTAAAGGCTATAATGAAATCAGATGTAGTAGTATATGTCTGTAATCCTAGCACTCAAGAAACTGAGGCATGAGCATCATGAGTTTGAGGTCAGCCTGGGCCTGTATAGTGAGTCACTATTTCATAAAACCTAAAAAGAAAAACTAATGGCTATAATGGTTAAGTTTTCTAGAAAATCTGGGCATTTCACAATGTCACAAGTGGCATTTGCACAAAGTTCTACCTCCTAGTTTTATGAACTAGACAAAAGTGGACAAAAACTTATAATACGTATTTTGCCTAGAGCAATTCTTGGAAATGTATCTGTGTCATCATCCATTCTCACTTTCTCTCTCTCTCTCTCTCTCTCTCTCTCTCTCTCTCTCTGTTTTTTGCTGTACTGGAGTTTGAACTCAGGGCCTCACACTTGCTAGGAAGGTGCTCTTCCATTTGAGCCACTCCACCAGCCCTGTTTTGTTTTGGGTATTAAGATAGTCTCCTGAATTATTTGCTCAAGGCTGACTTCAAACTGCAGTCCTCCTCATCTCTGCCTCCTGAGTAGGTAGGGTTATAGACATGAGACTCCTGGCTCATCCATTGTCAAGATAGCTGAATTCCATGAATCTAAAAAGATACTGAAGTTCCTTTGTCTTGACGACTACCTCAAGTTCACATGGAAATTAAATTACTATTTAACTTTATGGTACCAAGTTGTTGTTTTGTTTTGTTTTTTTGTTTTTTTTTTTAGTTTTTCATTGTCTAGCCATTCTGTCTTGTGCTTTTATATCATTCAAAGTTGTTATTTGACCTGTGGTTCTTTTACTAGGTCATTGTCTTTATTTTCTTGGGTCTGCAGTAGAGTGTGAAGACAATATTAAGGAGAACATTATGTACTTAGTGAAGTAAAATCTAATAAATTGCTACAGAAGTAAGTGCACTTTGAGCGATACATTCAGATTTTTAATAAATTCAGATTTTAAGGGTACTTGTCTTAAGGTAGGTAGTGATATATTTGTCCAGGTAGACACGGCCTTAGTAAATCCCTGTGTCGTGTGTTATGTATGTTTTATAGATTAGACAAAAGTGGGTATCTCACTTTTCCAGCTGAAATGCATGAATTCCTTCACCAATACTTTTCAAACTTCAGTGCACTGAGGGATCGTCTGAGGATTCCGTGAAAATGCAGATTCATATTTTGTAATTTTGGAGTGGCACTCAGGCAGCATGTCTCTGTCTCTTTGTGCTAGATATTAAACCCAGAGCCTTGTACGTGCTAAGCATGTCCTCTATTATGGAGATACACGCCAACTCCTAGACTCTGCATTTCTAACAGGCTCCCAAATGATGGCAGCTGGCCTGCAGACAGCATAGGAGTAGCAAGACTCTAAATCACTTCTGTTTTGCTTTGAGAACAGGTGCTGAATCGATTCTCCTCGGCCCCTCTCATTCCACTTCCAACCCCTCCCATTATTCCAGTACTACCTCAGCAATTTGTGCACCCTACAAATGTTAGAGACTGTATACGCCTTCGAGGTCTTCCCTATGCGGCCACAATAGAGGATATCCTGGACTTCCTGGGGGAGTTTTCCACAGATATTCGTACACATGGGGTTCACATGGTATTGAATCACCAGGTAAGAAAGTTGAGTATTGGAAAACTTATTCGCTATTCTTTCTGTGTTCAAGTGTTGTCTTCTAATAATAGAGTACAAATATTTCTTAGTTTTTCCCTAAGTCTTTAAGAAAAGCTTTAACCGTAAATACAGGAAGTCTTTAGGATATACTCCAGAAAGAATGCTCTTATTCAAATTAAAATTCAGCTCTGATTCTTTTCATCACATACACCCATCTGCTTGTCAGTACATCAGGTAGGAGCCAAATATGTTATTAGTGTACACAAAATTTTCCTGTTGCAGCTACTGAACTCTGCAACTCTGCTGTTTTGGTGTGAGAGCAGTGACAGATAATACATAACGAGCATGTCTGTGTCTCAACCACAGACTTTTTTGCTAGGGAGGCGTTCTTACTGCTTGAATCCCTCTATAGCCTTCAGAGTGTTTAGAAATTACTGATTTCAATTTTTTTCATACTTATATTAGACATTAAATTATATTCAGTAGAATGCACACTCAATGAGTACTTATATCTATGTCCCCTATTAACAGTGTATGGGGCTTAGAGGCACTTACCTATATTAAGGAATGAATTGTTCATAAATGTCCACCAAAATCAAACTGAATTCTTTCAGTATGCCAGAGAAAAGTTTTCCAAATAGCTTGGTGCTACTTTATTTGTGATTATTATTATTATTATTACATTATTGTTGTGTTGGGGATACAGTGACGTTTACAAACGTGCTTACAGTATATCTTAAATTCAACTCCTCCATCTTTGAGTTAAATAAAATTTAACTCAAAATTTAACTTCCTGGGGGAGTTTTCCACAGATATTCGTACACATGGGGTTCACATGGTATTGAATCACCAGGTAAGAAAGTTGAGTATTGGAAAACTTATTTGCTATTCTTTCTGTGTTCAAGTGTTGTCTTCTAATAATAGAGTACAAATATTTCTTAGTTTTTCCCTAAGTCTTTAAGAAAAGCTTAAATTGCACTTTCATGAGTGCAATTTAGTCTAAACTAGAAAGGATGTGTCAGGAATCAGAAAACTTCCTGAGTCCTTGTATTCTATACTAGTACATGCTCATTCTAACTCTTAAGTCGTTATCAAGCCATATACCTTTTTGTCTCACAGCCGTCTTAGCATGCTTCACCGGTGGGAGTCCTTTTGAATCAAATCCCCCACAAGTCAGCATCCCCAGGGAATTATTTCTTTTTGAGCCATCATTTTTCCTAGGGGACATTATTCTTTGATTAACAGCAGTAGACAGATTTGCCTCTCATTTGACCTCCATGACCTATTGTGATTTCACTGGATAAAAATGCTGCTTTGATGATGGACAAGCTCTTAGCTGCCTTGAAGATGTTAGGTCCATCTGGACTGGGTTCATTGCTAATATCCCTGGTATGGTAACTCTTATGGTAACTTGCATGGTAAAAATTTGGATTAAATTCTTCCTAAGAGACTTTGAGAAGAAATTATAAAATAGGAAAGCAGTCCTAGAACCTGGCTCTACCTTTTTCTCTCCTACAAAATGCTCACATTAAGTAAAACCAAGCAAACACTACTGATTAAAAAAAATTTACTTTGAACATCACCTGTTTGAGCAAGTTTAAGGTAGAGCTCAGAGACAGGAGGTAAGAGAATGGCTTCCAAGCAAAAGTGATGGTACAGCTCTCACCACCCATCACTGTGCCTTTTCTTTTTAGTTGTTTACCCCAAGCTACATTCCAACACCAGCTTCAGGGATGGGGGAAGATGGAGGAAAAGCAAAAGGGATGTGGCAGGTCCATGATGGACGAGGACTGAGAGCCAAGAGAGAAAAGTGGTTTGTTTGGCTTCCTGTAGGAGGACACATAAAGTTCTAATACTGGTTCTGTTCCTAGCTTTTCTCAATCCAGTGAGGTTTAATCGGATTTTTCAAAAGGGAAAAAAGTCTAATACACAATCCTATATTTTGAAACTGCAGTCACAAGGAGACTCTTTCAAAACTTTGTAAATCTGATACTAATTTAACAGAAACCAAAAAAGGATCACTTTCACTTGTGAGCTCTCAAAACTGTTTCTTCCAGGTTTTGTGGGCCATTCTGGTGATAAAGGGATGAAACTCAAATCAGATTTCAGTAGCTCACACTGTCACCCAGATTTTGCGGCTAAACATGTCTGTACTAATGGGTGATTGTCACTTTGCATGTTTTATAAGCAACCATTTATTTCCTTGTTGAAGGAGACAGTCTCCTTTTGTTTTTATTCTTCCCCCACACACTCAGGGCCGTCCATCAGGAGATGCCTTTATCCAGATGAAGTCTGCGGACAGAGCATTTATGGCTGCACAGAAGTGTCATAAAAAAACCATGAAGGACAGATATGTTGAAGTCTTTCAGTGTTCAGCTGAGGAGATGAACTTTGTGTTAATGGGGGGCACTTTAAATCGAAATGGCTTATCCCCACCGCCATGTAAGTTACCATGTAAGTTTTTCTTGGGTCTTGGCGCTATTCTACGCTGTATGCTGGTAGGTGCTTCAGCTGCTTTCATGACTTTCTGTGCCCCTGGTTCTTTCTGAGGCAGGCGAGGTGGTTACATAAGGCTTTCCCATCTGAAATCAGTAGTATCTGGTAATCATTTAAGACCTTGGTTGTGGACACCCATAATTAAAGATGCTACAAATACCTCCTTTCAAATTATATTCTTGCTTTTCCAGTGATAAGCACTTGGTTTCTGAAGCTTAGTGTGCTCCAGATAAGCACTGACTCTGGGAGGCAACCTGGCTATGTAGATAAATTAATACGCATTTAAAGGTAAAATATGTATGACTGAATCCTTTTCATTTCCTTTAATACCTTGAGCTTTACAAAGGATGATTTGATGCCCATTTTGAATTTTTAACTTTTTGAGCATCAGTTATATTTTGAAAATGATAACCTGGAAGAGCATTCGTACTGTTGTCCAGGATATCTGAAATGAGCAAGTTAGCAGAAAAAAAAAAAGTATGCATATGTAAATGCGTAAGTGATTTAGCCAAAGTTTCCATTGGATCACAGGATCAGTGCTTAATTCCAAGCCATGCTCTTGCTCATTGGCAAATGGGTGCAAGCCATCTGGAATCCTGTTTGAGAGGAATAAGCCCTGTAGCCTAGAGATCAAGTCCTAGTTAGCAGCTAAGGAACGTTTGGGAACCTAATGTTGAAACTTGAGTCTTTTCTTACGCAGTTTTCACCTATATATAAGACATACCTTGTTAGGCATGTTGGGTATGTAGTCAGGAAATAGTACTTGGAATATAGTTCAAAGTTAACTGAAAAAGTAAACTAGATTTGTATGTTTGATTCCATTTAACTGGGCAGTTATAGAACTTCAGCTTTACTTTGTAGTAAGCATGACCATACTACTAATAAAGCTGTTTGATAAAGCATTATTTGAGAACATTTGGTGGGGCTTAATCCTTTTTTCCCCCTTGGAATTCCTAAATGCTTAATAATCCATTTATCTGCTGCTTGCTGTTGGTGAATATCTAAGAGTTGATCATTAATGAGTATAAAGTTTTGAAAATTCATGACTGCATTTAAGAAAATATCTTAAAGTAATCCAATTGTGTGTCTTCTGTCTGTAAGCCACTGAATAATGCTAGTGGCTTTTATAATATCCTTTAGTGACAGTGTATCAAATATTGTGAGATAGAGGAATTTCTCCATCATGTACGACCCCAATTTTTCTGCTGTGATATCCTTTTACTTCTCTTCTGGTGGAAAACTGCTTATTACAGACTTTCTTCATTTCTTCCCTTTTTTCCTCACAAGCTCCAAGAAAGGAAAAAAAATGTAAACCCATGTTTCATGTAAGAATATATTTCTGTATCTTTGGTTACCTTTAATACTTTCTGAAAAACAAAGACAAAAATTTTAACCAAAATTTGTAAATTTGTCTTTTTAGCAGAAAATCCAAAATCCACTTTTTACATGCTATTATTATGTCTGTTCTACTGAACTTTTTCCTGCCACCATACTTTAGGTGACTGCCTAAATAAACAATGACCACAAAACTTACAGAAATGGCAGGTTTTAAAATCTATCTCAAAAGCCGAACAGTTAAAATAATGATTGGTTAACATTTCCCACTGAAGAGTTTCTTGTTGCTAGAGTTTTGCTGATGTGTTAACATTTGCCACTTAAGTTCATTAAGAAGGAATGTTTTATAGTCAATTTCATTTTTGTGGTCTATACATGTACACACCTTATTTATTTATTTTTATAGGAATGTAAGAGCCGTGCCTTCACTTTAGGAATGCCCACATCTTAGCAGCATAAGCTCTTCAGTTGTAAAAAATGTCTACCTTTCTTTGTTTTGAAGCAGAACAGACTTAATTACTGTTGTAGGACTTATACCTACTATTACTTGTCTTCATTGTGTGGACTGTCCTATAATGAATTGGTTGATATTGAGAATATGTGCACAGGTTGTATCATTTTCTGTAATACACTAGCCTCTTAATTTGTACTATTAGATTTTCTGTGGGTCCTTTAAGGCCAGAGAACATAATTTAAAATTTTATAGGTAACTAGCATCTAGCCTAGTTTTTGGTGAGTATGAATGAGGTACCCACAGCTGAGTATGGTAACACATGCTTGTAATTCTAGCACTCAGGAGGCTAAGGTAGTAGGATCAGAGTTCAGGGCCAGCCTGGACTACATAGCAAGACTCTGTCACAAAAAACAAAGGGCTGGGGTTGTAGCACAGTGGTAGAGCACTTGCTTGACATAAATAAGGCCTTGGGTTCAATCTCCAGAACCAGGAAGAGAGAGAGAGAAAAGAATGAGGAAAGGAAAGGGAAGGGATAGGAGGAGAAGAAAAAGGAAGGAAAAGAAGGAAGGAAAGGAAGAGAGTCACTCCAAGTCGAATGTGATATCAGTATTAGCCTTTCATCTGTATACTTGTATTCAACTTGTCTTACTCATCTCCATAGAAATAGAGAAACTCATAAGAACAAAGGACAACTAGAAATCATCTTGGAGGTTTTCATGTGAAAGTTCTCCCTTGGGCCTCTACTATTTTCAGAATTTGGTGGTTCTAGGATGAGGCTTAATGTCTAGGACTCAAAGCCAGTCAGCTTCTCAGTTATTTTTTCTGTTCAGTGCAGATGGTCTGGCTAGTTGTACTCATCACACGTGTGAAAGCTAGTGCCCCACAACTGCTCCAACCTAGGGGAGTTTCTGTGCAGAGAAGATGTGGGATAAGAGAAGACAAAGGAAGTCCGTTCTCCCCCTCCCCCAACACACGCAGTGGTGTTAGGGGATCAAACACGGTGCCTCACACATGCTAAACATACCCTATCCTACTTCACCACACCCTTAGTCCCTGGGCCCATTTTTTTTGATGACTCTTGGGAAGTCTTCTACATCTGTTTCTTCATGGATGTGTCCCATGTTGGATTTTGGTTTACTAGTCTGAAGATACAGATTGGCATAATACCTGGTAAGGTGTTTTATCTTACCTTTTCCATTTTATTTTACTGCAGGGTAGACAAAACTGTAATCTAAAGGAAGTTGATTGGGATGATGTAAAGAACTGTGATAGTGTTTCCTTTAAAATGTGTAGGTAGAAAAGTGCCATCATGTCTTTAGTGTTAACACACATGTGTCAGCTGTTACAAATGTGTCTCAAAGACTTTCTCTTTGGTTATTTAGGCCTGTCTCCTCCCTCCTACACATTCCCAGCTCCTGCAGCTGTGATTCCTACAGAAGCTGCCATTTATCAGCCCTCTGTGCTTCTGAATCCACGAGCACTGCAGCCCTCCACGGCATATTACCCAGCAGGCACTCAGCTCTTCATGAACTACACAGCATACTATCCTAGGTAAGTCTCTGAAGGAAGTGCAAAGAAAGGACAGAAACAAAGAACTCCTTTGATAGCCAGTGCCTGAGTACACAAAAGAATATTGTCTGCCACACTGAAGGTTAGCAGGCTACAGCTTCTGGTCATATCTCTGACCAAGAAGTTGTTTCAAGATAAACTGAAAAAAGTTTATTTCTTAACCACATACGGGTAGCATAATCTTTTAGGGTGCCTATGCATTCACCTTCCCCTTTGCAGTCCTATCACAGGGCCATGTTAGTGGTACTGTAAACCTTAAGATAGGGTGTCAGTGTCATGGAAATGAATCACAAGACAGAAAAATTCATAATGGAAATTATTGTGTTTTTTTTAAGCAGCATGAACTCATGTCAACCTAGAATAAAAAAACCCAAAACTGTTGCTTTACATTTTCCAGGGTTTGTATTCTTTTCCCCTTAAGTCTTTACTATAAATAAAGCCAGAATTAAGTTACTCAATATTTTCTTAGGGGATACATATTTTAAGTCTCTGCTTCTTTTTGGTGGTAGTCAATTTCTGGGAGATAGGAGAGTATAATAGAATGTTGTCGGTTAGGGAGATGAGAGGGAGCTGAGTTTTAGTTTCACTGCTTCTCACTGGGGCAAATCACTCAAACTTTCTGGATTTTAATTTTAAGCAAAATGGGATTGACCACGTTTTTGGTGTCCCTTTTCAATCTGCGCCTGTGATTCTAACTTGGTTATATAAGAAATGACCTCTCATTCTATCAATTGTTTTTCAACAAAATCTTACAATATCTTTGTTTAGCCAGTTCACTTTATTAATGTCAAAATTTACTTTGGTAAAGGCAGTATTGTTCAGAATTTTAGGAAGCAAAACCATTTCCACCAGGATTTTTCTTTTTCTTAGCGTAAGCTATTTAGACTAAATGTTTTGAGTGCCTCTATGAGTACATGAGTGAGGCTTCTGATAAATGGCCTGGAACTAACCTGTCTGATTCCTAAATTTTTAAGTGGGATTGTATTATTCTTCCTCCAGTGCAGAGTTTCCAGTGTGGGGCAAGAACTTTGGGGTCTCACGTAGTGCACTCCCCCCCATACTGGAGTTTGAATTCAGGGCCTTGCATTTATAAGGCAGGTACTCTACTACTTGGGGGTTGCCCCCCCATATACCTCCCCTACCCAAGGCCTTTTTTTGCTTTAGTTATTTCTCAGGTAGTGTCTTTCTTACACCTTGTATCACCATCCTCCTTCCTATACCTGCCGATCCTGTGCATCATATCCGGCTGAGTCTCTTTTAATTATATTTGGTTATTAGGAGTTTTTCAAATATCAGTGCTGTTGAAAATAATTGTATATTCTATTGGGAAATTAGATTTGGAAGATAGTTGTCAGCTGTTGTCCTTTGAAGGGGTGGAAAGGCCACAGGGTTGCCCTATTGTGCTTGCCTAGCCCCCACTGAAGTTCTGGGTTTGATCCTCAGCACCAGAAAGGAAAAAAAAAAAGGTCAGAATATGAGTAACTATTCATGGTTAGTACCAAGTCGGGCAACTACTCCAACACAATTCTGTTACCTCTGGTCTCTGGGATAATCACTTGCTGCTAGTGACCTCTGGTTAAACAGAATGTCGTTGTCTACCTTTCTTATGTCATCAGAATGTCAGGGCTGGACTGCAGCATCCCTCTGTGTGCCGGGTGCACTTCTCAGACCAACAGTACACTTGCACAGTAACCAGTTCTATTACTGAATAACTGTCTGAGCCCTATCACAAAAAGGAATCTCTTAGAAATGAAACCATGAGTGTTGAATTAAAGCCCCAAAAGCAAAAAGGGGTGACATTCATATCTTAAATGGTTTTATCATTTTGGCCCCATCCCTGTATGTTAAATCTTTTACAACTCATAGTTGTACATGCTAAGCAAGTCCTCTACCACTGTGGTGCATCTTAGCCTGAAGTAATTTAAAAAGCAAATTTGAAGAACAAAACATTTTACATTTTTGACAGAACATTCATTTTTAGCCTTATGTGACAATAGTGCTACTAAGACTATTGACAAACCTGTGTTGTGTCAACATTCAGGTATATTTTGGCCTATTCTGATAGGTAGGAGAGTCTGAAGTGGCATACTTGAGGCTCCAAAAAAGGGATATGAATCAGAGGCTCTGTCTCTTTTAAGGGTAAAATTTTATTTAAAACATTTATTTGGGTCCTGGCAGTGAACCTAGGGCCTCTGCCTGCTAAGAATGTGTTCTACAAATGAGCTACAAACCCAGCCAAAAATTAAAATCATAAATTCCCTCCCTCCCCCCCCTTTTTTTCTTTTGAGACAGTGTCTTAAAGAAAAGTGTCTCAGTACCCGCCTCTGGCCTCGAACTTGATGTCCTCCTACCTTACCCTCCCAAGTGCTGGCATTATGAGCACAGAAAAACTAGTTCCTGTAAATTAATTACAATAATTTAAATTTTAAATGTTTTTAACTTTCAGTTTAACCGAGAAAACTATGAGCACCTTGCAAGTGTGATTGTACTAGAAATATTATGGTTAATAAAGCATGGACTCTTTCAGGTGTATGTAGCTGACAGAATTTGCACCTGTGCAGTCAGTGATATTAAACAACTCCCACTGCTAGAAGTAAAGGGCCTTTGTCTCTGATCTCCTCTAACTTGGTTTGTTCGACAATGTGAAGACATGTTCTCTAGTGAATTTGTTCTGATAGTATAAGGATTTGGGTTACTTGAGGAACATTTAAAGCGAAAACATGAACCAATAATGGCTATTTGTTTTATTGTTAAATGAGTTCCTACCAGTCTGAAAATGTGGCTGTCACAAAAGCAGCTTAAAGAGCAAGTGAAATGAAGGCAGGTATCCCTCAAGGAGTTTCCATTTCTCCTTATGGACCTTACGGATTTTTTTTCCCTCCCCTTTGGATGAGGCCAGTGACCCATGGCATAACTAAGACAGAAGAATTAGAAAGAGATGTCCTTTCATGTCCACCTACCTTACCTGCCTTTTGTAGTATTCTATAAATAGGACAAGGTAACATCTTCTCAAGGCATCCAAGCGGGGAAGCAAAGTTTGATCTGTTTCATGCATAAAGCTTTATTTGCTCATTCATGTGAGAGGTGTATGGTGGAGAGAACACTTTCTTTTTTGGGAAGGTAACCATTTCTTAAAAATCATCTTATTTGTTCCTCGACAGTGAATGGGTATAGTTAATAATATTAATGCATTTTGCATTGTTGGGTTTGTTGTGTAGTGTTATTGTGTTCTATTTGAAATTCTTTGCAATTGAAGTGAAAGATAATCACCATCTGCAAGATGCCTGTGTTTACTGATTTGAACACTTAATCCTTCCTGTTTCAATTTACCAACTTTTTCTTTTTGGAAATGAGATTTGAACTCAGTGCTTACACACTTGCTAGGTAGGCTCTCTAGCACTTGAACCATGCCTGTAGCCCTTAGTTTACTTTTTGTTGTTGTTGTTGTTGCAGTACTGGGGCATGAACTCAGGACCTTCACCTTGAGCCACTCCACCAGCCCTATTTTTGTGAAGGGTTTTTCACGATAACGTCTTGTGAACTATTTGCCCTGACTGGCTTCAAACTGAGATCCTCCTGATCTCTGCCTCCTGAGTAGATAGGATTATAGGTGTAAGCCACCAGCACCCAGCTCAGTTTACTTTTTAAATTAAAATATTTATTGCAATGAGTATAAGTTCACATGCAATTGTCAGACAGGAAGGTTTTTTTTCTCTTTCAGGGCCTTGCATGTGCTAGGCGAGTGCTCTACCACTGATCTACATCCTCAGCCCCTTCACATGCAGCTGTAACAAATGATACAGAGAGATCCCATGTAACTTTCCCTAATTTATCTCAGTGGTAACATTTGGCAACCAGTTTACTTTCTAATTTCCCTGTTAAAAGTTTTCTGATAGGACAAAGAAAAAGATAATTCTTGTATTTCTGTGTTGTGTTTTTATTTTAAGAGTCATGTTCACCCTATGTTGCCAAGCCTGGCCTAAATACCTGGACTCAAGAGATCTTCCTTTCTCTGTCTCCAGTTAGCTAGGACTGCAGGCATGCACCACTACACCCAGCTAAGGAAAATAATCAACCCCAAACCTGATAAGTTTTGGTTATTTTTCTAAGAATTTTTTCTTCTAAAATGGGGATCATATTGTATGTGCTTTTCAAAACTTAAAAAAATCCCTATAGATTTTTTTTTTTTTTTTTGCAGTCCTGGGGTTTAAATACGGGTTTCACACTTGCTAGGCAGATGTCACCTGTCTTGTTTCATCTGTTTCCACTGCTTCTTGTACTGTGTCCACCCACCCTCCAGAACATTGTAAAACAAAATATAAAGGTCATTTTGTTTACTTAACTATTTTTGTGTCACATACCTCTAAGTTGTGCACTTTATTCTTAAAGGACTAATAATTTTCATTGAAACATAAATACAAATGACAACCTTGGTAATCTATGTTGTCTAGACTGCCCTTTTGAATTTTTAAACTTTTCCTGGGTGTTGGTATGTCCTTAAGAGATTATTCTGTCCAAAAAAGAAGAATTGACTTTTGTCTGTAAAAAGTCATTAACAACACAGATTTATAACTTTCAATATTCTTTATTATATGGTCTTCTAAAGTTTTTGTTGTTGGGCAGGGGAAGGAGTACTGGGATTTGAACTCGGGGCTTGCTAGACAGGTGTTCTGCTGAGCTATGACTCCAGCTTTAAAGTATTTTTTTAATTTCACCAAAATAAAAATGGACTTATTAGAAAACTTTCATTTCAAGTTTAAAATAATTAGCAAGCACTCTGGAAAGGTTGCCAATGGTAACTAAGAAGTCGGAAAATGTTTGCTTCTAGAGAAGAGTTCTGATTTGTTAGTAAAAAAAAAAAAATGGTGTGGTAAAATCTTTTTGAATGTGGATCTCCAGAAATGGTTGTCTTCGTTACTTTGTCAAGGAACACAAATGTCCATGCATCACCTGGGTGCACTATGCAGAGCTGTAGTCCCACCTACTTGGGAGACTGAGGCAGGGGGATCACTTGAGCCCAAGAGTTTGAGACTGGTTTTGGCAACACAGAGAAACCTGTCTCAAAAAAAAAAAAGGGACTGGTGGAGTGGTTCAGATGGTTGAATGCCTGCCTAGCAAACATGAGGCATGAGTTCAAACCCCAGTGCCACCCAAAAAAAAAGACCATGGGTCACACTACATTTTGCTTGTTTCTTAACTTACATTTTTCATTAAAATATTAAGTATCTTTTTTCCACAAACCTATTAAGAGGCTCACCTGTGTGATCATTTTCTATTTTGAATCAAGCAAGGAGACTACTTTCATATAATTTCCAGTGTAGGGTTTCGTTTTCAAATAAAAATCTAGCTTTGTACAGCAATTATTTTAAATTGGCAAGTCTCACTTTGCTATGGATTTAGAATAAAATATTGCAATTGTAATATGGGGTTTATTTTTTGTAATTTTGACATAACCAGAGTATACTTGGTTCCCAATCTTTTTCAAAAATACTTGTATGAAATGCTATTTACATAAAATAGATTCTTGGAAGATTTATTTGTTCCAAAGTTTTTGCATAGTTGTTTGACACTTTCTTCAAGTGGTGCATGTCAGACCTGGAGAAGCTTGTTATATTATTGACAGCACATACACTTGAGAAGTAATATACTGGAACATGAGAATCTGAAACTTAAGACATAATAAAGTTAAAGACAAAAGGTCTAAAAGATGGGCATGGTGGCCCATACCGATAATCCCAATCTCAGGAGGTTGAGGCAGAAATAGTCTGAGTTCAAGGCCAGCATGGGGTACATAGACTGTGCCCCAAAACAAAAACCTCAATGGCCTTCAAGGAGAACTAACAGAACCCCAGAATCCATATGTAGTATTCAGTTCTGACAGCTATGATATAAAATTCATGTGAACAATGAAAAGTTAACTTCTTACGATTGCTGATTTCAGATGAAAGTTTACAGTTGGAAATCACTACATGAAAATTGTCTCCAGCCTTTACACCAGCAAGGATTGAAGCAGTCTTTCTCTAGGCATTTTCCAAACATAAGGTTTTGTAAATGTTAGTGTAAAGGTTCTGTTCAGTAACTTTCCAAGCAGTGGAAATCAATTTCTTCAGGACTTCTCAGAGTGATTCATATAGTAATGTGTTTTGACTCACTGAGAGGGGAGAACATAATTCTTTCATATTCTGTTTACTTAACCTGTTTCTCTAACAAGACACACAGTGCTTGGTTGGGTCATCTCTTCTCTAGAGAAATATAGCAGGTCCTCAAATCTGAATATTGTCATTGCATGACTATATTTTAGAAAGTCACCTAACAACATTAATTACTGTTAGCAATTTATAGTTGCTAAATAAAGGAAGGCAAACTATATGAAGCTTGTTTTTAAGAGTATACTGTGAGTGTGTTGATGTGGTAGGCATCCTGGTCTCCCAATATATTTATCTATCTTTCCTTGTTCTGCAAAGAATTTTGCTTGGTCTTATGACACATCGTATATCATGAAATTAGATGATAGATGTCAGGTGCTTAGTAACTCAAACCTGTCATCCTAGCTACTCTGGATGAGGAGTTTAGGAGGATTGAGGTTCAGGTTTGAGGCCAGCCAGGCAAAAAGTTCATGAGACCCTATCTCAACTGAAAAAGCTGGGCAGGGTGGTACACCCCTGTTGTCCCAGCTACTTGAGAAACGTTGATAGGATTGCAGTACAGGTCAGCAAAAAGCAAGATTATCTGCAAAATAACGAGAGTAAAAACAGGCTGAACATGTAGCTCAAGTGCAAGAGTAACTGCCTAGCAAGTGCAAGGCCATAAACTCAATCCCCAGTACTGTGCTCTCCCCTCAGAAAAGTGATATAAATTAGGATCTGAGGAAAATTTTGATAGGAAGAATTACTTGGATATGCTGGCAACAACTCAAGCAGTTAAATCGTTGTTGCCATAACTATAATGGGTTGTGAGCAGGTAGTCAAATGAAATGAGTTTGAATTGCAAAACTCAATTTCAAAGGAAAAGGAGTAACTTCCCATGGAAATGGCATTTTTTTCATTTGAAAAAGTTGTTAGCAAAACATGGGGAGGGACATTAAACACTGAAGTGGAGGAAGCCTTTGGCAACTTTGTAACTTTTACTCATTTGATTTTGGGGCTGCTTTTCCTGCTCTTAGTGCAGGGCTCCCAAGGAATTGGTGTCTTCACAGCTGTGATGCTCTAGCAGTGTGCCAAACATAAGCCTTCTCAAAAGCACTGCTCACGTTACCTTCCTTTTTGCCTTGGTTTTCTTTTGCATCCATCCTCCTGGTCCTTTGTTCAGGCAACCCTGAGAGGGTTTGTCGCCCAGTTTAAGCAGTGTCTTCGCTAGTGTACCTGCTGAGGTGCGGTTTCTCCAACACCAGCACACCTTTGAATTCAATGTTGGGTGAGCTGATCACTTGGCCATTACCCCTTTCATTTCTTTAAGATTTAATTTTTAGCTTTTGAGTAGAATCTTCATTATTGACACCATGTGTACACGAGAATTAATACTCTGCAACATAAGAATCTGTATTTAAATATACAATGAAGCTAAAAACCTTAATTAAAAAAAAAAAGACAGATGTTTATGTTTATGTTATGGTGAGGCCAGGCATTGGTAGTGCTCATCTGTGATCCCAGCACTCAGGAGGGGCGAGAGGATCATGAGTTCGAGACCAGTCCAGGCTACAGAGCAAGTTCCAAGACAGCCTGGGTTGCATGGTAAGACACTGCCTCAAAAAAACAAAAAAGATGAGGAAGAAGCAGCTTTGAGCTAGCTGTGGTGATTGGCCTGTAATTCCAGTTCTTGGGAGGCAGATATTATTACAAGTTTGAGGACATCATAGGCTACAGAGTAAGACCTTGTGAAGAAGAGAACAAAGAATAATGTTTTGCGGTGGAGGGTGGGGAGAAGAATGCTACCGTAAGGATTTATATTCAGATTTTTCGTTTTTCTTGGGTATATACGGTAGTGGTGGAATTGGCTGATCATATGTTAACTCTATGTTTAGCTTTTGAGAAAGTGACAGATTGTTTTTCAAAGTATTTTCCCACATATAAAATGAGAGTTCTAGTTTCTCTGAATCTTTTCCAGCTCTTAATGTCTTATTTCTGCCATTTTCACGGATATGGGGGAGGGCATTGTGGGTGTCTGACTTTTTTCTTTCTGGTACTGGAGATTGAACCCAGGATCTTGCACATGGTAGGCAAGTACTTTACCGACTGAGCTATATCCCCAGTATGGTTTTCCATTTCCTAAGTGATTATTTACTTTAAACATCTTTTCATATGCTTCTTAGTCACTTGAATATTCTCTTTCCCTCTTTTTTTTTTTAAATTAACTTTATTTTTTACAGTACTGAGGATTGAACTCAGAGCCTCACAAGCCCTCTACCATTTAAGCATGTCAACATCTAAATATGAGATGTTTTAAAGTACTATTTACAATTTTTTTTTCCTCAGTCTATGGAGTCTTCATTTTCTTGATGTGTCTTTTAAAACACAAAATTTTGGGGCTGTGTGCGTGTAGCTCAGTGGTAGGGCCCTTACCTACCATGTGCTGGAACATGGGTTTGATCCCAGCACCACAAACAGATTTTCTTTTTGAAGTTTAATATAGTCATTTTTGCCTTTCTCACTTACACATTTGGTATCATCTAACAGTGGGCCACAAAGATTTACTAGGTTTCCATAGAAGTGTTTTTTTTTCTCTCTTATAGTTAGATTGATGACTCAACATGAGTTAATTTTTTGTATGTCAGGAAGAGTCTGAACTCATCCTTTCTGTTGATATGTCATTGCTCCAGTACCACTTCTTGAATTGAGCTTTGTATGTGTGTATATATATATTTGTGTTTGTGTGTGTTTCTGTCTATCAAACCAAGGACCTCCCAAATGCTTAGCATGCTCTCTAGCCCTGAGCTACACCCCTACCCTAAGTCCTTTCCACATCAGATTGTATTACAACACTTCTCAAAATCTGTAGCCCATAAATGTTAGGGTTTCTTTTTCTCTTAATTTCTATTCCCATTGATATATATGTCCTTATGCCAGTACCACAATATCTTGGTTACTGTACCTTTACACTAAGTTTCATATCTGAGAATCATTGTTGTCTTGTGGTCTTTTTCAAGAGACTTGGCTCTTCTTGTCCTTTTCCTTTTTATATACTGCCTAAGCCATAGCCCAAGCCAGTTGCTTTCTGTGTGTGTGGTGCTGTGGGTCAAACCTAGGGCCTCAAGCATGCTGGGCAATAATTAGCCTGTGTAATTTTGATACATGTTGTGTGAATCTGTAGATTTCAGGAAATGTGGTCATTTTAACAATACTAAATCTTATATATATATATGAGCTTTTTTTTGTTTGTTTGTTTGTTTTTTGAGGAGTAGTGGAGTTTATACTCAGGGCCTTCCATTTAACTATGCAGAAGCTATACCACTTGTGCCACACACCACAGCCCTTTTTGCTTTAGTTCTTTTTCAAAGAGGGCTTCTGTTTTCTTTCCCCATGCTGACCTGAACTTTGATCCTTCAATTTTTTCCTCCTGTGTAACTTGGACCACACTGAGCTTTGTTAGTTGAGATTGGATTTCCCTAACTTCTTTTCCTGGGTTGGCCTCTCACTGCAATCCAAGTTGTGATTAAGCTCAATCAGAATAAATCCTACTTTAGAAGCTGAATATAGTTGTCCTTCTTAACCTTAAATTTCTAGTTGGTTAATTTTTTCTCTAGCTATTGTTATTTTGATTATATTTTGAAGACACTAGAGATCACAAGCTTAATTTATAAAAGATCTTTGGGCAAAGGTAATGGAATATATCATGACAGTGCGGAAAATGTGTAGAGAACTCGATTGTCTTCATGTAGTATTAATCTCAGTATATCAGATATTTGACATGAACTTGTATGGTGTGTGTATGAATGGTGTTTGAATAGGAGGAAAACATTTAAGTAGAAGTTGAGAAATCTGGGGGGTTCTTCTATTTTGGTGAAGAGCTTAGTAGTGTGTGTCCAGTTGGGAAATTACTTAAATCTTATTTTCAGATTCTACCTCAGTAAAAATGAGGAAGTGTGGCTGAGTGATAGCCAAAGCCCTAATCAGATCAAAGATTGACTTGGAGTCTCTAAACAGTGGTTTCAATCTTGATTTTCATTGGGATCACTGGATTACTTTAAAATATATTAATACAGTAATGTCTGGATTTCAGCTCTCTTGAGTTTCTGATTTTTAATTTGCTGACAATAGGCTTCTATTATAGAGATGTGTAAAAACAAACAAAACCTCTCCCCAAGTGATTTTAATTTGTCACAAAATTGCAAGTCACTGCTGTAGACACTTCCAGCTTGATGTCCAGTAACATTTCCAGGGCTTCCATTGTCTTAAAGGATGAAATAGAATGATAGTTAGGGGAATAGCAAGAGTGAGATAATGTGATGATATTTTGAAAAGTAGTCTGATGTGTTAAATTATTGAACCTGAAGGCTCCTATGAAACCATGAAGGTGCTTATCAGTCCTCAATAGCAAATAAAGAAATTGAGTTTAGAGAAATTGAGCTGCCCACAATTGCTGTGCTATTAGATGCCTGGTACCATGCCTGTTAATCCATCTGTAAGGATGGATTGTGGGGTAGATGTGTGGGGTAGATACTCTTAAAGATTTTTAGTGCTTTCCATTATGTTTCTTTGAAATCAGATACTTACTTGCTTAGAAAGATAAATAGAAGGTATTAATCTTAAGTTGGTAGCATATTAACCCTTAAGCTAATGATTTTGAAAAAAATTCCCTTGTATATTTTAAATCACAATTATCTGGCCATCAATTAAAGTAGAAAACAGATTGGCTGAGGGATACTGTGAAGCTGATTGGTAAACTAATTGAATGAAGTAGTAAACTATTGGTGAAACTAACACGGTGATTACTAGAGTCACCACATAAAGTTAGGTGTTCATTTGGTTTATACGCCATCTTCCCCTCATGTGAATGGTGACCAATTCAACTTATGTAGCCCTTCCAACTCTCCCCTATCCCATTTTTTGAAAATCATATTGCAAGAAGTAATTCAAAAACGGTGTTTCGCTTTGCTTTACTATTCTATTCTCATGCTATATGTTGCTTGTGCATCTGGGTAGAATAGTCCTCATTTCTGAGCAGTCACTTCAGACACTCTTGTTCTCGGTGCCTATGGTTCCTCTACCAACCCTTTGTATTCTTGACAATTACTTACTCTTCAGTGAGCGGGCTTTGGAAGTGGTGCCTTGTGGTTGAGTGCCTTGAAGGTTTAATGCTCTCCTTCCTCTCCCTTTAAGAATTAGGGATTTGGGAAAGTGCTGCATATAACTCTTCATTAACCTCACTACGCTTTCAACTTTTGGCTTCCGTGGAAATGTAAGACAGAACTACTATGATATTCTTACCTGTCTTAGAAAAGATAGCTCTGAGAAGTACAAGAAAGATCACCTTCAGAAAGTCTATTTCCTGAAGTAACTAATATTTGTAGAGTAAATATTCAACATTGTCTGTTCCTGTTGGTTCACTGTGCTTTCTCTCCCTTTAGCCCCCCAGGTTCGCCTAATAGTCTTGGCTACTTCCCTACACCTGCTAATCTTAGCGGTGTCCCTCCACAGCCTGGCACGGTGGTCAGAATGCAGGGCCTGGCCTACAATACTGGAGTTAAGGAAATTCTTAACTTCTTCCAAGGTTACCAGGTCAGTAGCTTGAAGAAGAAAAATACTTAGTGCCCTTATTATTTAAGTTGATTTGCCTAAAGAATGCAGCCAGGAAAGAAATTTATTCTCTGAAACTCATGTATGTGCGTGTGCTAATGAATTTGCTTATGGAAGCAAATAGATTAAGAGTCAATGTTGAGGGACTAATTTCTAATTCATCCTCTTGATGAGAACAGGGCTTTTCCATGCTGTCTTAATTCCTTCCAAATAATCTATTGGTACTTTTTTGAAAGCTCCACTGCCTTGGGAAAGCTCTTTAGGATACACACAGCCAAACAGGTGTTTTCATCGAGAATAGGATTGGTTAAGGAGGAGTTTTCCTTGAAGTGAAATGTCAAATCCTTGATTTAAAAAAAAAGAAAGAAAAAGCACTTAGGTTGGTGCTGAAGCTCAGCTCTTGCCTAGTATTCACAGAGCCCCAGGTTCTATCCCCAGCATTGCCCCCACACCAAGGCACTGTAACCTTGAGTTTAAAGTTGAGTATTCAAAATGTTATTTTTAAAAATATGCCCTTCTAGTCTAAAGTTTGGCCAAAAGGATATTAAGGTCACCAAGAAAAATTTAGAGTTTGCCAGGGACTTGTTTAAAAGTATTTTCAAGTCTGACCAAGAACTCTGACATTTAAAAATAGCTAAGAATATAAATACCTAAAATCATGTGTTCTTTTCAGGAAAAAATAAATTAATAAAATGAAGTTGAATATTTGAAAATCAGAGGCCAGTGCCTAACCAGGGGAAAGAAAAACTGCCTCGGCCTAGTGGAATAGCTCAATTGGTACAGCACCTGCCTAGCAAGCATGAGGCTCTGAGTTCAAATTTCAGTACTGCCACCCAAATATTGCCTAATACATTATGACAGACTCATTTGAGTCCTTAGATTCAGCGGCTAGCATTTGCTTTCGTCAGTTTTCTATTACTGCCTGTGTCTATCAGTTGTTTTCTGACTTAAGCTAAAGAGTGAGATTTTTTTTTAGAAAAATCTTTGTAACAGTGAACGAATTCTGTTCATTGCCAACTCATCTGAGCAGATGACCTAAAGTGAAAATTCTTTCCTGCAATATCTAAAAATAAGTAATTTGCAGCCCTTTTATTGTGTTCCTGGTAGAAATTGTCCTTCTTCCTGGAGCTTGAGTGAAGTTAGCTTGAGGGTTGAGAGTTGAGGAGATGTTTTAGGAAGAGTAATGAAATCCTGAAATAACCTTGAATGTTTGAAGCATGGTGTGTAAGGGTTGTGTCTGCATAGGATACTTCACAGTTAAAATTAGTTTATGAGATTCTTGACCTTGAGTCATGGGGAAATTATCTCTGACTAAGCCAGTGCCCAAACCTTCAAGTTACTATATCGTTTTAAGGGCTTTTAACATGCAAAGGATATTTTCTGTCTCGTGAAAAGCTGAATGAAGGAAGACACAAATTATCTTTTGTCACTGCCTGTCTTAGCACACTTCTTAATCTAGAAGAGGATTTATCCCCCACCAGGAGGATAAATATATCCTCCCCTGAGGAGAGATAAAGGAGAATGATGGAGGGGATGAATTCACCTACAATATATTGAAAGAACTTTTGTAAATGTCACAATGTACAACAATAATATAATCAAAGAATAATATAAAACAATATAATAAAAGAAAAACAGAAGTAAGACTCTTATTCTTTCTAAAAGTAAGTTTTTCAGATGTCAGTAGATATTTTTAATCTTCCCTAAACAATTATGTTGCCTTTGGAGGACCTTGAAAGGTCCTTCCAAACTTCATATCTGATTGATTAGAAATTTTACTGGAAGTTTATTGAAAATTCTGCTTAATCTCATGAAGAAAGCATTTTGACTTTTGTATTTTCCCATTGTAGGACATCTAAGGAAAGTTTCAAGTTTACTGGTCAGCTGGGTTAATTTCTTTTTAGTTTTGACTTAATTATGTTCATACCAAATTTAAGCAGTCTTTCACAAAAATTAGTAACGAAATTAAGCAAAATTGCTCTTATGTAAAGAGTACTGTTGCTGGCATTTATGGGTATTTATTTTACCACAAACACATAAGAGGCACAAGGATTCTAGGTTTATGACTAAAATAACTGACAAGCTTCAAAAGTGAGGTAAAATAATATCGATGACAATTATTTAGTATCTTCCAGAGTCATTCAAGGTTGTAGTAATATTATCTGGTATAATCAAGCCCAAAGATTGTTGAAAATTATTTCATCTCAAGATAGTTGGTCTTTTCTTTCTTTCTTTCTTTCTTTCTTTTTTTTTTTGTATTGGGTATTTTCAAGACAGGATCTCTCAAACTGTTTGCCCATACTGGCTTTGAACTGCTGTCCTCTGATTTCTGCCTCCTGAGTAGCTATCTATTACAGGTGTGTGTCGCCAGTGCCCAGCTGGCCTTCATTTTTGAAGTGCTTGGAATTTATAAACTGGATCAGCGAGTTAGAATCTCAATTACCCAATTTCATATATTAAATTATTCCAATATGTGCATTTAGTAATTTAAGCTACAAGGCATGCATTCAAAATCTTTATACCTGACCTAATTTCTTATTCTTACAGATAAAGCTCATATTTCATATGTCTTTAAGAGTTCTTGCCTTCTTATTTATATTTTCTATTCTCAGTTATTCATGTAACAGCTAGTCACTATGGGGTTCTAGATTCATTAGATTTGACTTTGTCACAAAATAGCAAAATCAGTGGGTTGGCTTCTTTATTTTGGTGGTACTGGGACTTGAACTCAGGACTTCTTGCTTGCTAGGCAGGTGTTCTACCACTTGAGCCACTTCTCCAGCCCTGTTTTGTGTTGGGTATTTTTGAGATAGTGTTTCTTGAACTATTTGCCTGGACTGGTTTTGAACTGTGATCCTCCTGATCTCTGCCTCCTAAATAGCTAGGATTAGGGTGTGATCAGGGTGGCTTCTTAAAAACTATTCACTTATGTGCATTCTTTGTCTATCTTTATAGTGCATTTATTGCTATAAATGCTAGTTTAATGGGAGGTTTTATTTATTTATGGTTATTTGTCATTAGTTTTATCTATCATAATAGTTATATTGACATAAGCAAATACTCAGGACATAATTGGTTGAGTAGATGAAAATTTTTGATGGTCTCTGATTCTCTGCTTTAAAACAGTGTAGAACTGGATATAATAATAGCATATGTCTCTTCATAAATACATTGTCCTCAGATATTTTTTGGATGTATTTCCTCCCCTACCTTCAGCAAAATTCCTTTCATAAAACTACTCCAACTTTGTTTTCTATACTTCATTTAGGATGGGGGGGAATGTAAAGGCAGAAAGAGTGAGGATTTTGACAGTTAAAGCAGAATATAGAGCATAAGTTCTGCTATCAAATCTGCCATCCTAGCTGGGCATGGAAGTGCACATCAGTAATTCCAGCACTCAGGAGGTACTAAGACCCTGTCTTAAAGTAAACAAAAATCAAAATCTGAGATACCTGAGTTAGGTCTACTCTAATAGAGTTCCATTCATTCAATAGAATGAGCACAGAATTTATGAAGATGAACTACTTTGAAAATATTTAGCAATTAGGGTCAATAAAACAACTGTGCATTTGTTAGTTGATGAGCCTCTTGTTCTGAAATGGACTTTCAGATATCCTTACATATTTCTTTTAACTCTTTCCATTTGTTCTTTATATTACCCTTTTCTGTCAATTGCTTTACATTTCAATATATGCTGGTTTTTGTTTCTCCTTAGTGTTTTCTGAGTTTAATCAGTGTGTCTGTGGATGACTCAGTACTGAGATTTTTACTTGGTACTCAACTGAGAGAGTTGGATTGATATTTCAAGTATATCTAATACCATTTAAAGTCACAGAGTGTTGAATGATACGGAGTAATTTGGCTTACTGTAAAATGCTGTACAAACAATTGCTGCTCAAACGTGTGATATCTAATCATAGTTAGGATATCATGGGAACTGTACTGTTAACCAGATCTTGAAGGTTTGGTCTCCTGAATTATTGTGGTCAGGTGCTCTTTGTTTTTGTTTTTGTTTTGTTTTGTTTTAAAATCATGTGTTCAATCTAACTTCCCTCTTAGAAGGGATTTTGATGGTATTTTTACGTTAACTAAGAAATGAAGATTGGGAATTAGCACTTTTGTGTGAGGTATGTTCCAGTGTTTGTTTTCTACAGTCTAAATGTCATGTGCTTTTTCTTGGTAGATATGTTTAGTTGAAATACCATCCATAGTGACAGCTTGTCCATCTTTTGATCCTGTTTGTTTTAATTTGCATTTTAGTATGCAACCGAGGATGGACTTGTACACACAAATGACCAGGCCAGGACTCTACCCAAAGAATGGGTTTGTATTTAAGGGCCCCAGCAGTTAGACCATCCTCAGAAAAGAAGGTAAGGCTTCATGACATGCAAGCTCAATCATAAAAGGGCAAAGGAAGTAGGCTAAGACTCTGAAGGTGTTTTAGGTATCAGAGGACAGGCTCCATTTTTTCTTTAGTGTAATATAAGTGTCAAAAAACCTGGAAGGAAAATCCATCAGAACAAAGACTGGTGAAGTGGTTCAAGGTATAGGCCCTGAGTTCCAGCCCCAATACTCCCCACCCCCCAAAAAATGGAAGGAATGGAGACTTAATTCAAGTTTATCAACTAACAAAATGGTGCATAAGCAACATCTATGAATCAGAGTTGTATGTTATTTTGTGTAAGGGGAACCTTCTCTATTTGGACATTGATTTACTGTATCATATAGAACATAGGTTGGATGTGCTTTTTAAGACATGTTCTAAAATTTGAAATTCTCATAATGTAAAATTAACCGTTTAAAAGTGTACTGCGTGGCGCAGTCTGTGAGATTCTGGTGGATTAGAGCCTGTAAGTTCATTAAGTTGCAGACATAATTAAGATTTCACCAGGAGTCCACATTACAGAGTGTCCTCTCTCCTTTATATCTTCTGGCTTGTGTTAGTTTCTCAGTCTTTCCTTGTTTTTAAAGAGCATGCCACTTTTCAAGTATATTGCTTTTGAGGTATTTTGTGGCCTGGCTTACAATTTGAATTTGTTTTATGTTTATCTTGTGATCAGACTAGACCAACAGGTGTTAGGAGAGAAGGCCATAAATGTGAATGGATTGCCTGTCTTGTTTCTGGGTACCCAAGGGTATGGCACCACATGACATTGCTAGTGAAATTAACCTTGGTCTCTTGGTAGAGATCATGCTTCTTTCTCATTTTCTATTCTTTGGAAGAGAGCCTTTGTCTAGCCAACTCTCAATAAGGGAAGGGTTTACCTAAAATATTTGGAATTTTTTTCTGTGGACTTGTACATATTTATTTGATACTTTGGAATATAATCTATTACTTTTTTGGGGGAGGGTGGTACTGGAATTTGAACTCAGGGTCCTGTGCTTTCTGGGCAGGTGCTCTACTTGAGCACACAGCCCAGCCCTTTTGCTTAAGTTAATTTTTGAATAGGGTCTCACATTTATGTTCACGCCAGTCCAGACTTTGATCTCCCTATTCATGCTTTCTGTGTAGCTGGGATGGCCGGTGCCCACCACCATACCTACTTTTATTGGTTGAGATGAGTTCTCCCAGAGACTGATGGAGTGGATCAAGTCTGCCTAGTAAGCATGAGGCCCTGAGTTCAAACTCCAATACTGTCCCTCCATAAAAAAGAAAGAGAGATGGAGTTTCCCAAGCATTTTGTCCAGCTGACCTCAAATAAAAATCTTCCCAATTTCTGCCTTCCAGACAGCTGGGATTGCAGGCGTGAGCCACCATTCCCAGCCTCAGTATTACATTTTATGTTACTCAAATTTTTTCAGCTTTGGCCACTGGGAGCTCATTCATGTTGGCTCATTTGGTCCTTTAACATGCTTCCATCCTTTAGGGTTTTTTAACCTTTTCCTTTAAGCTTTCCTTTGAATAAAACTGATCTAAGCTCCTTGTTTCTTGATCTCTTCGCTTATCTTGGGTCTTAATGTACTTTGAGTAGTGTTTCCTTTCCCCTTTTGGTCATTTTGCTATCATCCTCAACCACCTGGGCTTTTTGAGAGTGTTTTCTATTTCCTCCGTAAATCTATTTTGAAGAGTTTATTTATTTATTTTTTAATTCTGAAGATTTTAATTTTAAAAGCAATCTAAATGGCAAAAGAAATTTCTACTCAGATTTCTTAGAAAATTAACAGTATTTACCACTGTCTCAAAAGGTAAACTGTTCATGGACAAATGTAAAAATTCAGATTCTGCATTGAATCATGTTACAATTTCATAAGATCTTGTGCAGAATAATTAAAAGGAATAAAAACATTTTTACTGGGTTCTGTGTGCCTTTTTTCTAGTTAGAGAAAAATAAAATTGAGTCCAAAATAACAAAAAATCACATCACATTTTTAATACCTGATTAAATTTTAATGTAGGCAAAAGTACTATATTGAAAAGTATTAAGAGTTTCCTTGAAGTGTGAAGTTTGGGTTGCTTTAACGGATTGAATGTGTTCTCTGGCTTTTGTAATATAAATTCTTATTTTGGATTAATGTAGTTAACAATATTTTAGTTTCTAACCAAAAAATATTTTAATAGATATCTTTTGGGCAAGAAATAAATAGCTTTTAAAATTAAGCCTGCTTACTCTTCTAAGTAGTATTTATATTAGTGGGTAAGAACAGCTCAGTAAATGCTGATTTCATTCATTTAAATAAGAAAAAAAGACTAACAAGTTTTCTTTGATTAAAAATTCTGAGTTACGGGATTTATTTATCTCATACACGAGGGAAAAGTAGCTGTTTGACCTAACCAAAGCAAGAAAACCCTCATAAATGACCTATACTTTTCAGAAAAACACATGAAAATTATTTTAAGAAAATAAAACATTATAACTACCCATAATTGTAGGGTTTTTAAGAAGGCTATAGGTTCATTCCAAAAGTACACACCTCCAGTTGGTGACATCCAGGTATCTTTAAAAAAAAAAGCTCCTGTGTATATAACGTTTTTAATGATAGTTTATTACAAAATAAAACATTGTTTTAACACACATCTTATTAGAAAGGAAAGACAGATTTGTGATGTTTGCAGTTAAAACTTTTAAATTTGTCTTTGTATCATAATATTTGCTTTATAGCTAAAGAAGAGGAAGTAAACATTTTCTCCATTTCCTTTCAAGATTTTTTTTTTTTTTTAATTGAATTGGGTTTGCCGATAGGATCCTGCAACTTCTTTTCTAAATACTAAAACTCCACTAGAGATCACTGGGATTAAGAAGCAGGTCTGAGGGCTGGCAGAGGGCCTCAATCAGTAGGGTTTCTGTAAATCAAGGGTGAGGCCCTCAGTTCAACCCCAGTCCCCCCAACCCCGCCTCAAAAAAAAAAAAAAGAAAAAAGTGGGGGGGGAGCAGGTCTGAGAAGGCTAAACATTTAACTTCTTTTTAACAACTTTGGCCTTTTCCACATTGTAACATAGTCTGGGGGTATGATTTTCAGCATTTACAAAAGTATGCTTCCTAGTATAATACAATGTGCTGGGAATGAGGAAGGTGGAACTCCTTGACTGGTAACTGAAGTGCTAGGGTTGATTAATATGAGTGGATATAGGTGCTTGCTCTCAGTCAGGCTCATTTCCTTGAGGTACCCACTGCAACACCTGGTTTATACCCTTTTATTTTCAAGTCCAGAGCACCCAAGAATTGAGTGTTGCTGACATGACTTACCTCCATCTCTGAATCCACTATGGCCCAGATTGTGTAGGGCTTTCTTCAGATAAAGCTGGGTTACTTCCTCAGCTCATTTGCAAATTTAACTCTTTACAGGGTGAGATTGGGTAAGGAGAAAGGCAATTCTTCAAGGAAAATAAGTGTACTCTTGCCAAAAGAAAGGCAAAATTGGCCAGGTGCCAGTGGCTCATGCCTATAGTCTTAGCTACTCAGGAGGCAGAAATCAGGAGAATGGTAGTTGAAGCCAGCCCAGACCAATAGTTTGCAAGACTCTCTCTTGAAAAAACCCATCACAAAATAGGGTTGGTTGAGTGGCTGTAGGTGTAGGCCCTGAGCTCAAACCCCATTATCACCCCCACCCCTCCAAAAAAGGCAATAGACTTTGTTATCCGCATTTATCTGTATTCAAGGAGAAGCCTTTCAGTTTTAATCTAAGAGTTAAATTTTGGTCATGTAACCACCACATTTTACCCATGAATTCTAACAAATTAGCCTATTTCAGTGCTTTTTAAGTATTTGATTTTAAATATGTACCAAATGTATCATCCCTGTTATTAAAGCAAATTTAGTCTTTTTTGGGGGAGGAGGAGGGGAATATAACTGGGGTTTGAACTCAGGACTTGGTACTTGCAAAGCAGGTGCTCTACTGCTTGAGCCATACCTCCAGTCCCATGAATTTAGTCTTGACCACATTTCATACTGGCCATATGAAATAAGACTGAACTCTGAAGAGCTATTTCTATCTTCATGTTTCTCATTTACGTGTGAAAGTATACATAATGCCTAGCTGAAGTTTTCACGTGTATGGTATATAAATAAAATGACATAAGGGAAACCTCTCGGTATTAGTTCAAATCCTAGATCATGCATTGGTTTCAGGCAGGGTGGTTCCAGAACCCCATGGTGTAAAGTGGTGTAGTATTTGCTTATAACCGTCACAAATCCTCTCATACAATTTGAATTATCTTTAGGCAGTAAAATTATCTTTAGAAGCAGTTGTTGTACTATTTAAGGAACAAGGAGAAAGGGAAAAAGTGTGTACATGTTTAAGATGTGATTCTTTCGTCTGAATATTTATAAGCATTCATTTGAATCCACAGACATGGATCCCACCAATATGGAGGACTGACTATACTTGCTTAATCACTCTCTGCTTCAATTTCCCCAGTCTCAAAATGGCCAGAGGGGATTGCAGTGTAGCTCAGTGGCAGAGCCCTTGCTAGCACATGCCAGAACTTAGATTTGATTCCCAGCACTACAATCAATAAGTAAAATAAAAGTCTAGTGGAGTGGCTCAAGTAGTAGATGCCTTCTAGCATGTATGAGACCCCACGTTCAAACACTGATAACACCAAAACCAAACAAAAATAAGTAAAATAAAGGGCTGGTGGAGTGACTCAAGTGGTAAAGAGCTGCCTACCAAGCATGAAGCCCTGAGTTCAAACCCCAGTACATACATACATAAAATAGGGCTGAGATGATAAGCTAAAGTGTTGTATGTGGGAATTAAATAAATTGATCAATATAAAGGTGCTAAAGGCATGTAAACATTTTTTTTTTCTTTTTGCTAGCACTGAGTTTGAACTCAGGGCCTCACACTAGCTAGGCAGGTGCTTTTACCACTTAAGTAACTCTACCAGCCTTTTTTTGTGATTTTTTTTTTTTTTTTTTTTTTTTGACATATAGTCCCCCCGAGTTATTTGCCCAGGGCTGGCTTTGAACTGCGATCCTCCTGGTCTTTGCTTCCCGAGTAGCTAGTATTACAGCCATAAGTCACCAGTGCCCAGCTGCCTTGGTTCTTCTTGATTATAATGTTTTAGTTAGACATTTTTTGATTTTTTTTTTTTTTTTTTTTTGGCAGTACTGGGGCTTGAACTCAGGGCTTTGTGCTTGTGAGGCAAGAACCTTACTTTTATACTAGAACTTAAAATTTTTGACTTAGGGCACTCGTAGTAGTTCAAGTGGTAAAGCATCTGCCTACCAAGTGTGAGGCCCTGAGTTCACACCCCAGCACTACCAATCAATAAATAATTAAATAAATTTTGTCTTTTGAAATTTTGATTCTATTTTTTTGGTGGTTGTTTTTTCGGGGGTTTTTTGTTGTTGTAGTTACTGGGGTTTGAAATAACCTCTCCTTCCCTCCCTCCTGCCTCATGCTTGTTAGGCAGTATTAGGTAGGCTCTCTACCACTTGAGTCACTCTGTCAGCCTGTTTTGTGTGTGTGTGTGTGGTGGGTACTTTTTGAAATAGGGTCTATTTGCCCAGGGCTGGCTTCGAACCGTAATCTTCCTGATTTCTGCCTCTTAGTAGCTAGGATTACACTGGCGCCTGGCATTGATACAGATTTTGAACTTTTAATATTAGAAGAGTGCTGTGATAACTTGGGAACCCAGACTAGAGATTGGATGAAACTGGAGCTGAGTTGAATATGGAAGTATAAATGGTAATACAAAGGATAGGGAGTTATAGAAAATGCCAACTGTCATTTACTATGTAAATGCCAACTCTGTGTGAAGTAAAAATTTGTTTTAATTCTTTAAGAATTTGAGATTGATTTTGTGGCTACTGAAAATTTAGAGATCATAACATTCTTTTCCATTCATTTTTTTCAGTGTTTGAAAGACATATTGTGATCCTGAAACGATCAGACACAAGAAAACTTCTAGCAATTTCAGGTGAAGTTTGTCTACACTCAGGCTGCAGTATTTCAGCAAATGTAATTGGACCATGGGCCTTACTTGTGCCTTATTTTTGGTGGAGTGAAAAATTTGAGCCAGCAAAGCCAAATCCTAATAGCACCATGCAGCATATATACCTGGCTCCTTGTTGATTACAGATAGGCATTTAAATGTGAATTTGAAATCAAATGTCTCTATTACTTCCAGCTAATGTGGCATCAGAGGTGTTTCCTAAGTTTAAATCTTGGATTAAAAAATACTCCACTAGTGTCTTCACTGTTAACTGTTCTGGAAGGTTCATTTTTGTGTATTCACCCGCTTCTTTCTGTCTCTCTTTTCTGTCCACTTATGCTTGAAGTAATTCAAGCATAAGGTCTTGGAATGACTAAATCACAAACTTGTAAAAGGATTAAAACCAATATTCTCTTGATCTCTTAGTGATCATGATATCTTATAGTTTAAAACCAAGTAACATGATTTTAAAAACACCTGATGCAGGCTGGAGACACAGCTCAGAGGTAGCACATTTGCCTAGCATGTGTGCAGCTGTGGGTTGGATCCCTAGCAACCCCCCTCCATCCCCCAACACACACAAACACGAACATCTGAGGATAATTTAGAACCTGCACCTAGTTAAAAAGGTTTGGATTTCTTCTCAGCAGGTACTGGTTGTAAATAGGAATGAAGTAGGGGCCAAAATGCAAAACCAAAAATGAAGCAGCTACATGTAGTTAGTCATTTCTAGTTTGAACTGTAACTGAATATTGCGGCTTCATATGTATTATTTTATATTGTACTTTTTTTCATTGTTGATGGTTTGAACTTTAATAAGAGAAACCCAATAGTTTTTAATATCACAAAAATAAGACTATTTGAACAGT
This sequence comes from Castor canadensis, assembly GCF_047511655.1. NCBI lineage: Eukaryota > Metazoa > Chordata > Mammalia > Rodentia > Castoridae > Castor > Castor canadensis. The sequence continues at coordinate 156,226,188 of NC_133388.1, forward strand.
GTATTCTAGAAAGCAATATACTAACTGAAGTGATTGCTTGTATATATTAAGATAGCCTTAAACTTTTTTCTCTGATGCCTTACTGTCAAATACTTAAAACTTTTTAAAGCATAGGACTGTAGTCAGCATGCTAGACTGAGAGATAAACACTGATGCTGTTAGAGCAAAGTGTTTAACACTATGTGTTTAGCTGTGTTAATGCTACAAAAGTGCAATATTAGACACTAGCTAGCTAGTACTGCTGCCTTATGTAACTCCAAAGAGGAAAACAATTTGGTTAAGTGCACATATTTCTTTGTTACTCATTTGTCTTTTGCTTGGATGCAATGCCATGTGGATTTTTGTGGCTGCTATTTTTATTTACTTTGCATTATTTTGATTAACATCTCGAATGGAGAGCCAAACACTACCTTCTTTACCTGACCAGCAATTGCCCATTAACTGCAGTAGTAAAAAAGACAGAAAAAAAATTTGTGAAAAATTGATAAGAACTGGCACTTAAGATCAGAAAAAAAGTTCATTATACTTGATGCCTTAAGATGCTCTCTTCCCAAAGTTCTAGAAGACTAAGATAGGCAGTGATACTACAATACTACTGAGTTTTTGTAGAATTGTTACATTTGATAATAAAACTTGCCTGCTTAATCTCAATGTTTGCATTCTTGTTATTAAAAAACTAAGCTAAAGCCACCTTTTTCTGAGGTAGTAGGGTGTTTCCTGAGTTTACCGTAAGAAATTATAAAGGCTGTCGATTGTCAGTGCACTCAAGATACTGGCCAAGCAACCATTCTTAGGAGTATAAACCATTGAAATTTTATTTTTAAGTTCTCAATAGCTATGACAGATATGTGGTCCTTGTGTCTTGTAACTATGCTTGACAGTTTGCAAACCTATTTAAAGATCTGGAATGTTGATGCTTCTGGATTCCATGTACACCTTGTTTGTTCCAATTTGTCTTTGCTGATGCTGAGTTCTCTAATTTAGATTTTAGGACCCAAGTTAGGTATTGCTGACTTAACTTTCAGAGCAACATGTCTATCAATATCACTTACTTGACATACATATTCATTTTGGGGGGGGAGTGGGATAGTATGGTGTTGGAGGTTGAACTCAGGGACCATTGCTTACTAGGCAGTGCTCTTGCCACTTGAGCCACTCCACCATCCCTTTTTGCATTGATTGCTTTTGAGATAGGGTTTTTCTTTATGTCTGGGCTGTTCTGCACTGGATCCTCCCTACTTATGCTTCCCCATGTAACTGGGATAACAGATCAGACCACCACACCAGCTACTGGTTGAGATGGGGGTCTTGTGAACTTTTTGCCCAGTCTGGCTTTATTGATTCAATCATGATCTTAGCCTCCCAAGTAGCTAGGATTACAGGCTTAAGCAACTGCACCTGGCTTGACATATTTTTGCTTTAGAGCTCAAGTGTATCAGTTTTAGAACTAGAGTATACTCTCATGGCAGAAACATACCTGTATTTTCCTTAATGTCTAGCACATCCCTGTTTACTCAGGATATTTTTTTTTCTGGGTGATACTGGAGTTTGAACTCAGGGCATTCTCCCACTTGAGTCACTCTGTCAGCTCTATTCAGGATATTCTCATTAAGCATTAATTGAATGGGCCACTTGGACAGGGTTTTTCCTGTCCTTACCAACATTATTTACAAAAGTGGAACAATCACTTTCACTTTTGTGTTTCAGTTTTTGGTCCTGCCATCACTTATTGTGAAGAGGAAGCAAAGTTTTTGCAGCAAGCTGAGGTCTCTTCCATGTTTCTGCTTGCTTTTGGTATCTGACAGGCACTTGATGTTACCCAGGCTGTTCCTTGCTTTCTTCAGAATCAAAGTGGGCTGGGCTAAGTAGTGTTTCTGTTATCCATCTTCCTGGGAGTGTGCCTGGTGCTGCTGCTCTCTTCGTACATGAAACAGGCCATCAGGAGGATATGGAATTGATATGGGTAATGTAGTAGAGCAAGAGGACTAGAATGTGTAACAAACCTTCAAGTCCCTTTTTTTTTTTTTTTTTTTTTTTTTTTGTCGACTAGGGTTTGAACTCAGGGCTTCATGCTTGCAAATCAGGCTCTCTACTGCTTGAGCCAAACTGCCAGCCCATTTTGCTCTGGTTATTTTGTAGATTGGGTCTTGCGAAGTATTTGCCTGGGCTCACCTCAAACTGTCATCCCCTAATCTCAACCTCCCAAGTAGCCAGGATTATAGGTGTGAGCCACTGGTGTTGGACAGCAATATGGCTCTTGTTCCCCACTGTGTCTTTCATGACTATGCAGTGCTTGAGATGTATACAATAAATATCTGTTGAGTGGATAAATAAGTTTTATTCCTGCAGGTGAAAAGTGATGTGATTCTATAAGGTTTTTAGAATCTTTATAATCTTTAACTGGGGCTATAACTCAGTGGTGGAGGGTTTGCCTAGCATGTACCATGCACTGGGTTTGATCCCAGCACCACCTTATCCAAATTTTTTTTCTTATAAACTCAATGTTTCTAAATAGCAAAAAATAATTTTCTTTAGTACCATTTTGTCAATTTAAAGCAGGTTAATACATTTATTAACTGTATGGTTTGTACACTGGAGTACAAATTCAGAGTTACTTTTTATACTGAACTATACATTCAACCAGTTTGGTATGAAATTTACCTAAACATAATGTGTTTGGCTGCTTATGCCATCTACTGGACACAGGGTGTTAATGCCTTTTTCAGGATCCAATTCTTAGCCAGAGGATTTAGAGAATATGGCAGAGGCAGTACTGGGGATGGAACCTGGGTCTTTCTCATGCTAGGCAAGGACTCTTCCATTGAGCTACATCCTCAGTCCTTTTTATTTTGAGACAGGGTCTCACCGAATTCCCAGGCTGGGCTTGAACTTGTGATCCTTCTGCCTCAGCATCCCAAGTAACTAGAATCACAGGCATGTAGCACTACACCTGGCTAAAACTCCTTTTTCTATTTTAAAATCCTCTCATAACTGATGACATTTTCCTGCATTAAAAAAGAAAAATGTCATGGCTGTTTCCCTGTTACATATAAATTTTTATTGTAGCTGGGCACTGGTGGATCATGCCTGTAATCCTAGCTACTCAGGAGGCAGAGATCAGGAGGATCTAGGTTCGAAGCCAACTCAGGCAAACAGTTTACAAGACCCTATCTCAAAAAAAACCCATCACAAAAAAGGGCTGGTGGAATGGCTTGAGGTGTAGGCCCTGAGTTCAAACCTCAGTACCGCAAAAAAGAAAAAAAAATTATGGTGGTAGGTCACAATTTTGGTGGAAAACACTTTGCCCCCAAAATCACTGTGTTCTTCTGGTTTGAAGGTAAGTATGATCTGGAGTGTGATTGGTCCTCATACATAGGTGTGCACCTAGGTGAATGATCTGCACTGGCTGAGAAAGGCTTCAGTAGCAGCCCCAGAACCATACTAGGTTCACACAGCTCTGGACTGAGGTCTGAACTGAGGAACTCAGAATCCACTTGCTATCAAACTGCCTTCCCTCTTTCAAAATAAGAATTGTCTGTCCTTTACATATGCTAAAAAGGCCTGAGGTCAATCAATGCTACGTGTCTTCTAGGGGAACAGTCTCAATCCAATTCCCATAAATAGATTTGCTGGAGTTAGCCAAAACAAAAAAAAAACCCAAAATACTCAAATGAGATTTCAGATAAATGACAACTAATTTTTAGTATATGTTCCAAATACTGCATGGGGTATCCTTATACTAATATGTCTTGAATTTTACCTGGAAATGTATGTGCACATAATTCAATTTCACAAATATGTAGAGGGCTTACTATCTGAAAGGAGAGGAAAACTACTTGGGAGATTGAGATTGGAGAATGGTAGCTTGAAGCCAGTCCTGGCAAAACAAAATTTAAAAAAGAGCTAATCATAGTGGCATGTACCTGTCATATAGTAAGGAGTTTGAAATAGGATCTCTACCCAGGCTGGCCTGGGCAAAAATCAAGACCTTATCTCCAAAACAACCAGAGTAAAAAGAGCTGAAGGCGTGGCTCAAGTAGTAGAGCACTTGCCTTGCAAGCGCCAAGCCCCGAGTTCAAACCCCAGTTCCACCAAAACAACAACAAAATACGCGATTGATTTGAAGCTAGAAACCTCAGGAATCATCAGATGCAATCTGTCATCAGGTCCTGCAGATTGCATTGCCACAAGCTTTGAGTCCATTTTCTTTGAATATTTTTATTTCCATTGCTCTATTCTACGTCTTTTTCTCACCCAGTTTAATGCTCCCAATCCACAGTTCCTAAAGACTTAATTTTTTTCCAGTGCTGGGAATTGAATCCAAGGCCTCATGTATGCTAGGCAGGCAAGCATTCTACCACTGAGGTACATTGTCAGCCCAAGACTTAACTTCTTTGTGAAGGGTTTTTGCAAGATAGGGTCTCAAGGAACTATTTGCCTGGGCTGACTTTGAACCATGATCCTCCTGATCTCTGCTTCTTGAGTAGCTAGGATAATAAAAGTGGGCCATCGGCACCCCACACAAGACTTAACTTCTTAAAGCAAAGAATATTTCACATCACACCCTAAACATCAATGGCATCCAGAAAGGGGCCTCAGTCTTTTGAAGGTGTCAGAAAATCATATTGCTCTTTGAGAATAGTTTGGAAATAAAAGGCCATGTGATAAATCTGGTATGTTTAGAATTGGTTAAGGAGAGGCAAAGAGGATTTAGATTTAGATTTTGGGTGGGAACCTAACAGCCCATGCTTTGCAGTGATAGAAGTGTCAATATAGTTATTACCTAAAGTCATCTTAGGGCCATGTCCCTGCCATGTGCACTGTCATCTAGAAGCAACTGGCCTTTAGGAATTATGAACGAATGAAAACTCAACTATACTGCCTGCTGCAAGGTAACATCTTGCGCAGTTAAGAGTTCTTTTTGGATGAAGTATGCATTTTGAATGAAAAATGGACTGTTTCTTTCACAGCAGGTTACACTAGTTTGGGGATAAGGTATTCCACTCTTATCCTTATGTGGAGGTTTTAGGACTCCAGGGAAGAATGTTTCCACTAGAGAATACAATCGCTAGTCTGTTAATTTCTATTTAATGATTGAATAATTCTATATTCTTTCATATTTCCATTTCTCATTTAAATTGTTTTTTCTCTAGTGTTTTTTCCCCACTACTGTATATAGTAGACAAATTTACAATAAAGTTCATTAGCCACCTTTAGGTGATCATGAAAGAAATACAGTATGGCTGGGTGTGGTTATACACACCTGTCGTTCTACCTACTTGAGAGGCAGAGGCAGGAGGATCATGAGTTGGAGGGCACACTGGGCAAAGTTACCAAGACCCTACCTCAAAAACCTTATACAAACTAAAGGACTGTAGGACTGACTCAGGTGGTAAAGCTCCTGCCTATGTACTGAAGCCCTGGGTTCAACACCCAGTACTGCACAAACAGCAACAAAACTACAAAATGGCACCTCCAGACCCTAGACAAGGACAACAGTGACACACAATGGCCTCTGTATTGGTGTCCCATAGGGTGTAGCTCTTCCAGCACAAAGATCTGATAAGCAGGACACTTCAGTATCTGCTGCCCATGTCCAGGGACCCTGTTATATCCTGTGGTTTTCAAGGTTCATACCTTCAGTTTTTTCTCTGCTTTGACCAGAGGCCTTTTCTGGTCTACAGTTTTCTAACTCCTGGCGCAGTTTTGCTTGGCCGCAAAAGACATATGTAGGCATATGATATATTCAGGCTACCAAAGACATAAAAAGAGTTCCAGGAACTGTTTTTTCCCAGCTCTAACACAATTATAGCTTCTCCCCAAATACCCTAGCTTACTCAAGGTGCTTTTAGGAGAGTCTTGCTGCCTGCTAATAAAGGGACATCAATCATTACCCTATCACTTCATTGACCTTGTGCTTATTTCTGCTCTAAAAACGATTATTTTGTCAGTTCTAAATGTACATCCAAGTACTGTTGGGGAAAAAGTTGGAGAATGAATGTCGAATGTAACAGAAGTGAAGACATACACAGTATTACAAATTAAAGTTTTTGCTGTGTAATATCTTCACTCATACCTCCTTTCACACACCATAGAGTATTATTGTCTTTTTCCTGAAATATCAAGACATGCGAATGCTTTGGTGACTGGCACAAGCTTCTTTTTTGTAATGGTCAAAAAGTCTTCTAAATCAGGTTAAGGCGTGGGTCATGCCTGTAATCCCAGCACTCTGGAGGTACAGGCAGGACAGTAGGAGTTCGAGGCCAGCCTGAGCTGCATAGCAAGACCATGTCAAATAAATAAATAAATGAAAACCAAAGCGCTGGGCGCCGGTGACCATAATCCTAGCTACTCTGTAGGCAGCGATCCTCGTTCAAAGCCAGCCCGGGTTCTCTAGACTTTATCTCGAACTTTATCTCGAAAATACCCAACACAAAACAGGGCTGGGGGAGTGGCTCAAATGGAAGAGCGCCTGTCTAGCAAGCACGGAGTTCAAAACCCATGCCGCCAAAAAAAAAAAAAAAAAAAAAAGCCTATGTTTTGTCCCGCTCTGAAATCTCCATGGGATGCAGGCACTGACAACAGCTCGGAGCTCTGGGTTCCAGTTCTAGTACACTAGCTTTGTGATTTGCTTCGCGTTGGACCCGTTTCCTGTTCACAAAATAGGGCCGGACTTGGTGGCTGGATCTGGAAGGAGCAGCTGATCGCCTGACTCCCTGAGTGGAGTCACAAAGCCATGGAAAGCACAGTCGGTACCCGTATTCGGCAGGGCTGCCACGAGCCGCACCAGCGATGCTTCTCCGCGGAGGAGCCGGCCAAGAGTGGGCAGTGGCCCCAGCCTGGCGTCTCCTTCCGGTCTGCGAAGGCCCAGGCGTCCCAGCTAGACGCTCCCGCCGCCTTCCGCTCCCTGCAATTTGGTTCCGACGCTGCCCCGGGAAGACGCAGTTGGCGGCGACACCAAAGGCGGGCGGGTCAGGAAGTGGGGGCGCGGCAGTCGGGAGTGGACTCGGGGCGCCCACGGGGTTCGGCGACGCTGAGGGCGTCAGACACCCGGCCGTGCGGGAGCCTTAGGGCCTCCGCGGAGATGATGGCGAAGGAAGAAGGTGACGGCCCTGGAGCCCAGAGCGGTAACTGCCGCCCGCGGCGTCGGGGAGGGGGCGGGGACGCCCGGGGCCGGGAGGCCCGGGCTGCGGGCGGCTGAGGCGCGGGGAAGGCGGGAAGCAGCGGGCGGCTGGGGTTTGCGGAGAATTCGGGAGGAGCGGAGTCCGGGGCCCGAAGTTTTGTTGGCCGAAGTGGGAAGCAAAGGTGGAACTTAAAGTTGGGAGTCGATGGGGAGGGGGAAAGCTGTGCTGGGGGCGGGGTGTTGAGCTGAGGGTCGAAGCTGATCTTTAATGGAGTCTGGGGCCTAAACTGCTTTAGAATATGTAGGTTTAGGTGCACCATGCATGTTTGGATGTGAGTTTAGATAAATGCCGCTCATTCTCTGGGCGCTCTTTAAAGGTTTGTGACCCAGACATCAAGTCCGAGTATGAGAGGGGCTGGACACGCATACCCGAGCTAAGGTGAAGTGGGAAGGAATGGACGCGCTGACAGTAAAAGGACTAAGTTCAAGTTAGGGTTTAGGAGTGATGCCAGAACGGTAGAGGCATGCACGGCGTCTGGGGGAATCAGGAGGCCAGGAGAACCTTGAAGGTTCAAGGCCAGTTGAACCTTGAAGGCTCAAGGCCCCTCAGGACCAATGCCACGAAAATTAATGCAGCCAGCAACATGTATTCATAGAAAGTGATAGGTGTGAGAGGAAAATGGGAAGCTGGGAGAAACTTACCAGTTAATGATAGACAGTACAAGGAAATGTACATGGCATAGTAACTTCATGGTACCGCTGCTAGTGTCGGGAACAGGTCAGGCTTACGGGACTGAGCACTCATTGGAACAGTTAGATGTTGCGTCCTGCTGGAAAACAAGATTTTACCTTACTGGTGGAGTTGTGAATTTCATAGGAAGACGATCTAATTTAGATGTAGGACTCTTTGAACCAAGAGTGCAAGAAGGGAGTTTTAAGAATTCAGTGGAAAGCAATTAAAAACAAATGAGTATGTGTATGAAGTGTTTGTTGTTCTGTGACTTGGTGGTCAGACCCTATGCTCTGCTTTTGCTTCAGCTCTATCTTCTTTTCCTTGAATTTTCCGTAATGAAGATGCACCACCTAAAAACAGCTTCTGTGGCTGCAGTATGTTATCATTTGAAATACTTCTTTCTTTCTTTTTTTGGTGCTGGGATCAGACCCAGGGCCTCCTGCATGCTAGGCAAGCGCTCTACCACTGAGCTTACATACATCCCAGCCCTGAAATATTTCTTGATTGTATTTTGCTTTCCTGACTAGCTGCAAATCTATGGGAGTAGGTTGATAAAGTAGCTTGCATGTTCCCCTGAATACATTCATGCTGAAGTTAAAATATAAAAAATATTAAAACCGAAATACAAAGTCTTTAATATACATCAAACAAAAAAAGTTACTTAGGAGTTGATAGTTATGCCTAATTAAATAGTTATAATGTGGAACTAATTAAAAGACATACCATTTTGTAAAATTTGCTTGGATATAAGTTGTAGACTTACAGGTAATCAAAAAATAAATATAAAACAAAAATGGGTTGCAGTTTTCAAATATGTATACTTTCAATTATGAAAGTACAGTTCCATTCAACACGTGTTTTCATTCCATAAATATTTGGATCTCTGCTATGTTAGGTAGGATATATATCTTCGTTGAAAGGCCTTCCTGGGCTGGAGGGTGTGGCTCAAGTGGTACAGTGCCTGCCTCGCAAAAATTCTCTGAAGCAGTAGAGGGTCAGGATGCTTATATTTATACTTCCTGAAAGAAATATTAGTGCAAAGACAGAAGTGACAAACTTTGAGTAGAACAGGATTAACATTTTGCTTGGAAATTACTCTGTGAAGTCTTCATGAACATTTGCAAGTTGATTTGTAACCCTACTATTTCCTATGATAGTTACTGGACTAGAGACTGAAATAGATTGTTTTTGTGTATATGTAATCATTTTCATTTAGTTTGACTTTTTCTTTATAATGCTAAAAATATAATCTTTGGAAAAGGGAATTCAAGTTTCAGTCCAAAGATTTCCTAACAGAACTAATAATTAAATTTGTTGCTTTTTTGGTTTTCACTATGTTTCCACCTACCTGGTTTTTGTTTTGTTTTGTTTATGGTCACTATTGGGGATCAAACCTAGACCCTAAGCTCTCTACCACTGAGCTACATTCTTAGCCATTTAGCTTTGTCCTTCAGTTATGAAACTGTATGTCCAATGGAAAGGAAATGAGGTGAAATTTGTATTTTGTTTTTTGGTGACAGGAGAAGGCTGGCTGTAGGAACAAAGTTGAAATTGGATAAAATACTGTCTTTCCCAGGTTGTGTTTTTTGCTCCACAGTTTAATGCCACTAAAATTGACAGGTCTTAAAAGCAGTGCATGCATTCAATATACTGTAGTGATTTTCCCCTTGAAAAATTTATTAAGTAGTACCTTAAAATGTATGGCATTTTAGAACCAAGAGAATCCTTTATAGATATTTGTACGTCCTTTGACCATTGATAATATAGATTCTTGAGTGATAACTGCTAAGATTTGTATAGTTCATAAGTTATTTCAGAATCTGTGTAAATTGTACTTTTCAAAATATCTGTTCATGTGCACAAAGAGAACAATTTAACTATAATCCCTGTAAAGTGATGTACACATGGTAAAGAAAAATTTTGTAAGAGCACTTTTTTTGGGAGTGTGAGGGTGCTAGAAATTGAACCCAGGCTTTCTGAATTATATTCCTCTGTAAGAACACTTTTTATGTGTTCCCTTCCCAATTTATCTTTATCTTAGTTGTGTATTTTTAAACTCTTTCTAATAGAAAAGACTTATCTACCTAGTGCATTTCATTTATACTGCATTTATTAGCTATCTCAATAGATTCGTTAAATTGATTTCTAAAATTAGCCAATTAATTTTTAAGCCCAATAAAATTGATGTGTTTAATCTAGGAAGTATAATTACTTAGAAAACTTCTTGTGGTTATTTCTTCTCCTTGTATGCTTTTTAGATAAAATTAAAAATAATTTGCTTTTGAAGATTTTATTTTTCATATTTCATTCTTCCTGATTACCTGTAACTTTTGGTTTACCCCAGAGGGGAAAATTAAAAGAACATCATAGAGAAGGAATATAGTAATGCTTATTAATTGTCCCAGATTTATATAAAAATATTCAAAATCTTAGTTATGAATTTTCTAATAATATCATTTCACTGGTTTTATTACTTGACTGCAAAACATATGGTAGTATTGAAATGGGTAAAACCTAAACCTGTCAAACTGGATCTACTAAATGTACAGTTTTTTCTTTTTTCTTTTCTTTTCTTTTTTTTTGCAGTACTGGAGTTTGAACTCAGGGCCTTACACTTGCTAGGCTGGCACTCTATCTTTTGAGCCATGCCTCCAGTCTTCAGTTTTTTCTTACTATGATGGTGTTTAAAGACATTTTAGTGTTGGCTGGAGGTGTGGCTCAAGTGGTAGAGTGCTTGCCTAGCAAGCATGAGGCCTTAAGTTCAAATCCCAGTACTGCCAAAACAGGAAAAAAAAAAAAAAGATCTTTTAGTGAACATATGAATTTGTATAAAACTTTAAAGATATACTGGGTTTATTCATTTTTCATAAGAAAGCTAGAGAGCCATTCATCTGATCATCTGCAGTTGCTGATTAATTTCTCCTTTTTTGACTCCTTTATTTAGACTCATATGTCATAGCCTGAAGTTATTAGAGAAAACAAAAAACAAAACAAAAAAACCCCTCTCTTCCATTCCTTTAAAAGAGATCAGTCAGTTCCTGGACCACATTATAAATTTGACAGGGACACTCTGAACTTATACTACCCCACAAGATAATTTTAGGAAAGAAAAAATAGTTATATTATCTATAGCAAATTCCTGTTCAGTTTGGAATTTAGTTTGCTGGTTTGTAGGTAACTTCTTCATTAGATTTTTTTTGTTGAAGATAAAAAGGGAAGATAGTCTAATACTAGGAATTTTTTTCTGAGAGCTTCCCACATGTATTATAGAATCTTTATAGGTTCAGCCTATTTTCTGACACCTAGTCTATAAGAGTGCTGATGATACCTTAGTACTGTGAAACTGCATAACTTTCAAGATTTTTTTTTGGCAGTACTGGAGTTCGAACTTGAGGCTTTGCATTTACTAGGCTGACACTCTAGTGTTTGAGCCTTGTCTCCAGCCCATTTTGGAGATAGGGACTCACTTTTTTCCCAGGCTGTCATGGACCGAGATCCTCCTATGTTAAGCTTCCCTCCATAGCTGGGATAACAGGCACATGCCACCATGCCTACCTTTTTTCTGTTGAGATGGAGTCTCCCAAATTCTTTTCCTCAGGTTGACCTCACTGCAGTCCTCCTGATCTCAGCTACACGAAAAAGTGTAGTTTTATAATTGATGCGTTGTGTTTTGATTTTTTAAAAAAACTGTTCATTCATGGATGATGCAGTTGATACTCTAAGGTAACTAAAATAGTAAGCTAAATAATATCTTGTCTCCCTATCATTCTAGAAGAAGTTTGTTTAAAGGAGAAGAACTTGTTGGTTTATCAGTTGGATTCTGAAAATATGGTGATAGTGGTAGTGGTCAAGCTTGTATTGGCTTTTTTTTAAATGGAAGATAATTGTGCAGGGGGTTGTGATAACATAATTATGAAAATGTTATCTTTGGCACTAGCAGGTCTCAATGTGACTTGCTTTAGTATAATGAAAGTTAATCAACCTGGGATTCAGATGATTGATACACACATTGCAATGATGTCTTAAATATTTTTAAGAACCGCATACAGATGTTCGCCAAAGAAAAAAGCCAAAGTCTTCAGAAAGTCAGGAATCTGCCAAAGAAGAAAAAATCAATGACACTAGGACTCCTGAAAGAGCTCCAAAACGTAAGTTGTATAGATTTGGAGTTTTTGTATTACTACCAGCATACTTACACTGGAAAATATGTTTTAACATCTTAAAAATGAACTTTTAAAAATGAAGTTGGGTTTTTTGTTTTTGTTTTGTTTTGTTTTGTTTTCGTGGTTCTGGGGATGGAACTCAGGGACTTGTGGATATTAGGCACCTGCTGTACCGCTGAGTTCCGTCCTTGGCCATTAAGAACATACTGTGAGATTAGGTATGCGGTTAACTTGCATTAGATTTTGCTGCAACACAATTCCTAATCCATTTAGATCTGACTTATATTACATGTTGTGCCCATGGATTCCTTCTTGGAATAAAAGCAAGAGAGCAGTTAGAATCATATAGTGCCTCTTAAAGTTTAGGCCAAACTGGCCTGTCCCTTGTGTTCCCTTTCTATTGACCTAAGCACATTGTAGTCAGTCCAGACAGTGGGATACAGAAGTATACTGTGATTATAGGTAAGTGTTGCAGGTCACATGATAACAAGCAGAAAAGTATAATCTTTTTATTTTTATTCATTTATACTTAGTTATTTTGTCATGCTGGGGATCAAACTCAAGGCCTTGCTGAGCATGTACATTACCACTGTTGGAATTGATAACCCTCTAGTGCTGAAAACAGACACACAAGAGATAGAAAATCTTGACAAGGCAATTTTCTCTTGATCAAGAGGGTGCAAGCGTGTGCTCACTCGGCTGAGCAAGCACACCAGCAGTCGTACCTGCCCCTCACCTGGGACTTGTCCAGGTCAAAGGCTCACAGTCTTTCCCGATTGGCTAAAAGGCTTGGGGGATGGGTTAGGGCTTGCACTTTGGCGGACAGTGGAGTTGTACAGGAATCCAGAAGAAGAAGCAAGGACCCTTTAAACATGCAAGTCACCTAAGATGGTGACTTGAGGAATTTTTAAGTAATCTAAGAGGGTAACAAATACTTTGATAGAAAAGATCATTTTTCTTACACCACTGAGCTGCATCCTCAGTCCCTATAATCTTTCTGTAGGGTGGGAGAAAATGGTTAAGAGTAATAATATAGTCCATCACATTCTGTCCTTTTGGTCATAAATACTTCCTTCGCTTAGAGAAAATACACTTACCGTCTCACCTAGGGTAAGGGAGACACCCATTTTTAACTCCTCAAAGTGGACTAGTAGAGTGGCTCAAGTGATAAGAGCACTGCCTAGCAAGTGTGAGGCCTAGAGTTCAAATTCTAGTGCCACCAAAACAAAACAAAAAAACTACTCAAAGCATCAGTCTTGCAACCCAGGCTCTTCTTATCCAGGCTCTTCAGGTCCAGCTATTGACTCATTTGGATCCCAAGACCTATGAACTAAAAAAGACAAGTTATCTTTTATGAACTAAAAAAACAAGGATCTTGGGGACCCTGACACATGACTCATCCTCATGTTTGATTATTAGCTCATGGTACTCACAGATCTCAGAATATAGTTGTATTTACGGCTAAGATTTATTACAGTGAACAATACAAAACAAAATCAGCAAAGGGAAAAGATTTATGGGGCAAAGTCTGCAACAAACCAGATGGATGCTTCCAAAATAACTCTCCCAGTGGAATCACACAGGACATGCTTGATTACTTCACCATCAAATTGTGACATTTGCAGTTTTGTCAACCAGTGAAACTCACTAGTGACTCATTATTCAGGGCTTTTACTGGGGGCTAGTCATGTAGATACCTTTTACCTACCACATACCAAAATTCTAGACTCCCAGGGGAAAGCATACACCATTATACATGTATGGTAGATACAGTAAACCACCCTTATCAGTCAGAAAATGGTAGAAACTCTCCTGAAATCCAAGTTCCCAGGTGCCAGCCAAAAGCCTACCTTGTATTCAGCCCCTTCTTATGAAAGTAGTCTTGGGCCTGCATTGTTACATTTTTTCTGCACATGTCCCCTCTCTCAACATTGTTGGACAGGTATAGGAGTGTCAGTATAAATGCTCCCATTTGAAAGAAAGAGTAGGAGATACCCATCAGCCACTGGTCCATAGCAATTCTGAAATCCTATCAAGCAACTGAGGGTTCCCTACTCTGACATAGGGAATGTTTTGTAATGTGTTCTAGTTGTGTTTCTTGGGAAGTGCTTCCAGTTCATTGTTCTCCATGGTCCTTGGCTTCATCCCCTGGAGGTCTTTCCTTTTCTAAATCTTCAGATGGAGATAACATTGGAGAATATGTCATCCTTAGGTGCGAAACAGCTTTTTCATTTTGCTTCCTGTTCATAGACAGATAAGGCCTATATACACTTGCTCAAATAAGAACAAGATCCATATTATGCATTGACAAGCATTTGGTAGTACTGTTTCTTGTGAATAGTTACAGTAGTAACCAGATTGCAAAACAGGCTAGAGTGTGTTGGTTATTTGATTGCAGGATAGAGATGAGTGTAGCTCAGAATTGGCTTATTTACGAATGGGAATGAAGAGGAAAATAGACACTCAAAAATTTTGCAGTGTTAGAACTGTTTGCATTGTTCAACCAATCAACAATTAAGTAGTTCAATCAAGACATACTTTAAGTAATGAAGGTTAAGATGAGTGCTGGGGCAATGATCAAATCAAGGGGCTGATTGACACACAGGTTGTTCAAATGAAGAAATGAATAACATTATTTCCTACTAAACCCTTTTCATTGGGCATAGAACTTAGGAAAAATAACTAAGGCGGTTGTCCCACAAAAGTTTGGTAAATTCAAACTGTTTAAACTTTTAAGAGAGATGTAGCTAGAAAAAAAGTTGTGAGTACTCTTACTGGAATTAAAGTTGATTGGAATCAAGTAAGTAAAAAGCCAACTCTTTTTTTTTTTTGTAATATTCAGGGCCTCGAAAAAAATTTTTTTTAACTGAACGGTTTAGGCCAAGCAGGGTGGCTACATCTATAATCCCAGCTATTCAGGAGGTGGTCAGGAGGACCTGAGGCCAGTCTGGGCAAAAAAAGTTAGTGTGACTCCATCTTATTCAGTAAACTTTGCATGGTGGCGTGTGCATGTCATCCCAGCTACATGAAGGTGTAAAGAGGAGGATCAAGTCCAGGCTATCCCAGGTAAAAACATAAGATCCTACTTGAAAAAGAGCTAAAGCAAAAAAGGCTGGGGGCATGGCTTAAGTAGTAGAGCAACCGCCTAGCAAGCATTAAAGTCCCTGGGTTCAATCCCTAAAACCATTAAAAAATATTAGTAAAAATTAGTAAAATGAGTGGTTCATTTTATTTTATTTGTGATAGGGATTGAACCCAGGGCCTTGCGCACACTTATCATCAAGCTACGCCCCCAACCCCTAATTTTTGAAATAGAGGTATGATTAACCCACAGTTAAATATACTGAATTTTAGGTGTTTAAATGAGTTAATAGAGTCCAAACAAGCTCTATTAAACAAGCTGTAGGACATCTCCATTATTCCATAAAGTTTCCTGTATTCCTTCCTGGTAGGTTTCTGATAATACTTGCAACATGAGAACTGTTCTGCTACTTATTACTGTAGAATAATTAATTTTACATGTTCTAGGCCTTTAATATAAATAGAATCATACATATGTCTGGATTCTTTCATTTAACTCAGGATATTGTTCTATAAAAATACCATTTTATGGCTGGGGGTGTAGCTCAGGCTTGAGCATGTGTTTAACATTTGAGAGGCCCTAGGTTCAATCCCCAGCACCAAAAAAAAGTACAGATAATTATTTTGAAGTTCAATCATATTGTGAATATGTCTTTCATTCCTTTTAATTGCTTATACCATAATTGTTTCTCCCTTCTACTTTTGTTGTTTCCAGTAGTAATATCCACGCTATGAACACTCTTAGATAAGCGTCTTTTGTATGTTTTTATATATATGTGTGTGCATTATATGCATTCTTTTTTCCAGTACTGGGGTTTGAATTTGGAGTTCTGCCACTTGAGCCATGCCCCATCCCTTTTTGTTCTTTTTTTTTTTTTTTGTGGACTAGGGTTTGAACTCAGGGCTTTGCACTTTGCAATGTGCTTGAGTCACACCTCCAGCCCATTTTACTTTGGTTATTTTGGAGATGGGATCTTTCAAACTGTTTGCCTAGGCTGACCTAGGCAATCCTCTGAATCTTAGCCTCCCAAGTAATTAGAATTACAGGGGTGAGCCACTGGCGCCCAGCCAGTGATTCGATACACTCACAGATTTACGCCCAGGCCAGACTGGACCACTTATGCTTTCCAGGTACCTAAGATAGCAGGCATGCACCATCATGCCCAACTTTTTATTGGTTGAGATGGTGGTCTTAGGAGCTTTTTGCCTGGGCTGGCCTCAAACCATGATCCTCCCTATCTCTGCCTCCTGAGTAGCTAGGATTATACACTTATAAACCTAGCATTTAGGATATAATTATTTTTAATTTAGTGTTATCTAATTGTTTATTCTATTTGATAAGTAGTAATGTTGAGAATATAATTCTAATTTAGTTATATTTATTTTAGCAAATAAATAATGATATTTCGAAAATAACGAAGTGGTGATTTTTTTTTTTTTTTTTTTTGCTTTGTTTGTGTGTTGGTGTTCAGGATTAAGCCCAAGGCCTTGCTCATGCTAGGCAAGCTCTAAAATTTTTAACCAATCCAATATCAACAAGTTGATTTTTATAAATCTGTCAGCCATTCAGTATCAGAACACTGAGTTTCAGGCCCTTAGGCTTGTGCTTATTACACTTTAAAAAATTGTTGCAGGAATGGATACAAAATTTGAATGTGTTCTAAGCTATTTTATCTAAAAATAGTTATATATATGTAGTACTTGTATGTGATATTTTGTTATATAGTCATCAGAGTTGGTGGGGTGGCACACACCTGTAATTCTAGTACTGGAGAAGGTTAGGCAGGAGGATGTTGCATTCAGGACCAGCCTGGGCTAACAAGACCCCTCCAAAAAACAAAAAAATTAAACCTAGCAAGTACAGTGCTCTGAGTTCAAATCCTAGTACTGCCAAAAAAATAAAAGGTAACAAACAAAAATGACCTGTTTAAAATTAAAAAACAGTGCAAGGCTGTGGTTCATATGGTAGAGCACCTGCCTAGCAAGTGTGAGGCCAAGTTCAAACTCCAGTGCTACAAAAAAAAACAAATAAAAATTCTGTTCCTCTCCTCCCCTCTCCTCCCCACCTCTCTTCTCCCTTCCCCTTCCTCTTCTTTTTGAGAAGGAACATTTGAGTTTGTTACCACATCATATTGAGGGTATATATTACCATTTGATTAATTTTATTATGCTTTTTCAGATCTATTATTTCAGCGCTTTGCAAAGATTTTCATTGGCTGTCTTGCAGCAGTTACTAGTGGCATGATGTATGCTCTCTACCTATCAGCGTACCATGAACGTAAGTTCTGGTTTTCCAACAGGCAGGTAAGAAGAAAGAATTTTGAACATATGAAAATGAGTTAAGTGTTAATATCAATCTAAGTAATGCATTTTCTAGGAAATCAAAATATATGTGTGGTAAGTATGATAAGTGCTATCTTATTTATGGCTGTTAGTAACCAAATGTTATAGAAACTCTTTAGAGAATACAGTCACAGTATCAACCTTAATATGTGAAAGAATATTTCATGGAATAAAAGCTATGGGGTACTCTTCTTGTACACTTCATTTATCAGGAAGTGTTGCAGAAAATCCTGTTCCAGTGTATGAGAACTGGCTGTAAGGGGTCATGAGACTGAAGAAAGAGGCAGGCAGATCCAGGAGTGCATGGAGTATAATGTATTGGGGACCTATATACAGAACCATGTCTTAGGCAGCAGCAGAACAAGTGGATCCATATGATTTGGATTAGAAGGATGGGGCTTTTATAATGGTCAAGACAAAAGTGACTTCATCCAAGCCAGAATGCACCTGGTTTATCTCAAGCTGGCATCAAGGACTTTAGGAACATTTCTGGCGACACCAGGGTACAGGTTGAAAGTTCCACATTCCACTCCAATGGTTTTGTCTATTTATAGTCTGCTGGGAAACTATGGGAGAAAACAGACTAGGGTTACTCAGGCAGTCATGGCAGTTATAATTCAGGATAGCTGTGGTCAGGTCAAGCTGAATCTCTGCAGGAAATAATGAAATAATGTGCTCAGTCAGTCTTTTACTAGTTTTGACAGCTTACATTTCAGAAACAATCTGTGGAGTTTCAGCATTAAAAATATTTGAATTTTTAGATTATATAACTAGAATTTTTTTGGATGGGTTGAAAATGATTAACAGGCATAATATAGTATTTAATAAGATATTGCCACATATTACTGTGTTTAAAGTTTGGCTCTAAGTTATGTATATTCCACAGACTTTTTAAGTCAATATAGATATATTTGTAATTTCATCATTTGACCATTGGATGAGTTTGCTTTCAAAGTTCATTTGATCTCATTTTAATTTTTTGAGCTCAAACTGGGTTTTTTTCTTGTTCTTGTTTTTGAGCAAATAGTTAAGCTGACTAAATGTTTCTAAGCCATTGTTTTATCTAATGCTACCAAAACATTTATGTAATTACTGACTACACTTTTACTGATTTAGCTATTACTGTAGCACATACTTTTTTCTTAAAAATGTTACCTAGACTTCCGGGTGCTGGTGGCTCACACCTATAATCCTAGCTACTCAGGAGGCAGTGATCAGGAGGATTGGGATTCAAAGCCTGCCTAAGCAAATAGTTCATGAGATCCTGTTTTGAAAACCCAACACAAAAAATGGCTGGTGAAGTGACTGAAGTGGTAGAGTGCCTGCCTAGCAAATGTGAGGCCCTAGTACTATCAAAAAAAGAAAAAAAAAAAAAAAGGGTACATAAGATTAATAGTTGTTCCCATTACCAGATGTAGGATGAAATTATCTAGGGAGCTTTCAAAAAGAAACCCATCAGATTTTTAGGTGGGTAAGTAGGAGTGACTAGAATCAGTATTTCAAAAAAATATTTCTAGGCAGTTCTCTTATGTGGCAGAACTGAGAACAACCAAAGGTTTGAAAATACAGAAGACATTCATCTAGAACTTTGTTTTTCAAAGTATTTTGTATGATCAGGAACACTGGCACATACATTTTAAAAGGTCTGTAGGTGTTTCATAGGCACAGCAAATTTAAAGAAGCACTGATTAAGAGTTTCATCTTTGAAATCTTAGAAAGAACCAAATCTGTTTCCATTAAAAACATCATTTTAAGGAAGTTTATTTAGGTTAGTAAGTTCTGTCTTAGTACATTTGAGCTGTTGTAACAAAATATTTGTTATAAAGTGGGGCTGGAAGTCTGCGTTAAGGCACCAGCAGATTCATTGTCTGGTGAGGACCTGATTTTTGGTTCATAGTTGGCCATCTTTTCATTATAGCTACATCTTTTTTTTTTTTTTTTGTGGTGCCGGGACTTGAACTCAGGACCTATACCTTGAGCAACTCCACCAGCCCTTTCTTGTGAAGGGTGTTTTCGAGATGGGCTCACGAACTATTTGCCTGGGCTGGCTTTGAACCGCAGTCCTCCTCATCTCTGCCTCCTGAGTAGCTAGGATTATAGGCATGAGCCACTGGAGCCCAACTAGCTACATCTTCTTCACATGGCAGTGAGGCAAGGGATCTCTCAGTTGTCTCTTATAAGGGCACTAATCCCATTCATGAGATGACTAATTCATGATGAATAATTCATGACTTATTCACATAATGCATTCCCAAATGCTCCACTTCCAAATACCATCACATTGGATGGAGATCAGGCTTCAACATATGAAACTGGGTGGGGGTGGGGAGCACAGAAACTTCCAGACCATAGCAAACTCTAACTCGGGATGGTGGGAGAGGGGAGGCATTAATTTGGTAGGCAGACCTGGAAAAGACTTCTTAGAGATATACAGTGTGTAGTGTATATGGAAACTCAGAAAAGTTTTGCAATAAAAAAACTCATTTAACTGTTCAATCCAGCCATTCTCAAAACTTGACTGCAGAACTATTTATTTATTTATTTACTTACTTACTTATTTATATATTTAAAGCAGGGTCTCATGATCCTCCTGCCTCATCCTCCTGAGTGCTTGGATTATAACATTGAGTAACCATGTCCTTTTATTTTTTTTGGCCATGCTGGGTTTTGAACTCAGGGCTTCATATCTGCAGGACTGATGCTCTACCACTTGAGCCATGCCTTCAACTCCTTTCTCTCTGTTTATTTTGGGTATAGGGTCTTGCTTTTTGTTCAGGCTGGCCTGGACTGTGATCCTGTTTTTGCTTCCTGCCATAGCTGGGATGATAGGCATGTACCACCACACCCAGCTTTTTCCTAAAGTGAGGTCTTGCTAACTGCCTAGGCTGACTTTGAACTGCAAGTTCTCCAGTCTCAGCCTCCCAAGTCAAAACTTCTTTTACTAACATCTTGGGAAGTCCAAACTTTGGACAACTACTCCAGTATCTTTTTTTTTTTTCATTGAAAAATATAGTCTGACAGGGGATTAATAACTGCAATTTACAGGAAACTCAAAAAAACTAACTTCTCAAAGAATCAACAACCCACTGAATAAATGGGCAAATGAACTAATCATACAATTCTCAAAAGTACAATTGGCCATAAAGGAAATGCAGATCAAAACTACATTGAGATTCCACCTCACCCCAGTCAGAGTGACTATCATCAATAACACAAACAACAGCAGATGCTGGTAAGGATGTGGGGGGGAAGTCACACTTTACACTATTGGTGGGAATGTAAATTAATTCAACTGCTATGGAAAGCAATATGGAGGTCCCTCAAAAACTAAAAATAGAGCTACCATATGATCCAGTGATACCACTCCTAGGCATATATGTGAAAGAATGCTCTCCAGGATGTGATAGCGCCACTTGCACAACCATGTTTAATGTAGCACTATTTACAGTAGCCAAGTTTTGGATTTAAGAAAATGTGGTATATATAAACAATTCAGTTTTATTCAGACTTAAGAATGAGGGCTGGTGGAGTGGCCCAGGTGGTAAAGCACATGCCTAGCAAGCATGAGACCCTGAGTTCAAACCCAAGTACCCGACCCCCCGCCGCAAAAAAAAAAAAAAAATGAAATTATGTTGTTTACAGATAAATGGATGGAACTGGAGAACTTCATGTTAAGCGAAGTAAGACAGGCTCAAAAAAGCCAGAGGTTGCATGTTTTCCCTCATGTGGAAGCTAGATCTATAATGTATAGATACATACATGATTTTATATATATATATACACATGCATACATGGAGCGAGAATAGTGAGAGAACAAAATTGTATTAGTCTGTCTGAGGGGACTATGAGAGGCACAGGAGAGGGAAAGAAAATGTTAGAGAATGAAGCAGCCCATCTATATATGAATATAGTACAATGTACTGTACTGTAAGCTATTGAATATTAGGGGAGCATGGTGATATAGAAAGAGTAACTCGGGGTGGTTAAATTGATTAAAGCACAATATATACAGGCCTGAAGTACCAGGTCAAAACTCTCTTGAACCATCAATACATACTTTAAAAAAAATGACGATCAGGAGAGTAAAATAGATCTTTTCCTGGGGTGGGTACCAGTGGAGGGGGGTGAGTACCAGTGGAGGGGGGTGAGTGTAAGGAAAAGGTGAATGAGGGTGAATATGACAGATGTATTTTGTATTCACATGTGAAAATAAAAGAATGAAACCTGTTGAAATTGTTCTAAGAAAAGGGAAGGAGGGGAAGAGGGAGAAGGATGGAGGGGGTAAATCTAATGAAGATACATTGTAAGCACATATGTAAATATTGCAATGTGTCCCCCTATACAATTATTAAATGCTAATAAATTTAAGCGAATAAAAATGAAAATAAGAGTTATTACTTACCCAAAATGCTAGAGAGTACTTCAGATTTTGTTGTTTTAGGAACTTAGAATATTTGCACATCTTTTAATAATGTATTTTGAGAGGGGACCCAAGTCTAAACATGAAATTCATATATTTTTATATATGCTTCATACACAAACCCTGAAGGTAATTTAAGTGTGTCTGCACTTTTATGCTACCCCTCACATGAGGTCAGATATGAACTATTTTCTACTCATGGCTCAAAAAATTTCAGATTTTGGAACACTTAGGATTTCAGATTTTTGGACTAGGAATGCTCAACCTATATCATTCATGAACATAATTTGCTTGATTTCAAAAAGATCATACCTGCAGGGCTGGGGTTATAGTTCGGTGTAGACTGCTTGCTTAGCATGCACAAGGTCCTGGGTTTGATTCCCAGTATGGCAGTATATATTTTACAGATTTATGAAAATTCGATTCAGCATTAAAAAAACTAAGATTCCTAATATTTTGACTAGTACATTCTTGGTTCTAATAGCCTAATTTTAGGATTTTTTTTTTTTTTTGTGCTGGGATTGAATGTAGGGCCTTTGCATGCTAGGCAAGCCCTCTACAATGAGTTATATAGCCTGGAGGAATTTAAAGTCTTGCTTACGTTTCTGGAATTTATTTGAAAAGCACTGACTAGCTATCTGTTGAGCTTGAAAAGTATCAATTAATTATAGCCTCACTGTTCTAGATACATAGGACATGGAATAGTAATAGCAAATACTACTTTTTTCATTTAACTATTATGGGCTTCCAACACTTCAACTATTATTTATTACCTGTGTCACTATTTTGTTATTTTTAGTGCATTCTTTTGGTTTTCCTTCTAGGTTTTCTTTACATATAAAAAACAAATAATGATATATGAATTACAATCTGTTTGAAACCTTAAAGTGTTTCATTAAAATGTTGCTAGAGTATTAAAAGTTTACTCTCATTAGTATGGTGATCAAAAGAAATTCAAACATGTCTTTGTTTTTGTTTTTTTTTCATTTTTCTTTTATTATTCATATGTACATACAAGGATTGGTTCATTTCTCCCCACTGCCCCCACCCCCTCCCTTACCACCCACTCCGCCCCCTCCCTCTCCCCCCCCCAATACCCAGCAGAAACTATTTTGCCCTTATTTCTAATTTTCAAACATGTCTTTGAAGAAAAGGGTAAATATTCCAGATTGGACTGCTGGAAAAAAAAAAGAAAAGGATAAAATAAATGTCATGTTGACTTAGAAGATATGGGGAAAGAAAGATTACAGCTGAAAGTAAAAAATACTGATATTTAAGTATTCATTTCATTTTATTTTAGGAACTTGAACGGGAAATCACATTTCAGGGTGACAGTGGTATTTATTACTCCTATTATAAAGATATGTTAAAGGCACCTTCATTTGAAAGAGGTATGATAATTACAATTGTATTTATAATAAGAATATTTTTCTAAAATAAAATGTTCTGCAATATTGGAGCTTTTTTTTTTTTTTTTTTTGAGTGCTAGGGTTTGAACCCAGGGCCTTCACCTTGAGCCACTCCACCAGACTTTTTTTGTGATGGGTTCTTTCAAGATAGGGTCTTGTGAACTATTTGCCTGGGCTGACTTTAAACCATGATCCTCCTAATGTTTGCCCCCTGAGTAGATAGGATTATAGGCGTGAGCCACTGGTGCTCCTGACCTCTTTTTTTTTTTTTTTTTTAATGGTACTGGGGCTTGAACTCGCTCACATTTGCAAGGCAGGTGCTCTACCACTTGAGCCACTGTGCCAGCCCTTGGAGCCTTAAGATACGGAATTTTCGTCTTAGAATATAGCTTTTTCTCTTTATGGTGCTTAATACAGTATTATTTTCTCTTTATGGTGCTTAATAGAGTATTATATTTTGGAATCTCATAATAATAAATATTTGAATGACATGTTTACTGTAAAAGCAGAATAAATAATCTGGAGAAAAATGTTTCTGTTTTTAGGTGTTTATGAATTGACACACAATAACAAAACTGTATCTCTGAAGACTATAAATGCAGTACAGCAAATGTCTCTATACCCAGAACTTATTGCCAGTGTTTTATATCACGCAACTGGTAGCAATGTATGTATTTTTCTTTTGACCATAATGTCTGTTTCTCACATACTTGCGAATCTTTAAATTGTTTATTGTCACTCTATTATAATCACTCCCCTTCTTTTTTTTCCATTTAGGAGATTACTGAACCAGAGTATTTCTATATTGGCATTGTTTTTGGATTACAAGGAATATATGTTACTGCTTTATTTGTTACAAGTTGGCTGATGAGTGGAACATGGCTAGCAGGAATACTCACTGTTGCATGGTTCATTATTAACAGGTAAGACAGGTATTTTTATTGGATGTTTACAGTTTTTTGGTTGTGTTAGAACTCTGAAATGCCCCCTCTCCCCAGGGTTTCCAACCCTAATTCCCCAACCTGTGAATAATATATCATTCTTATGATTATGCTATGCTATATGGCACAGCTTCAGGTGGGAAGATTACCCTATGGACCTGATCTAATTACATGAGCCTTTAAGAGCAGGGAGTTTTATCTAGCTGGTACAGAAGGAGAAGTCAGATTGAATTCATGAGAAGGATTCACCATTCTATGGCTGCCTTGAAGCAGGGAGGAAGTTAAGTTCTGTCAACAGCCAGTAAGCTTCGTAAGAAGACTGCAAGACCCTGATAGAACTGTAGCTCTGACTGATACATTGAAATTTTCTGGAAAGAAAATTCAGCCATACTCTCCTGACCTTTGTGAGTTATAATAAATTTATTTGGTTGTAAGCTGCAATATTTGTAGTCATTTGTCACTCAACAGTTGAAAAATAATGCATTACTTCTGTGTCTTTTTTTTTTTCTGACATAGCAACATTGGCATATGTGGATATACCTCTTCCTTACTCTTTTATTTAAAATTCACACTACAGCTTTTTGCAAAAGAGGAAAAGACATTAGTTTTACTATATTACTGTTAAGTTAGCCACCACAGATAAAGACTGTTAATCTGTAAAGTGCCCTTTGAATAAGCCCATCCCCATTGGTGATCAGTGAGCCTTAGTTTTTTAATAGCAAGTAAAGAAAGTAGCAGATGAAGCTTTTCTGAGATGGAGGGCTTGTTTGAGACATGCCATTAAATTTTCTTGGAATTGGTCAGTGTCATAAGTTTCCTTCTTTCCTCCCTCCCTCCCTCTCTCTTTCTCTTTCTCTTTTTTTTTTTTTTTGAAACAAGGTCTCACTATGTATCCAAGGCTGCACTTGAACTCTCAATCTTCTGCCTCAGCTGGGATTGTAAGTGTGCATCACCATGCTCAGCATAAGTTTATTTCTTGTTTGATAGACATGCCTTAGATAAAATTTTAAAAATGAAACATTTCTTCTGTTACACATTTTCTCTTCCTTTGGCAGTTGTCAGATGAAAAATATGATGCTTTCAAGTTATTAAATTCAACATTAACAGCTGTATTTCTTACTGGGCTTTGTTTATATTTAGCTTTACTTGCTAGCAGCAGTTTGATATAAAGGGTATTTTAAATCCTTTTAAAAAGTCTTCAAGTATAGCTGTCTTGCTTTATCAGTTACGTATGTTTCTTCTTAAAAGCACAGGGGTAAATCAAACCTTATTTTTGTAAAAGAAGTGGATAATTGAGACCAACAAAAATAAAAGAATAACTTCATATTCCCATCATCTAGAGATCATTCGTTTCTTAGTGGATATGTTTTTGGGTCTTTTTCCATGTAAATGTGTTTATATATATTTGTGTTTTTTTTTTTCCAAAATGAGATACATTACATACACTGTTACATGATTTTTTTGTGAGAAGTGTTAAATATTCTTTATTTGATATTACACATAAACCACACTAAAATGTTTTTCAATAAGTAAAAGGCAGCATTTTAAATTGGTAGTAGTGAAGACCAAAAATACAGACATTGCTTCCTTATCTTCAGTGTTGCCTTGAACAGGCAAGTGATCATAAATTAAAATACAGGTGAACTATGTTTTGAGATAGTAAAGGGAATTTCCAAGTATTTAAACATATTTTCATAACCAGTTATATAAATTTAAATATAAAACCAATCCTCACTAGGTTTTGAGATGGCATTTCCCATCTTTGTGAAAAGTTGAACATTACTAATTAAGTCCAATCATATCTTTAGAAAGGGAAAACTGTGACAGTATTTACTTAACTGAAATTTTTTCTAAAAAAGACCACATTCATTTAACTACAAGCCAATTTTACTTAAATCAGGACTGCCCAACAAAAATATTCTGCCAGCCATTTATGATCTGAATTCTGGTGTTAATAAAAAAGCCACGAGACACTTCTGTTTTGTAATAAAGGCAGTGGTTATTACTCATTGGTAACTCTTTCTTTTTTTGAGCTAAGCTATGAAGTCTGCCTTTTCTTCCTTTTTAATACCAGCGAAGATCATTTTTGTTGCAGGGATGTACTTTTTGGGATTCTCCAAATACTCATTCAGTGTACCACTCCCCCCAGGTGATGCCTTTGTTCTTGTTGGCATTTGTGTAAGAGAATCCAACAATCTAGCCTGTCTTGCACCCATACAGACCATGGAGATTTGGCCTAGTCTTGTGCTTGCCTCCCTTTTCCACTGTGTGGCACTGGGCATACTTCTAAACGAAAATCTTTTTGCCTTTCTCAACATCACCCTTTTTTTTTGGTGGTACTGGGGTTTGAACTCAAGGCCTCACACTTGCTAGGCAGGCACTGTACCACTTGAGCCACTCCTCCAACCCAACATCACCCATTTTTAATTCACTCTTTTTTCCCTATCAAAAGAAAGGAAACTGCTTAGAAGTGGGACCCACCCTTCCCACTCTCTCTCATGATTTCTTTATTCAACAGCTTCTCTTTCATTTCAGTAACATTTTGTCTTATATAGTACTTAGTCCTTATTAACAATTTACACAGTTGGCCCCAAATACATAGCTAGCTTATCCAAACCCATAGTAATCTAGTACTATACTACATACTACATTTGGTGGATATGTTAATTCTTTTTAAATCTGCCATAGTCACTCTCTCTTTCTTTTTGGAGAGAGTTTCACGGTATTCCCAGGCTGGCCTAGAACTTGCTATGTTGACCAGGCTGACCTTGAACTAATGATCCTCCCAAGTGTTGGGATTATAGGTGTGCCTTGCCACACCAGCATGTAATCTTTTTATGGTAAGAGACTAAGTCAGTCAGCTGTCCTATACAATATCTTACTGTCTGGATTTCTCTTGTTGCATCATCTTGGTCATTAACTTTTACTCTTACAACCAATGTTTCTTTAATCTGTGAGTTTTATCTGAGGGCTTGATTGGATCAAGATAAGCAATTCTGGTTTAGAATATATTTTGGATGATGTGTTTTTCATGTTCCACAACATTAGAAGTTTTATAATACTTAACTGATCTACACCTACTGAAGCTGACATTGTCTGCTAGTTTGGGGACAACAGACTGATTTCTCCATTCAATGTGTTTTTCTCTAATGACTAGATAATAATCTGTGTGGTGTCCTTTGGCCTTTTTTACATTTAACCTTTTACCTAAAGGTTAAAGGGTAAGGGAATGTCCCTTACTACTAGCTGTTTTTTTTTTGGTTTTTGGTTTTAGCATTGGAGTTTGAACTCCGGGCTTCATGTTTGCTAGGCAGGTGCTCTACCACTTGAGCCACTCCACCAGCCATTTTTGCATTGGGTATTTTTGAGATAGGGTCTTGTGAACTACTTACTCAGGCTGACTTTGAACCATGATCTTCCTGATCTCTGCCTCCTGAATAGGTAGGATTATAGGTGTAAATCACCGGGGGTGCGGCTCATTTACCTGAGATTTGTAACACCAGTTGGAAGTCTTTACCTAAGCTAGTCATTTCACTAGGGTTCATGAAACTATACTTTTCTATTTCCATTAGCACATTCTTCATTTTCCAAAAATAGGATTTTTCTTTTTAACCAGGGGTACTTGGTTCTTTATATTTAGTTACTAATATAAAGTAAGGACAAGTGCTTAATTGCACCTAACTTATCAATTGCTATATTAGAGATTATTTTAATAGCTGTCTCAGATAAGTGACCAAACACTTTGTTTTTCTTCTCTCTTTTGGGGAGGGGTTGTAGTTTTTGATACTGGGATCGAATCCAGGATCTTGCACATATTAGGCAACTGCTCTACCACTGAACTATTCTCACACCTCTCTGTCTCTCTAGCATCTTTCTACACTTAGTCAATTTTCATTGATGCAGTGAGTCTCGATACATTACCATCATTTTCTTTTTGTTGCACAAGTTTGGTTAATAGGAGTATTTTTAGGCTGGCTCCTGAGTTTGTTAATCTTTGAATTTTTTCTGGTTTAGTGGCTCAACAAGGTGAGCAGGTTTTATACATTCCCTGTGGAAGATTTGGCTTTAGCCATTTTCTGTGGTGCTTTCATTCCTTTTCATAAAGAAATGGTATTAGAGAATCCAGCTTGGATGCCGAGGATGAGATGATTTCTTGTTATGCCAGAGAGTACCTGTAGTTAAATTTAGATTGTTCTGTACTTTGCTAAAATCTCATTAGGATTTTTTAATTTTTTTAGAAATTTAATGATACCACAGACCATGACCAAACTCATAGACTTGCTTCTTAGAATGAAATGCTATTTAGTGTAAAGCACAATTGTTTGCTTTATGTAAAATATAGGCCTTCTAAGAGTATTGTGATTTATTAGTTATTGTTGATAACAAAACTTAACACTTAAAACACCAAGTATTATCTGACATATTTCTGGGGGACAGAAATCCAGAGAGGCCTAGATCAGTGGTTCTGAATTAGCATCACTGCTGAGGTTTCAGTCCAGATATTATAGTTGCTGGGCACAGTGGCTCATCTCTCATACCAGCTGCTTGGAGGTGGAGACAGGAGGATCTTGAGTTTGTAGCCAGCTGGGCAAGGTTAGTGAGACCCTAAAACAATAAGAACAAAAGGACTCAAGTGGTAGAACACTTGTCCCTGGGTGCAGTCCTAGTACTACAAAAATAAGTAAATAAGTAAACTAGCTTAATAGTTAATGATCCAAGAGAGTATGAGAATGTGCCATAGTGGAAGCCAGATGTCTTTTGTAATGTAATCTTGGAAACAATGTAACATCATTCTGACATACTCTGTCAGTCATACAGACCAATCCTGATGCAATATGGAAGGTAACAACACTAACACCCAGAGGAATGACCCATCAAGGCCATCTTAGAGGCTACCACATTTGGTGAACTTTAGAATCCATTTCATCTGATCACTACATTTATCTTCATATCCATAGAGGAAACCAAGGCACTTTTTTTTTTTTTAAACCCTGAGAATTAACCCCAGGGGGCTCATGCATGCCAGGCAGGCACTCTGCCACTGAGATATATGGCAGTCCCTAGGCAATTGTCCTGTGTAAACTTAATGACCCTAAAGAAAAATAAGTTCCTGTCAAATAGAATATATCTAGAGACCTTTGTGAAAATTATAAGGACTGAAATAAAGAAAAACATGGTTGCTTACTTTAATGTCACTGATGTATCCTATAGAGCTGGAGAAGGAGTGAAGTAAAAAAATTGACCTGATGTAATCTGCTAAACTGTATATGACAACTGAAATGTTCTTCCCAAGTAAGTTTCTAAAAATGTGTTTGATACCAGAGGTGTGGCTAAGTGCTCAGGTCTGCATGTTGGAACAAAGGATCACTTCTGAAGCCAGGAAGCCAAGAAGCTGAAAGCATAGTCTCTTTCAAGGACATGCTCTAATTGACCCAAGGACCTCCCACCTGGCTCTGCCCTTTAAAGGTCCCCACTATATCCTAATACTGCCCTTGAGAGAATGGACATTTAACAATATCAAATCTACCACGGTATATAAAACATGAAAGATAAATTACCCCATTTCTTTTGGCCTTCTTTACATTCTCTAAATATTTTGTGGTTGTAGCAGTTGTTTGGGTTTTTTTTTTATTTTGTTTTTGGTGGGATTAGGTTTTTGAACTCAGGGCTTCACACTTACAAAGCAGGCACTCTGCTCTTTGAGCCATGCCTCAAGTCTATTTTTCTCTGAGACGGGGGTCTCATGAATTGTTTTCCCTGACTGGACTTGAACCTTGATCACCGCGATCTCAGCCTCCCAATAGCTAGGATTACAGGCATGAGCCCCCAGCACCCAGCTGTTAATAGCAATCTTATATACCTTTCTTTAGAAGTATTCATAGGTATTTGATCTTTTTTAATACTATTATTAGTGGTAATTATAATGTTCATTGACAGTATTTAGAAAAAGAATGGGTCTTTGTTTATTATCGTTGTATCCTTCAGCCTTGCTAACTTTATTAGTTTTAGAAGTTTTTAAAAGCAGATTCTTTAGGGTTTTCTGTATACAAAATGTCTTCTCTGAAAAGCAACAGTTTTACTTTTCTTTTCAAGCTTGATACCTTTTATTTCTTTTTGTCATCTTACTATAAGGCTAGCCTGTAGAAGAAAGTTTAACAATGTTAGTCTCTGAGTGGATGAGATTATAGGTTTTTAGAAAGTTTTTGGTTTTTCCTCCCTCGGCTGTGTGTGATAGTGCACATCTGTAACCCCAGCTACTCAGGAAGCAAAGGTAGGAGGATTGTGGTTCGAGACCAATCTGGGCAAGATGGGAAACTCTGTCTGAAAAACAAACTACAAGTACTGGCAATGTGGCTCCAGTGATAAAGTGCTTGCCTCACAAGGATGAAGCCCTGGGCTCAGTCCCTAGCACTGATTTAAAAAAAAAAAAAAAAAATTGTCAGGCGCCAGTGGCTTACACCTGTAATCTTACCTACTTTGGAGGCTAAGCTCTGGAGTATTGAGGTTTGAGGCTAACCCAAGCAAACAGTTTGTAAGACCTCCCATCTCCAAAATAGCCAGAGCAAAATGGATTGGAGGTGTGGCTCAAGTAGTAGAGCACCTGCTTTGTAAGTGCTAAACCCTGAGTTCAAACTCCAGTCCCCCCCCAAAAAATTTTTTTTTTTACATTTTCTAGTAATTTCTATAACAAAGTGTGTAATAAAGTAATCCATTTTTCAAAATAGAGTAGGTATGAAGAGGGGGAGGATATACAAAATAAATATGCTTAAAATCAGAATTAATTGAAGAATTATGATTACATATAATTTTATTTTTTTCTCTCAGTGCATCCTATACAAGTGTTCTATTTCTGAGCTATATCCCCAGCCCTTATTATGTAAAATATTTATATATGGGACAAATACTTGAATGTATTATAAGGCAGTGGAAATGCTTGATTTCTTATAATAGTGATTAGCATTGTGCATAGCAGTAAGAACAAACATATTAAGGTACAATTATTTTGTTCCATGTTCTTGTCTCTTTCTTCTTAGAAAAATCTTTTGTCTTGTTTTGCTTAGCTACTAAATAAACTGTTCTGCTCAATCAGAAATAGACCAAGTGTAGATTTGAGGAAGGAGGCTGTAGATGACTTGGTGTAACAAAATACATTATACTACTCCAAGAAAAATAAAAGATCGATGTGAGGGCAAAAGTATGAATGAAACAGGAGTTGGGGAGGGAATAGGAACAGAACATTCTTAGTCTTAGAGATCTAAGACTAGGAGAAGAGGATTTTTAGAGTTTATATATGCTTTATAATGTAATTTTTCTCAAAAACGTCCTTAGCCTTTTTTTTTCCTTGGTGGTACTGGAGTTTGAATTCAGGGCCTTATGCTTGCTAGGCAGGCATTCTACCACTTGAGCCACTCAGCCAGCTCTGTTTTGCATTGTTTTTTTTTTTTTTGAGATGCCTTTACAACTATTTTTCCTAGAAAAATAGTTGGCCTTGAACCTCAATCCTCCTGATCTCTGCCTCCTGAGTAGCTAGGATTACAGGTGTGAGACACCAGCACCTGGCTAGACGTTGGTTTTCATGGCTTTTTGAAGTTTTTGTTTGTTTCTTTTGGCTGTCATTTCATGCTAGACCTGGCTGAATTTATTACTGTTCCAACTATAGCTTCTCGGTCTATAAGGATTTAATATTTATAATTTTGACTATTTGCAAAACAATCCAGTGGTTCATGATCAGTGTAAATGGAAATATAATTTACTAACTCTGATAACAGTAGGAAGGAGTGTGCCACTTGGCTGTTGGGTGTTCTAAATTATATGTAAGCATACCCATCTTTATTGCTTAGGAGAGTTACACATCATTCTCATAAATTAAAAAAATAGCACCTTTGTTTTCTGAGGAAAAAAAATGACTACTCTAAAGTTAATACTGGGTAATTTGCTGACTGAAAAGATTATTAAACTAGATATCAGAAGATATGCATTATAATTCCATTTATGCTACCTGCCAGCTATATGACCTTGCACCATATCTCTGAGCTTCATACTCCTTTTGTAAAATATGAAAAGAGCTTTGTGCCTGCCAGGCTGCTAATTGTGTAGTTCAGATTGTACTCTAGAAAAGGACAGCCATCTGGTTAATGAGAGAGGGTGGGGACAGAAATCCAGGCTGCTGCATACAACTAGCAGTGCCTCAGCTTGGGGCCAGAGTGGCATGCCTTTTGCAAATTCTCACCAAGGCCCAGGTAAAACACAGTGGCACCTTCTTGGATGGGAGGTTGGGGTGGACATAGCTAATTTCCCCAAAGATGCTGTGTAGGTAATGGTGGCTCTATCTATGCCTACCTCACAGGATTGTTTCAGAGAACAATGAGAAATTTGTGAAAGTGCTTTGAAAAGTACAGTGTTACACAAATATAATGTCTTGCTTTTGCTGTTCATCTGTGGTTTATTTTAGGGTAGATACAACAAGAATTGAACACTCCATTCCTTTAAGAGAAAACTGGGCACTACCGTATTTTGCATGCCAAGTTGCTGCACTTACAGGCTATTTAAAAAGTAACTTAAACACTTACGCAGAGGTAAGACAGAAATCTGTTTATCGTAATTAATTCTGATGCATTGCAAATGTATATAATTTTAAAGATAGTTGTATTAAGAGCTAAGTCATATTCAGTGAATCTTAGTGGCTGTGTAATAAAGGATATATAGTCAGGTAATTTTTATATGCTATAATTCTGTAATCTAATTGTCAGTGAAATATTTTTAAGGAAAACATTTTATGTTTTATAGTATGATTCCTTAATAAATATGTTGGAAGTACCTTATGCTGAAAATTAATCTGTCCTATTGTTATTTTACCATTTCTCTTCAACCTTGATGACCTTTAGTTAACATAATTTGAAGAAATACTAATGAAGATACAAAGAATGACCCCACAGATGACAGCAGTGTTAACTTTGATGGTAGCACTGCATATTCTCTTTGTTTACTCAAATGCTTTCTATAACTGAGGTTTGGCTTTGCTTTTCAGTGAAAGTTGTAGGAGACTGGCCCAGATAGTTTAGATTCTTTGTTGTTGTTGCCACAAACCCTTAGCAGCTGATGAAGCCTACAGATCCTGTTTTAGAATCATGATTTTAATAAAATGAATATCTGCAAAATAGCCAATTATTGAAATTGACTGAAATGTAGTAGTCCTTTGATAGTCTGCCTATCTTGGATTAAGAACTCCTGACTAGGGGACTGGAGGTGTGGCTCAACTGGTAGAGTGATTGCTTTGTGAGCGCAAAGCCCCGAGTTCAAATCCCAGTTCCAACTGAAAAAAAAAATCCAGGCTAGGAAAAGAAACCAGAGGGACCAAGGGAGGTCTTCTGTTAAACCTGGACCAGAGGATGCACTCTGGAACCTTTTTGAAATCTCTGAAGAAACACTCTTCTTTCCTCCTCTCAGTGGTGATAAAAAGTCCTGAGCATGGCAGACTTTATTGTTTCATTTTTATAACTTTAATGTTTTCTTTTGTATGTAAAATAACATGAACACATTTCAGATTTGTAGTTTTTCTTTTTGTTGTGTGTTTGGTGGATTGTTAGGTTGGTATAAAGAGCTTTCTGAGCAAGAATATTTTCTACAGTAGTTCCAGAGTTTGTATTTAAGTGTTTTCATAGTAGAGTGTGTGGCTATCTAAGAGAGAATAGAGGTTTTATTTTATTGTTGTTGTTGTTGTTGTTTTTGGTTTTGGTGGTGCTAGAGATCAGACAGAGCCTGGGCTTCATATATGCTAGGCAAGAGGCTCTAGCATGGGCTAAATTCTTCAATTTTTGAATAAAAGTTCTTAGTATAGTGAAATAGACTGCTGAAGTTTCTTTTATTACTTTTCTTTTGAATTAAAACAAAACTCCTATTGCCTAAAAATGGTTTATCTTTTTAAATTATTTTTCCCACTGGTACTATAATTTTTCTGAGTATCTTCATTGCTATGTTTTGTACTATGCATTCATTCTAATTTTTTATTCTACTTTTAAGTTAAAAAAGTAGTATATATACATTATACATATGGTAAAAACAATTCTGTCAGTGCAAGTGTGTATGCAGTGAAAAGTGTATTGCTTTCCATCTCAGTTTTTACCGACCTTGTACGTTTGTTTTTTGGCATCAGTACGTATTTAGTCCTATTAATGTGAGGTATTTTTGTTGTTATTGAGCTGAGGATTGAACCCAGGACTTTGTGCAAGCCAATCAAGTGGTCTCCCACTGAGCCACACCTCCAGTCCTTATTCTTTCCATCTTAAATCACAGTGATCTTCTCTAACATATGGCTCTAAGTCTAACTGCAGAAAGACCCTGTATTTTTGAAGGGAATCCAAGAATAGCTTATAGTCTTATTTTAGGTTATATTTTGTTTCTCTTAAAAAAGTTTAACCATAATCATTTTTTTCTATTTCAAAAATAATCCATAGTTAAACTCCCATTCTTTCTTCCTTAGTCTTTATCTCTTTATGTTAAGGTAAAGGGGGAAAATTGTATTTTTCAGTTATATAACTAGCCACTCATGCATCTGCTACTTAAGAGTACACAACAAGAGCAAAATATCTGTGTGCAAATATTAAAGGGTATTTTTAAAGAATATTAAAAGGAGAGTACTAAAAAGTGTAGCAAGCTATATTCTAACCTATTTGATATGTCACTTAAATCTTGTATAAAAATATTCACACTGCAGGCATAGTGAGAACCAAGCACTGTGAGGCACTGTGATCAAGGTAAGGGGTAGACAAGACTGTGCAGAATATAAAAAATTTTTAGGAAAAGGGAAAAGCCTAGCTAAATGTCCAGATGTGTTTGACATGTATTTCTGGCCTCAAGACTTATTTTTACTGAATGTTCTTAGAGTAGTTTGGGAGTAAGTTCTTATAGTTAACCTATTTTATTACATTATAACTTTTCCCCAGAATCCCCAAAGTAATCTCCAAATGCTCAGTATGTTAATTAGGCTGGATGTAGATTTGAGCCTTCACTGATTTCTGAAACTGGTTTCTCTGAGGTTGCTGGTTTCAGGCATGGTTATTGTAGTTCTGGTTGTTACACATAAGAAGGCTTCCAGAAAGCTTTATATACAGTGATGGTGGCTAGGAAGGGTGGAAGTTTATGTGTTTTATCAGTGTGGAGCCCTCAAGAGCTTTGTGACTGGTATTATTTGACCAACTGGTGGAATTCTGCATCTCTTACATTTTGTTGTCTGATGTAATCTTACTCAGGATGCTGGAAATTTGTTTTTATCTGCTGATGGCTGAGGAATTTCTAACTCTGGAGCTTATCATCAAGTATAGTCAGCTAAGTATGAAAGCTTGAGATTTAGAGAACACAGTTCTTAGTTTTCTTGACCTGACCTTTATTGTCCTTCTTCTTCATTCTTCTCTCTTTATTAGATGAGATCATTTGATACTAGAGCTGGTGGAGGAATTGGGAATAAAAGAAAAAGTGGGTCTATGGAGGAAATAGAGACTTGCCAGAGCTGTCACAGATTTTGCTACTAATTAAAGGATCATTTGGGAGATTATGTTGGGAGGACAGTACTGATTTTAGCCAGGCATATTTCAAAAGAGAAATGAAATCCCTGTTTAGTAATTAGTAGAGGAAAACAGCTGTGTATTTCATATGGCAGACAATACTAGCATTGGGATGGAGGTATGGTTCAAGAGGTAGAGTGCCTGCCTAGCAATGGTGAAGGGTTCAAACTCTAGTATTGAAAAAAAAAAAGCCAAACTTTTCTTAAGAGCAAAAAAAAAAGAACAAAAGCCTTGACTAGAGTTAGGCTGAGACAAACTTACTCCTTAAGTGGTAGCACCATGGAAGTAAAATACTATTTTCAGGACAAACAAAGTTACTTCCACATTAACAGACATTCACCAGCTAAATCTAGTAAAAGTCATTGTTTTCTTGTATTTTTTGCTTTATTTCTTTTCGGATGAAGGAAAAATTATACTGAATTTGCCCTTTCCCAGCTTCCTCCCACATGCTCCCTTTGTTTTCCTGTGATTTGCAGTATGAAGTAGAAGAACCAGTCCTTCAAACAGTGCCTTATTTAAAATGTTAATGTTTTGTGATTTTAAAATAGTTCCAAGTTTATAGCTTAAAGTTAACTAATAACTGAGTTGCAACTTTGAGATAACAACCTCATGGGTTTTTATAATGAAAAGCCACTTATAATTAAGTTTCTTTCTTTTGTTTTCCTAGAGGTTTTGCTACTTGTTAATGAGTGCTTCAACTTACACCTTTATGGTGATGTGGGAGTACAGCCACTATCTCTTGTTTCTTCAAGCAATATCTCTATTCCTGCTAGATATCTTTTCAGTGGAACAAAGTGATAAGGTATTGTTATGTTTTAAAATGAATTAAATCCAGAGAATAAATGTTTTTATAGTATTTTCAAGTTTGTCTTATTTCTTCATCACTTATACTTAACTGGTTCAGAACCCTGATTAGTATCAACATTTAAGTTATTGAACAGAGAAAACGTAATTAATAACCAAGGCTAGTGATATAGCTCAGTAGTAGAGTGCATGGTTAGCATGTACAAGGTGATGAATTTAATCCCCAGGAACACAAACAAACAAAAACAATATAAGCTGAGGGGGAAGGGGGGAGCAACGCAGTGGTAGAATGTTTGCTAAGCATGCTTGAGGCCCTGAGTTCAATCCCCAGCACCAAAAAACCTACAACAGCCTCCCCCAATAATTGTTAACCAAGTATAAAGTAATTAACTTGTTAATTGATTAACTGCAAGGATAAAGGTGATAGGGACCCAAAGTATCCTAGAGGAAGCAGCTACCACTACTAGTGCTATAGGAAAAAAGGTGAAAAATAGGAAATTATTAAAGTTTAGAAACTTCGAAGAGGGCCCACATGGAACTGAAATTCAGACTTCTGAGGAGGGGTCACTGCTCAGCTTTGCTGGTGTCTCTGAGCTCAAAAGAAGGGCCCTTGGAAACTGGGACCCAGGTCTCTGAGGATGGAGCTCTGTCCAGCTGGTCTTAGGTATCTGAAGGTGGAGAATGTGATGAAGCTGGTTTTTCAAGTGCTGGAAAAATTTAACTGCATTCAGAGGTTCAGCAGGAAAGAATTGTTCTATTGGGGTCAAATAGTATCACTTAGGAAAGACTCACAGAACAAAAAGTCAACTAGAATCAGGAGGGAGGAGCAAGCTCCTCCTTCCTGCGCCAGCCTTCCGGTGTACCTGTAGCATTTCTATTGGCAGAGATTAATAGAGAATCAGCTGGAAAAGTACAAATGTAGACTGCAGGGTCCTAGCTCCAGCATTACAAGATAAAAGGCAGAAGGGTATGTTTAGAGCTGAGAACCAGCACTCAGTCAAGAAAAGAGCATTACCGGCACCCAAGAGACTCCATTATGTTTTGTTTTGTTTTCTTCAAATGCAGTTCTGGGGTTTGAACTCAGAGCCTACAGCTTGAGCCATTCCACCAGCCCATTTTTGTGATGGGTTTTTTTAAAATAGGGTCTTGCAGAACTATTTGCCAGGGCTGGCTTCAAACCTCGATCCTCCTGATCTCTGCCTCCTGAGTGGCTAGAATTACAGGTGTGAGCCACAGGCGCCCAGCCATCATGTTCTTTCTCAGTCACTCCTTTAGTCCCTACCTCACCTCTAAGGGTAACTACTATCCTGACTTTTAAGTGGCTCTGGCTTCTTACTGTTTCTTTGTGACATTTGTTTTTTACATTTTTAACTTTTTTTTTCTTTTGGTTTTTTCCTCCAACTAATGCTGTTTTATCTTAGTTTTTCCCTTTTTAAAATTAATTAATTTCACAAGTAAGTGGATTAAAAGAAATACTTTTTCTCTGGTGATTTTTCATAGTAGTGTATTTTTTACTAGGTATGTTTTGAGAATTGCTGTTAAAGGTTATGGTTTTGATTTATATAATTTGAGATTGCATAGATGACTTTAAATAACAGGGAAAGCCAAGTGAAATTAAGAAGGAGTGGCATTACAGACGGTTCTTCCAGTTGATTTTAACTCATGGATTTTGCTATGTTTTGGGGGTTTTTTTTGCAAGGGGTGGGGGGGATTGGTCAGTATGCAGGTTTGAACTCAGGGTCTTGTGCTTGCTAGACAGGCACTCTAGCACTTGAGCCATACCTCCAGCCCAACACTCTTTAAATTTTTTTCTATGGTCATTCGTGTTAGATAGATTGACTATTTCTTAACACTAAACTATAGTAAAGAACTTACTGTATAATTATAGTAAGACCCTAAATAAAACTAATGAAGAGATATGCAATAAAATTCATTTTTTTCATCCCAACAGGTTCATGAAGTATATAAAATCTATGTGTTTTCCCTCTTTCTGGGATATATACTGCAGTTTGAGAATCCAGCTTTACTGGTTTCTCCTTTATTAAGTTTAGTAGCAGCCTTAATGCTCACTAAGTGCCTTCAGGTAATTAGCACTGCTTTTTTAAAATCATTCTTGTTACTTATTTTTAAATTGTTAATATTTAATACCTCACTTTGTTCGTATGATTTTCCCCACAGCTGAATGTGAAGAAAGGAACTTTTGTAGCTAAAATAATTAAAGTAATTAATTTTTATTTAGTGTGTACTCTGACAGTGACATTGAATGTTTTAATGAAGGTGAGTAACTCAGATTCATGTGATAGAGCAAATTAAATAATTAACGTATTAGGTGAAATTCTAATGAGGCCAATAAGATAGTAAAGTAATAGAGTTTATATAGTATAATTGTGAGTTGAACAATGATTATAATTAGCATATTGGGTGAGAAAATAGTACTCTCATTCTCTGTATACTTATAGAAAAAATACATCATTATCCATTTTCTTTATTTATGGAATAAATTGAGACAAATAAAAAGTGTTCAGAAGAGTAGTTATTACTTGAACCAGGTGGAATAAGATGAAATCTTACTATCCCATTACAGTTTTATGCATAAGCATACAGTAATGTGGTTGGTTTATGTCAGTAAATCTCCTTGCTCCATAGTATATGCTCAGAGTATTGTTTAATTCATTATCCTTTTAGTCTTGCTATGCTTTCTATCACTAGTAATTGGAAAAAAGCATATGACTATAAGCATGGCTAATATTTAGTATTTTTCTCTTCTGTGAGACTGATACCTTACAACTTGGCCAACACGCCTACATTTTTCTCTTCTAGATGTTTGTCCCACACAAAGAAAATGGGCACATGCTGAAATTCCTTGAAGTAAAATTTGGACTAAATATGACTAAGTAAGTTTTAGATTATGTAATTTTACCTAAATCTATACCATTTAGAAAATAAAGAGTAAAAACATTTGATGGAGGGTGTATACATCTAATTACATATCACTTAGAAAATAATTTGGGGTATTGTACTGAAGAAATATGACATTAATATTTATTCTTGGGCTAAGCATATTCCTCAGTTGATACAGTACTTTCTTAGTGCATATAAGACCCTCGAGTCTATCCCCAGCACTGCAGGAAAAAAAAAAATATGTGTAGGGGCATAGGTGCATGGTTCAGGTGATAGTTTGACTATCTAGAAAACACAAAGCCCTGAGTTCAAAACCCCATTACTGCCCTGCAAAAATATATTACCCCCCCATGTTTAGCATGCTTGAAGCTCTAGATTTAATCCCTAGCACTATAAAAAAAAAAAAAAACAGAAACAATAAAAAAAATTTAAAAAAAAAGTGTGTATGGCTCAGGCTGAGGAATGGCTCAAGTGGTAGAGTGCCTAGTAAGTACTGAGTTCAAACCAAAATACCACCAAAAAAAAAAAGAAGATTCAAGAAATAAATGATCTCTCCCTTCCCTTCTAAAATGCAAGCCCAATGTTTAGTGTCTGACACACAGTAAGACAGTAAGCACTAAATAAATATTTATCAAATAAATTACTCAGAAACCAATTTATTCTCTTTCTCCTCTAGAAGCCCAAAGGATTGGTTTTATTTTATTTTTCTCTAGAGATAGAGCCCCTAGAAAAAATAAATAAATAAATACTATTTAAGGAAAAAGAAACAAGTGAAATTAATTTTAATGTGTAAACCTGTAGAAATTGAGATGTTCTGCTTTTTTCTCATTTCTTTTTTTTTTCTTTAAAATCCTAAGTATATTTTGTACTTAAAGTAGCTCTCAGTTTCAAATATTCAATAACCACAAATAGTTAGTAGCTACCATACTGGACAGTGCAGATATAGAGGTAGGTCAGCTGAATTTTTTGTTGTCTTCCAGCTAAAAATAGAAATCAAAGACTGTGAATGTGGCTCAATGGTAGAAAATATTTGCCTGATATGTGGCCTTGGGTTTGGTTCTTAGCACTTCAATAATGAATAAATAAATTATATATATATACGTATATATATATATATATATATATATATGTATATATATATATAAACTCCCTAAAACTGTATTGGACTTTAGAGGTGATTACATTACTTGGTGTGTTAGTCATTTTTCTTTGTGACAAATACTTCAGAGAACAATGTAAGGGAGGAAGAATTCATTTTGTTTCA
Organism: Castor canadensis; assembly: GCF_047511655.1. Lineage (NCBI taxonomy): Eukaryota > Metazoa > Chordata > Mammalia > Rodentia > Castoridae > Castor > Castor canadensis. Next base: position 156,266,931 of record NC_133388.1, read on the forward strand.
CAGGTTCTGACAGTTCAACCCATAATTACTTATCTCTGTTGTTTCTGGGCCATGGTAAAGCAGAACACCATGGCAGGAACATGTGGTAGAAGAGGCTGCTCACTTCTTGGTTGCCAGGAAAGAGAGAGGTAGAGATTAGTCCTTCAAAGGTACACCTCCAGCAGGGGTATAGCTCAGGGATGGAGCATTTAACTGTAAAGGCACACCTCCAGTGAGCCTTTTTTCAACTAGGCCCCACCTTCTAAATTTTCAGCCACCTCCCAATACCATCAAATTATGAATCCATCATGGATTAATCCATTGAAGTCATAAGTCTCATGATCCAATCATTTCCCAAAAGCCCCACCTCTGAACATCAGGAACTAAGCCTTTTTATCCATTAGCTGTTTTGGGAGACACTTCATGTCCAAAACTGTAACACTTGGTGATAAAATGCAGTTTTACATTTATTGGAGCAGTTTTGATGAAAGCATGTGCTTTGTTGTGAGTTACTGTTATCTCCACTTACGAAGGATGAAGCCATACTAGTATAAATGAATGGACTTAGGAAACATGCTTTCTGTCAGTTTTTACTGAAATTTAAGAAAAAATATTTTTGCAGTGGTTTTCACCTATAATCCCAGTTACTTGGAAAGTGGAGATCAGGAGGATCATGGTGCAAGATAGTCTGGGCAAAAACTAGTGAGATACCATCTCAATACAGAAGCTCTGATGGTGGTGCACCCACTTGGTATCCCCATTACTGGAGGCCTCAGTTAGAACTATGGCCTAAGGATGGCCTTGGGCAAAAAACAAAGTGAAAACAGGAGACCCTATCCCAAAATAACTAAAGCAAAAAAGGTTTAGAGGTGTGGCTCAAGTTGTAGAGCACCTGCCTAGGAAACGTGGGCCCTGAGATTAGACCCCAGTACTGCCAGAAAACAAAAAACACATTTTATGGCCATTAGTTTACACCTGTGATTTTAATATCATGCTTTTTTTATTTTTATAGGAATTTTACAATGAATTGGCTTCTCTGTCAAGAATCCCTTCAGGCACCATCTGAAGATTTTTTTTTACGATTGACACGATCTTCTCTATTACCATTCTATATTTTAGTGTTAATTATTTGTCTTCTTTCTGTGATACAAGTTATTTTTAGGAGGATTAAGTAAGTACCTGTGAAAATCAATCACATTATTAGCATATTGTAAAAATACATAATACTTATTTTTAAGATCTTTTGTGTGTGTGTGTGTGTGTGTATTTTGCTTGTTTGTTTTGGTCTGGATCAAACTCAGGGCCTTGTGCATGTTAAGTACATGCTCTGCTACTGAGCTATACCCTACTTAGTCCTATTTTTTTCTTTTTTTGTTTGTTTGCTTTTTAATAGATGAGGTTCTGGGCTGGCAATATAGCCCAGTGATAGAGTATTTGCCTAGCATACATGAGGCCCTGGGTTCAATCTCCAGTACTTCAGAGAAAGAGAAAAAAGAGAGGGAGAGAATGGGAAGGAGAGGGAGAGGATAGGGAGGAGAGGGAGAGGAAGATAGATAGGGAGGGAGGGAGGGAAGGAAGGAAGGAAGGAGAGATGAGAGGAGGAGGAAGGAAGGGAAGGAAAGAGGGAGAGAGGAAGGGTAGAAAAAAATAAATAACAAAGAGAGAGATGGAGTTTTGTTGTGTTGCCCAGATTGGCCTTGAATTCATGGGCTCGAGCAATCTTCCTTCCTCAGCCTCCCAAGAAACTGAGACTGCAGGTGTGTACCCTGTCACCTCCTTCCAGAATTGTGTTATAGAGTTTCTAACTCAATTATGTCTTCATTGATCGTTATGATTGATCAGAAAAACTCATACTAAACTTTGTACACCTAAATATATACTGTCCAGATTTGATACAGGAATATATAATACATTAAACTTTTATAGACTCATTTACTAATTTACTCAAAATTTTTTCACCTCCTCCATCATTCTCCCTCACACTTTCCCCCTTTAGAACAATTTCAACAGGTTTTACTTAATGTAAGAATAATATCTTATATTTCATTGAAATGAAGTTACTAGTATAAGTGATTTTAAATTGCTACAAAGTTTGGCTGTTTTTTAATATGTTTATCATGCTTGAAAGGAGATTATTCATAATTTACTAATTTTGAGTTCTTACTCATACTGCAGTTTAACTGCATTGATTTAGCAATCATTTGTTTAGGCATAATTGATCTTGGAAAAGGAACCTGTCAGAATTTATTGTTATTTTCAAAATTCACATTTAATCTTCAGAGAGTCAGTTGTCTGCAGGCTCTGAAAACCATTAGTAAAGACTTGGAGATATGTGCTAGACATTTGACTAGCAGAACATACTTTGAAATTTTAAGGACAACTTACATTTTTTGTATGGCCTTCAAAGATGATAAACAATGTATCTTTGATTTTTCAAATATACATTTTCAAGGTTTTAAAAAACACATTTTCTTTCTGTAGTGGTAAGTCCCTGAAAGAAAGTGTTACTCTTGAAGATGGACAAATTGGAGAAAAGCCAGAAATAATTTATCATGTAATTCACACTATCTTACTCGGTTCTCTTGCAATGGTTATAGAAGGGTAAGTGTACTTGATCTGTTTGTTTTTGCAGATTGTCTATTCTAATAGTGATAAGTGGGTTACATTCAAGAGTACATTTGTAAAACTTTAGAAAAACTTAAAATCTATAAACTTTCTTAATATAACTGGAGTTTACAAAGATCCTTACAGTACCATTGAATTAACATTTAATTACTCATTCAATTTGTTAAAAAAACAGCAAAAAAAAAAACCTCTTGGCTGGGCACCGTGGCTTATGCCTATAATCCTAACTACTGAGGAGGCAGACCTCAGGAGGATCACCGTTGGAAGCCAGCCTCAGGCAGTTAATTTGCAAGACCCTATTTCAAAAAACCCATCACAAAAGTAGGGCTGGTGGAGTATAGGCCCTGAGTTCAAACCCCAGTACTGGAGAAAAAAAAAAAAAAAAAAAAACCTCTTAAATGTCTTCCAAGATGTACACACTGCTGGATGCACAGTAAACAAAAGTGGACACACAGTCTCTAATGTTATCTAACTTATGGGCTAATGGAGGTGACATATTAATTACACAAAAATAAAAATTATAGCTTGATAATTGAGAGAGAGATAAGTGGTGCTGTGAGAACATTTCAAAACAAAATTTGAGTTGAAGAGGTTAGAAAGTAAAAAGATTGTTTGAGGGAGACTTGAAAAGTGAGTAAAAGTAAACTTAGTGACCAGAACAAGAGTATTGCAGGTGGAAGGAATATCGTTTGCCAAGTTTTGAAGGAGCATTCTGCAGAGCTCAGTATGGTTGAAGTGCAGTGAGTACGCAGTAGGTATTATTGAGGATTGGGGGTGTTTTTTCTTTCATTCTTTCCCTGACCTAATTTCTATTACTGCTTTTAAGATAGGGGGATCCCATTTAATGTTCAGTAAGACAAAATATTTACATTTAACTTATTTGATTCAATTTTACTGTTCTGTGTACCTTCTAAAATTTGTTAAGGCAAATGGGTATCTATCTACACTCATTTGATATTTGACATAGGGATATGTTCTAAGAAATGCGTTGTTACATTGTGAACTTCATAGAGTATGATTACACAACACAACTCTTCTGTCTCGGCAGCATCTATTCTGTGTATGTCCACTGTTTCTCTCAAAGCATGAGTTAGGATTCACTTTTATTTTCTGATGGCACTGGGGTTTGAACTTAGGGTCCCATGCTTGCTAGGCAAGTGCTACATCCTCAGCCCTTTTTGCTTTAGTTATTTTTTTGGATATGGTCTTGCAGTAGGCCTCAGGTTGTGATCCTCCTAGCTATACCTCCTTTGTAAGTGGGATTATAACCCCCAGCTTATTTACTGAGATTGGGGGGGGTGTCTTGCTTTTTGCTTGGGCTGGCCTCCAACAATGATCCTCTTGATCTCCACTTTTCAAATAGCAAATTACAAGCTTGCACCACCACTGTGCTTGACTTTAGGATTCACTTTTTAACTACATTCTCAAATTAGTTATTTCACTTTTATGTGATACTAGGCTTTACGTAATATTTTTTATTGCTTCCCTGTGTTTGTTTTTTTTTTCATCTTGATAAAGAGCCTGTTAAGGACTTGTTTTTCTTCTTTCCTGTCTGGCTCTTTTGGTCAGCTTGCAGTGCATTTGGTTAATCAATGTTTGTTCAATGAATGAATTTTGACTTTTTTATTCCATAGCTCTGCTATTTTATAAGGCCATAATAGTTGACATTTGTACTCTCTGGTCTCACATTCTTCTAGTCTCATCTGAGTTTGACACCAGGGACTGTATCATGGAAAGATCTGGTTGTGCTTCCTAGTATTAATTACAAGTGTTATCTCCAGCTCTCCTCTTCTGTCTTCAGCTTTTGCCATTTGCTGTGGAGATGGGCTCCTTTTGTCTCCGTGACAACCTACAACATAATGCATATACTTTCTTTTATTTATGCAAATGCATTTTTTTGAATGCATGGATTTTTAAACTTTAAGAGAGCCAAGTGTGGTGGTACAAACCTGTAATACATGTACTCAGGAGACAGAGGCAGGAAAGTGATGAGTTTAAGGTTTACCTGGGCTACAGAGCAAGACCCTGCCTCAAAAAAGAAAACAAAATATGAGCTCCAGTTTATATATCCTTGTTTTGTTTTTTTTTTAGAAAAACAAACAAACAGACTCATACCTGTAATCTTAGCTGCACAGAAGGCAGAGATCAGGAGGATCGAGATTCAAAGCCATCCTGGGCAAATAGTTCTTGAGACCCTATCTCAAAAAGACCCAACACAAAACAGGGCTGGTGATGTGGTTCAAGTGGAAGAGCGCCTGCCTAGCAAGTTTTAGGGCCTGAGTTCAAACCCCAGTACCAACAGAAGAAAAGAAAATCTCAAAAATAATATGTTACTGATTATAACAAATAGCCTAGAAGTATGCAATGTAAAAAGTGAAAATCCCTCTTTCTAGCCATTTTTCCTATCTACATTGAACAAAACAAAAAGCATAAACCTAGGAAACACTGTATATGAAGTTTTTCATTAGTATCTATTGAAGAACATCCAGGTTCTTTCTGTATTTTTTTTCCTATTAAAACAACCTGCTGCAGTTAAAACCCTTGTGTATATATATATATCATATATTTATGATAACATGTCTGAAGTCTGAATTACTAGACTATATTAGGGTATTTTAAATTTGTATAGGTCCTACCAAATTGCTTTCTGAAAAAATTTTAAGAGTTATGTCCTCTCTGGGACTACAGTTTTGTTATCCCTCATCAATATAAATGTTTTTTGTCTTCATTTGGTAACCCACATGTCTTACTGATTATTTAAGAACTGAATGACAATCTGTTGCTGACTTTTAGAAGCTAAATAAGCTTGATAATTTTCCTTTGGCATTTTCATAGGTAGTTTAAAAAGAATTCAGAAAAAAATGAGATAATGATAGTCATAGGATGTCTTATATGTGATTCTTGGGGTTATTTTTACAGCTTGAAATACATTTGGACTCCTTATGTATGCATGTTAGCAGCATTTGGTGTCTGTTCACCTGATCTTTGGATGACACTTTTCAAGTGGCTTCGAGTAAGAACTGTACATCCAGTATTATTGGTGAGCCAATGTTATTTTTGTTAAATTCTTGTTTATTTCCAGTAATATAAAATAAAATACTAGTAAATAGAAACCACATTGAGTACAATTGAAATAACCTGAATAAGTCATATAATGATCTACAAATAGAAAAATAGATCCTGCGGTAAGCACTTCTTTATAATTTCTGGTTTAAAAGCATTGCAATCTATATATCTTAAAAATTAAAAAAAGGTAGCCAACGCCGGTGGCTCATACCTGTTATCTTAGCTACTCGTAAGGTAGAAATCAGGAAGATCTCAATTTGAAGCCAGCCAGGCAAATAGTTTGTGAGATTCTATTTTGAAATAGGGCTGGTGGAGTGGCTCAAGGTAAAGGCCTGAGTTGAAGTCCCGGTACCAAAAAATAAAAAAATAAAAGGTAAACATTCAAGTGAACTGTAATATGAGAGGCCAATAGGAATTAATTTTTTCCTTTTTTTTCTAACTATTCTAGCAATCTGAAAAGAATAAAATTTATTTATATATTTAAAAAAATTTTAAGGTAGTTTCATGGTAGTCTTTATTTTGTGTTTTTTAAGAGACAGAGTCTTACTGACTTGCGTAGGCTTCAAGTGACTCTTCTGCTTTAGCGTCCCAAGAAGTCTGAGATCACAGACATGCAACACCACTCCCAGCTTTAACTTTTATAATACCTGTCTTATTTGACTTAGAACTCTGCATGTTTGCCACATAAATGGAGTATTAACACTGTGCCTCCTATGTGCTTGCAATAGAGATAAATAAAACCTTGTTATTAAAGCCAGACATGGTGACTGATGCCTTGGTAATCCCAGCACTTGGAAGGCTGAACAGTAAGATCACAAGTTTGAGGCCAGCCTGGGCTACATAGCGAGACCTTGTCTCAAAGAGAAAAAAAGGATGGGAGTGTGGTTCAGTGCTTGACTAGCATTCATGAGGACTATAGGTTTAATCTTTAACACCATTAAAAAAAGAAAAGCCAGGTGCTAGTGGCGCATGCCTGTAATCCTAGCTACTCAGGAGGCAGAGATCAGGAAGATCATGTTTCAAACCCAGCTTGGGCAAATAGTTCACAAGACCCTATCTTTTTATTTTTTTAATTTTTATTGTTTTATTATTCATATGTGCAATACAATGCTTGGATCATTTCTCCCCCCTGCCCCCACCCCCTACCTTACCACCCACTCCGCCCCCTCCCTCTCCTCCCCATCCCCTCGATACCCGGCAGAAACTATTTTGCCCTTATCTCTAATTTTGTTGAAGAGAGAGTATAAACAATAATAGGAAGGAACAAGGGTTTTTGCTAGTTGAGATAAGGATAGCTATACAGGGAGTTGACTCACATTAATTTCCTGTGCATGTGTGTTACGTTCTAGGTTAATTCTTTTTGATCTCACCTTTTCTCTAGTTCCTGGTCCCCTTCTCCTATTGGCCTCAGTTGCTTTTAAGGTATCTGCTTTAGTTTCTCTGTGTTGAGGGCAAAAAATGCTAGCTAATTTTTTAGGTGTCTTACCTATCCTCACCCCTCCCTTGTGTGCTCTCGCTTTTATCATGTGCTCAAAGTCCAATCCCATTGTTGTGTTTGCCCTTGATCTAATGTCCACATATGAGGGAGAACATAGGATTTTTGGTCTTTTGGGCCAGGCTAACCTCACTCAGAATGATGTTCTCCAATTCCATCCATTTACCAGCGAATGATAACATTTCATTCTTCTTCATGGCTACATAAAATTCCATTGTGTATAGATACCACATTTTCTTGATCCATTCTTCAGTAGTGGGGCATCTTGGCTGTTTGCATAACTTGGCTATTGTGAATAGTGCTGCAGTAAACATGGGTGTGCAGGTGCCTCTGGAGTAACCTGTGTCACAGTCTTTTGGGTATATCCCCAAGAGTGGTGTTGCTGGATCAAATGGTAGATCAATGTTTAGCTTTTTAAGTAGCCTCCAAATTTTTTTCCAGAGTGGTTGTACTAGTTTACATTCCCACCAACAGTATAAGAGGGTTCCTTTTTCCCCACATCCTCACCAAAACCTGTTGGTGGTGGTGTTGCTAATGATGGCTATTCTAACAGGGGTGAGGTAGAATCTTAGTGTGGTTTTAATTTGCATTTCCTTTATTGCTAGAGATGGTGAGCATTTTTTCATGTGTTTTTTAGCCATTTGAATTTCTTCTTTTGAGAAAGTTCTGTTTAGTTCACTTGCCCATTTCTTTATTGGTTCATTAGTTTTGGGAGAATTTAGTTTTTTAAGTTCCCTGTATATTCTGGTTATCAGTCCTTTGTCTGATGTGTAGCTGGCAAATATTTTCTCCCACTCTGTGGGTGTTCTCTTCAGTTTAGAGACCATTTCTTTTGATGAGCAGAAGCTTTTTAGTTTTATGAAGTCCCATTTATCTATGCTATCTCTTAGTTGCTGTGCTGCTGGGGTTCCGTTGGGAAAGTTCTTACCTATACCTACTAACTCCAGAGTATTTCCTACTCTTTCCTGTATCAACTTTAGAGTTTCTGGTCTGATATTAAGATCCTTGATCCATTTTGAGTTAATCTTGGTATAGGGTGATATACATGGATCTAGTTTCAGTCTTTTGCAGACTGCTAACCAGTTTTCCCAGCAGTTTTTGTTGAAGAGGTTGCTTTTTCTCCATCGTGTATTTTTAGCGCCTTTGTCAAAGACAAGTTGGTTATAGTTGTGTGGCTTCATATCTGGGTCCTGTATTCTGTTCCACTGGTCTTCATGTCTGTTTTTGTGCCAGTACCATGCTGTTTTTATTGTTATTGCTTTGTAATATAGTTTGAAGTCAGGTATCGTGATACCTCCAGCATTGTTCTTTTGACTGAGTATTGCCTTGGCTATTCGTGGCCTCTTGTGTTTCCATATAAATTTAATGGTAGATTTTTCAATCTCTTTAATGAATGACAAGACCGTATTTTGAAAACCTTCACAAAAAAGGACTGGCAGTGGAGTAGCTCAAGGTAAAGGCCCTGAGGTCAGGCCCCAGTACCGCCCCCCAAAAAGAAAAAAAAAGAGCCATAGATCAGTAGGAAAAACAGGTGTGGGCAGAAAGATGATGTGTAATGTGTTTAATAATAGTCTTGTTGTATTCTGCCAGTCTTATTCCCAGAAGAATTTATACATTCTTATTTTAACATGGAGGTATATTAAATATACATTAGCTATGTCAACTTTTTTGTGGCGGTGGGGGTTGGAGTCAGGGTCCTCTCACTTCCTATGTAGGTAGGTGCTCTATCACTTGAGCCATCTGAGCCTTTTCTTTTCTCTCTTTGGTGTTTTTTTTTTTTGCTTTAGTCCTTTACTTTGTCCTTATTTTTTAATTTATTTTTATAATTATCATATATTAATATATCATATATTAATAATATGAGGGAATTTTATTGTGATAATTCCATACAGTATACCTTGAACAAATTTACCCTCTGCATTATATTCCCATTGCCCCCACCACTTCTAGTTTTCAAACAGTGTTTGGTGGGTTTCATTATCCTGTCTTCATATGTATATATGTAGCATACCTCCATCTTTACCCCATCACTGTCCTTTCCTTTCCCTCTCCTCCTTCCCGTTGACACCCCCCAGACAGTCTCTCACACACATTCATGTTTTTTGGTTATTTTTCAAATAGGGTATTGCTTTATACCAGGGCTGACCTGGACCATGATCCTTCTATTTGTGCTTCCCTGAGTAGCTGGGATGACAGGAGCCTGCCACTGTGTCTACCCATTGGTTGAGATGGGGTCTTGTGAACTTTCTGCCTGGACTGCCTCAAACTGCAATCCTCCTGATCCCTGTTTCCCACGTAACTAAGATTATATGCTTGAGCCACTGTGCCCACCTTGTTAACTTAGGAATTCAAAATTCCTTGTAAGTTCTTCATAAGTCTCTGGCAGTTTTCAAATGCTATTTGCTATTGGAAGTATTACTATGAGCATTAACATTTTTTTTTTAAAGACAAGGTTTTGCTATGTAGCCCAGGCTGATCTTCCTGCCTCAACCTGTTGAGTGCTGGGATTAAAGGCATGAGCTATCACATTCTGCTAAGCACTTGTTTTTTTAATGGTCTGCCTTTTATTTGTATAGTTATATATACAAATATAAATATGTATATATCATTCTACCTGCAGTTTGAAACACAGTAATCTTGACTCATTTTGCTTTATGAGTTAGATTCCATGTAGACTTTACTTTCTCAGATTGATTTTTTTTTGGCGGTACTGGGGTTTGAACTAAGGCCCTCACACTTGCTATAGTCAGGCACTCTACCACTTGAGTCACTCCACCAGCCCTTTTTTGTGTTGGGCATTTTCGAGTTAGGGTCTCAAGAACTATTTGTCTGAGCCTGCCTTGAACTGTGATCCTCCTGATCTCTGCCTCCAAGTAATTGCCTCCGGAGTAGCTAGGCATGAGCCCCTGGTGCCAGGTTTCAGATTGAAATTTTTATGGCTTTAAAGGTAATTCAATTGGTCATAGAATCAGTGCCATTACCTCTAATGTATACTCTAAAATACCCACAACCTTTTTTGTTTTAATGTTTTAGGCAATTTTTCTGAGCATGGCTGTGCCCACCATAATTGGTCTGAGTTTATGGAAAGAGGTAAGAAAACCAGATTTTTATATCACTAAAATGTACTTTAGCTACAAGGTAGTGATAAATTTATATGTTTGGGTAGGAAACTCATAACACTATTCTAACATAGTATGATTTTTTTTTTATCAGTGCTTCATTTTCTTTTCTATTAGGATTATAATAGGAAAACCAAAACATTTTTAGAATATTATCTGATGCAGTTTTCTGTAGTCTAATGCCATTGTTGATTCAATGTATATCAATAGTAAAGAGATTTTAATATTTAAAAATATTTTGGTTAGGATGGCAGAGTGGCAGCCCACCACTCTGGTAGAGCACTTGTCTAGCAAGCATGAGGCCCGAGTTTAAACCCCAGTACCACCACCACAAACAAAAAAAAATGGTGACTCCCAAAATTTTAATATCTATAAAATGATATAAATTATTTGACTTCTCATAATGTAACATTAAAGTTAATTGCCAATAAACCTGCAAATTATTTGAGCTGAAATTCATTTATTTAATATGTATACATGAAAGATATTACTGATGGTTGTTTGGTAGTTATAAAATTATTTACTGAGTCTAGGCATTGAATTAACTATACTATAGATTATTTGGGTTGAGAAGAATGAGATGTCATGAATTTTTGTTCATGAGAACAGTGCTGTAGTATCATTTGCCTTCATTAGTCTTTTGGAATACTCTGGAACAATTTTAAACCTTCTAGTTACTTATATGCACCTTTTGGGGATTTTGTTTTGCATTTTAGTTTTTTCCCAGATTAATGACAGAATTATCGGAACTACAGGAGTTCTATGACCCAGACACAGTGGAACTTATGACCTGGATAAAGTAAGGCTTTAATTTCCCATGACTATTGTTGTTAAGCTACTAAGTAATCATTGCATGCTATCTAATGGATTCAGGGGAAATAGTAGGTTAATTAATATTTTCAGTATTCTCTGAAAACTCAGGAATTTTAGCTTGTGTTTTTAAAGATAGTTAATTTTTAAGGCTTTATAATATTAATTTTATAGTTAAACTTACTTTCATGTTGAAAGTACAACATTGTAAGATTGGAAATTCCTACCACCAAACATCAGCAATGTGGAATAAATAGGAATAATATATTTTATTTAGATAGTCAAGAGGATGCTTCTTTGCCATGGGCGGTGGTTCATGTGCAGTAGCTTGCTGGTCTTGGTAACCAAGGGGTTTAGATTTTAATATCAAATAAGGATATGGGGATGTGATCTTTGGCCTCTGGAAGCAGAGTTAGAATTGAGACCTCTCCAGCATACACATACTTATAACTCAGGGACTCTCAAAAGGCTACAATGTCAGTGAAAGGATCTAATAACAAAATATTCTAAGTAGCCATGTCTTTCTGGACTTCAACTCTTGATCAAAAAAAAAAAAAATTCCGTTCTGAATTCATAGCAGTGACTCTGAATTCACATTGGTTTGTAGTTTAAAAATATACTTATCTAATCCAGAAACCCTAAATCAAGAAATTTACATAAAACAGTCCTGGGTTTGTCTGATACATCCTCAGTTCAGGCTACACAGAATTCCATAAATAAAGTTTCATGAAGCTGAACCTCCATTATTATAAAACACAATGAGGAAACAATTCAGCATAAGCAGATACCAGCTATTATTCATGATAAACAGTGGAATTAGACTTCTAGCAATTTCCCACAATGAAATTTATGTTAGTTCTTTTTTGCTGTGTAACAGACTGCCATAAAACTTCAGTGACTTACAAGCAATGAACATTTGTTATTTTTCATAGTTTTGAGAAGGATTCCTCTGGTCTGGGACAGCTCAGGTGGGCCTGGGTAGTCTGGCATGACCTCTTTCACATGTCTGGAATTGGCTGGGTCAGCTGAGGGAATCAAATTGACTTGGCCATGTGCATACCCATGTGTATGTTTGTTTATAAAATAGTTGTGGCATTCCCAAGAGCAACAAGAGATGGCAAATTTCATTGCCAAGCATATTTTAAATCTCTGCCTATATTATATTTGCTGTTGTCCTTTTGACCAAAACAAATCACATGACCATGGTTAGAGGGAAAAGAATTCTGCAACCATTTTTGTAGGTAGAGACTCTGAAATGACTACACTAAAAATGATTAAAGACATAAATGAAGAAACAAAAACCTGAAAAAGGAAAGAAAGACTCAAAAGAGGCCTAGAAAATAAGGGGCAAAAGCCAAAAGTATTTCTAGAATGAGGAATTGTCTTATAGAATCAGTATATAGAATTGAGAATATTATGATGTCTTGTTACTATAAAGACACTCCTCGTATGCACAAAAATTATTTCTGTTAGATCATCCTTAACTTTGCGACTGCTGCTTTTTTGTGAATTGTATTTGCTATCGGGAAGTTCTGACGATATAGCCTTGTTGTTGTCATTAACAAAAGAGTTAAATCTATGTGTGTGATTTACCACAATATTTTCAAAAGCATAGCAGAGGCCCGAACAATTGGATGTTGGGCAATTGGACATTTAGCTGAGGTGTAATTATTCTGTCTTATGTCTGTTTCCTTGCTACTGAATTGCTCCCTGAAGACAGTGGCCAGGTGCTGTCTCTTTATTTCCAAAGCATGTCACTACCTCTAGCATGTGGTAGGTGGGTTTTGAATAGTGATTATATGGAGTAAATAAATGAAGGAAGGAAGGAAGGAAGAAAGGAAAGAAGGATGGGAAAGAGAAAGGGGAGGGAAGCATTAGAACAGCCCTTTGGGACATGTTTATAGGTTTCCTACCTTCTAAAGTAGCATCTGTGTGGAACATCGTTTTCATGATTCAGAATAGAGATAGTCTACATGTGTTCTGTGAAGATAGTCACATGTAAAAACAAGGAAGGATCAGGAAGGTTAGATGGATCTGGGAGGAGTTGGGCTGTGTTGGTTAATATTTGGAAAGATGAATTTGAGAAATTGCAGTATTACCACTGAACTAGCCACTCTATCTAAAATATTATATTCTTGACCCTGTTCATTTACCCTGCATTATTTTTAATGGTATTTTTACTATTTCACATGTGTTTATATTTGTGCTTGCTGTTTTTAAAAAAATTTTTTACCAGCATTTTATAGTTGTTCAGGGGGGATACATTGTAACATTTGCATATGTGCTTACAATATATCTTAATTAGATTCACCCCCCCCTCCATCTTTCTTCCTCATTCCCCCCGCCATAGAGCAGTTTTACCAGCTTTTATTGTTCTATTTTCATACATGAATACAAAATATATTCACCATATTTGTCCTCCTTCACCCTTTTCTTATATCCTCCCCCCTCCCATTGGTACCCTCCCATGGATAGGGCCTGTTTTCCCTTCCTGTCATTCATTTTTTTTCAGAAACATTTTTTGTTGGTACATGATAGTTATAGGGGGTTTCATTGTGACATTTTCGTATATACACGTTTTATACCCTTAGTTGATACATTCCCTCCATTAGTCTACCACCTACCCCTTCTTAAGTTGACTTTAGCAGATTTTGATGGTCCGTGTTCATACTTGTATAGAAAGTACATCAAGCATATTCACCTTACTTTACTCTCTTCTTTTACTATCCCCCACCCCCACACTAATGTTCTTCTGTTAATATGACCTCTGTCCTTCATTATTAAGGTACCTGTTTTTCAGTGGGAATTTTTGTGCCCCTCTTTAAAAGAAAAAATCTGTATCTTCACACAAACGAGGGCTTTTATGGGGGGGGAGGGCACTGGGAAATGAACTCAGGACCTCTTCCCCAGCCCAAACTAGTGCTTTGTAAATGAAATTAACTGGAGACTGACATTGAAACTTAAGTGTATTATACATTGCAAGTTGCCTGGTATTTCAGAGTTGATATAAATCAGTGATGTTAGTAGTATACTTGATTTTTCATCATGTCAATCTTGTGATTCATTGCAGAAGGCAAGCTCCAGTTGCAGCTGTGTTTGCAGGGAGTCCACAGTTAATGGGTGCGATTAAATTGTGCACTGGCTGGATGGTGACCAGCTTGCCTCTTTACAACGATGATGATCTTCTCAAGAGAAATGAAAATGTAAAACGTTTTAAATTCTACCTTTGTATCTCTTTTACAACACTCTGTAATTTAGGATAGTTCTGTATTGATGTGTATGTTCCTAGCTGGGAAAATCCAAACAATTTTAGAAGAGCACATTCACTTTAGTTTTTAAAAGTTGTATAATACATATAGCCAAGGAAATCCAAAATTAAATACTAAGTTATTTGTTTTATGAACAGTATTGATATGTTTCTGGGAAAAACATTCAATTTTCCATAGTTATCAAGGGAACTGATAAATAATATTTCAGAAGGGGAAACTTTCCTTTGACATATTGTTCTCAAATCATTGAAGAAGGCTGTTGTTTCATGACTTTGATACACTTTGTCTTTCCAAACTGATAGTCTGTTACTGATTATAAAAAAAAGAAACTGATTTAACCAGGCATAGTAGAAGACATGTAATCCCAGCTTCTTGGGAAGCAGAAGTAGGAGGATCACAATTTTGAACCAGATGGGCAATTTAGTGACACCTTAATTCATTTTAAAGGGCAGAGAATCTAGCTCAGTGGTATAGTAATTGCCCAGCATTCATAAGGCAAAACAAAACAAAAAAGTATCTGCAACTTTTTTGTGTGTGAGGGCTATTATAATAAGTAAAACATTAGAATGGCTTCTAATTAAGTATAGTTTAGAGGATAAATAATTTTGAATGTTTGGTGTGGATTTAAATGATGACTTTATATCTGAAGTTGATTATCAACTGAACCTTGATTCCCAGTATTCTGCTTTCAGTTTGAGAAAATTTTTTTTTTTGGTGGGGGTGTTATCTTTGTGCTTATTAGGTAGATGTTCCTCTACCTAGCAAGCCTGCATCCACACCCACAGCCCTTTTTGCTTTAATTTTGAGATAAGGTCTCTCTTTATTCCTGGGCAGGGTAGGACTATGATCATCCTGTTTATGCTTCCCCACGTAGCTGGGGATGACAGGTACATGCTATGCTACCATATCTAGCTATTGGTTAAGATGATGTCTGGTGAACTTTTTGCCTCTATCTGAGATCCTCCTGAGTATTACAGGCTTGGGCACAGCCTGTTTTTAAGTATACTCTATGCTAAGGAAGAAATATAATAATGTAAAGGTTAAGAATGCTGACTTTGGAGCTGGGAATGGTGGCACACACTGTAATCCCAGTACTTGAGAGGCCAAAACAAAAGGATTACTTGAGCTCAGGAATTTGCGACCAGCCTGGACAACATAGTGAGAGCCTTCAGAAACATAAAGTGGGGCTGGAGGTGTAGCTCAGTGCTAGAAATCTTGCCCAGTATGCATGAGCCCTTGAGTTTAGTTCCCAGCACTAAAAGAAAAAAAAAAATTGCACACTCTGGGATTAAGAGTATCTGGGCTGGAATGCTACTTCTGCCACACATAAGCAGCTTTGTGACCTTGAGTAAGTTACTGAATCTAGACATAAAAGAATAATAGAACAGACTCTCCTATTTGTGAGAATTAACTGAGATAATTTATTATGCCTGAAACACTTCAATTTAAACATAGGCTATCAAGTCAGGTGCTGGTAGCTCACAGGTACTGATAGCTCATGCCTGCAATCCTAGTTACTGGGGAGGCTGAGATCAGGAGGATCGAGGTTTGAGGCCAGCCCAGACAAATAGTTCATGAGACCCCAATCTCCAAATAATCAGAGTAAAATGGACTGAAGGTGTGGCTCAAGCAGCATGAAGTCCTGAGTTCAAACCCCAGCCCCACCAAAAAATTAAAAAAATGAAACAATGAAATTAGGCTATTGTATATTATTAGGTTGTTATTCAATTGTAATTGTGCATGCATACGTGTGCCCATAGAAGTGTAATATGTCATCATAAAGGACATTCCCCTTTATGGGCCTTGAAGGTTGTTTAAAAACTTGTTCCAGAAAGGAATATATATGACTCCAGGTTGAAAAAGTAACATAAGTCAAGAAATTTGTATGGCCATGAAACTAGAAAATAAATGAGGTCAAATTCTGAGGACTTGCAATGCCATGCTAAGGAAGTTAGGCTTATCCTTGAGGCAGTTGGGAAACATCAAAGACCAATAATCACTTCTTGGCCAAGATCAAGTGTAGTGTCTGTTCTTATCAGTTTAATATCTGATACATCCTCTGTGCAAGGATAATATCTTAAATGGATTTTTGGAGCAGGAAGATGGAATAGGAAATTGCTCTATCCACTCTACACATCGACCTGATATTGCAGTACCTCCAGGAGTGGTGTACCCCTCTGGAGGATCTAAAAATGGTTGTAAAGTACCAAGCACTCGTGGCTTACACCCATAATCATAGCTACTCAGGAGGCAGAGATCAAGAGGATCACAGTTCGAAGCCAGCCCCAGAAAATAGTTCTGCAAGACCCTATTTTGAAAAAACCCATCACAAAAAAGGGCTGGCAAAGTGGCTCAAGGTGTAGGCCTTGAGTTCAAGCCCCATTACCATAGGGAGTTAACTATGGTCACAGTAGGAAGGAGATTGAAGCAGGCAGGGGAGAGACCAGAAGTGGGGAGATCTACCTGAGAGTGATGTGTCTGAGAGGTGGTGGCCATAGGTGATTAGTGTCTGCTGCATTTCAGCAAGGTAGAGGTATTTAGGTAGCATGGAGGCAGCGCTGAGCTTCAGTCTTATAGATTTAAACCAATCAGCTTCATGACTTTTTTTTTGAGACAGTGTCCCTAAGTAGCCCAGGATCATCTCAAACCTCCCTTAGCCTCTCAGGTGCTAGGATTATACAGATGTGCACCACCATACCCCGCTTGTCTGTTTTTGGTTTTTTGGTTTCTTTTTTTTTGATAGGACTTTTTCCTAGCACAAAATTTCAGAGTCATTTACAGTTAGCTCAGAAATCTAGTTAAGGAGTTCTAATTAAACATTTTTGAGTTTTATGGAACTTGACTCTGAGAACAATAATCATACTTTGTTTCAAAGCTTTGTTTTTCTTTATGGTACCTAATACATAGCAGATACTGAATAAATTTATTTAATCAAAATCCAACTAGAACTCCATAAATAAGACCATATCATTTAAATTAGACACTATCTCTAATTTATAATTAAGACTAATCTTTGTATAAAACCCTAGGCCAGTTGTCAACCTGGGACAGTTTTGTACCCAGGGGACACTTGGCAATGTCTGGAGACATTTTTGGTTGTCACAACTGAAGGTGAGGTTCTTCAAGCACCTAGTGAGTAGAGACCAGGTTTGCTGCCAAACATCCTACAGTGTACAGAATAGCCTCCCTCCTGTCCCAGCAAAAAACTGTTTTGTCCCAAAATGTCCGTAGTGCCAAAGTTGGAAAACTGCTCTAGGCTCTCTGTAATGTTATTGCCATTGCCCAGAAATGATTTTTAATGCTTCAGAGTCTGTTATAGTTTCCTAAAATTTAAAATTAAATATTGATACTTATAAACAACTATTAGTAGGTATAGGCTGGATAGGATAGAACCATTCTCACTTAAACTTAGCACAGTAAAATAAGTGAGCAACTTCCTTTTAATTTATTAACATTTTGTATAGTGCAATGTCAGTGGATATTATACCAACCATGACATATAGTAGGCAGCTACTGAGTATTCTGCGAAAAGGTCAGGATTTTATTCAGTCTAGATTTTCAAGACAGTTTGCAATACTAACAAAGTTAGTTTCATTGGCTTTATCTGATGTACAAAATGAGTACAAAATACTGATATATGGTAATAAAAAAATGAGAGGAACTGTTGCAACTCAATAATAAAAAGATAGATAATTCAATTAAAAAATGGACAGAGAACTTCTTACCTAGAGAAGAAATGCAAATGACCAGTTAGCATATGAAAAGATGTTCAGTTTCAGTAGCCATCAGGGAATATGCTAGATCCACCATCAGATACCACTTCAAACCTAGTAGGATATCTAAAATCAAAAGGACAAGTAACAAGAGTTTACAAGGATGTGGAGAACTCTGAACCAAACCCGGTATTGCTGGTGGGAATATAAAATAGCACAGCTTCTTTGGAAACTAGTTAACCACAACTGGGCATGATAGTACACACCCGTAATTCCAGCTCTTAGGAGGCTGAGGCAGGCGGATTAGTGAGTTCAGGGCTATCCTGGGATATTTTGAGAGTCCCAGACCTTCCTAGATTACATATTGAGACCTTTTCTCAGAATAAAACAATTAACAAAAAAAAATTAGTTAACTGCAGAGTTACCATATAATCTAGTAATTCTACTTCTAGATATATAAAGAGAATTGAAAACATATCTGTACAAAAACTTGTAATGAATATTCAGAAGTATTATTCATAATGGCTAATAAGTGGAGTCAAATGTTTTATCAGCTGTGAATGGATAAACAGGTGTGGTATATACATACAATAGAATATTACTCAGCACTAAAAGGGAATGAAGTACTGATACATGCTACAACATGGATGAATTTTGAAAGCATACTAAGTGAAAGAAGCCAGAGACCACATACGGTGTGATTCCATTTATATGAAATATTCAGAATTGGTATATTTGTAGAGAAAAGTAGATTTTTGGTTGCCTAGGACTGAAGAGGAGGAGAGAAGGGTTAGGGGATAACAACTAAAGGATGCAGGATTTCTTTCTTGGGGTAATGCAGTAATCCACAATTAATTGTATTGGCAAATGCACAGCTCTGTAAATGCACGAAAAAACAGTGAATAGTAGTAGATGAATTCTATTTCAGTAAGGCTGTATAGTTTTGTTTAACAAAAGCCTTCCATGTCTTTTAAAATCAGTTTTAATTCTATTCTTCCAGATTTATCAAATCTATTCAAAGCGATCTGCTGAGGATATTTATAAAATACTGACATCCTACAAAGCTAACTACCTAATTGTAGAGGATGCTATCTGCAATGAGGTGGGAACCACGAGTGGCTGTAGGGTCAAAGATTTATTAGATGTTGCAAATGGCCATGTAAGTAAAGTTAATTGCTTTAGAAGGAGTTAAATTTATAACCTTCAAACTTTATTTTTGGAATTTAAGAATATAATTGAGTTATGTAATAATGATAGAACTTATTAAAAGTAGTTTGAAGTGTTATTTCAATGTACAAAAAAGCTGGGCATTTAAAAAAAAAAACCCAACTAATTTTACTAATACCCAAATTCTTTTTTTTTCTTTTTTTCTTAATTGACAGTACTTGGGCTTGAACTCAGGGCTTTGTGCTTGCTAGGCAAGCTCTCTACCACTTGAGCCACTCCCACATTCCTTGCTCGTTGCATATATTCATACATTCATTGTGTGTGTTTCATCATTTACAAACATCTGTTTGTTTTTTAAGCAATGCTGGGGATTGAACTTCATGGGCATGCTAAGCAAATGCTCTACCAGATAATTATACCCCAGTCAGCATTTATAAACAAAAGATGGCATACTTTGATTTGAATGAGTTTATTGTAACACATTATAAGAGTCTAAAGAGCAGCTGGTTGCATTGTCATATTCTTATGTTGAATAATCGCATGTCATTTGATTGTGGAAAAAATGCTTGCTAAATTAAATTAACACAGTACTTGTGCAATGAGTCCTGATTATCCACAGAAGTCAGTGTATTCCAGGTCACTTTAGTTTTCAGGAGTTAACTGGATCTTACTTTTGACATTGATTTTAGCTATTTTACTGTTTTCTTACTCTCAGTTTGTAGTGGATATACAGGATATGTGGTAACCAAGCTGACTGGCAGGGGAGTTTATAAATCTAATAGTGTTTATTGGGATGGATTTACTCCTGAGAAAATCGAGCATGGGGAACTTTAGGAAAAGATTAGTAAGTCATTCTGAGTTGTAGTACACATTCTATTTTGACTCTGTCCCTTTCTAAGTAATCATAGTGCTTTGTTTTATAATCCTAGTCTAGTTTGGAGGTGGAAAATTAGTTTTAGAGATTTTCATTTTCCTTTCCTTCATGACCCCTTAAACTTGTAATACAAACTTATTCTGTGTTATTCTGCTGGTGACTGTGCTCTTTGACTTATTGGTAACAGAATGAGATGTAATTAAGTATTTTATTTATTAATTACTACTAGACAGCTATCTGGAACCTTTTTATTCTGCTCTTGGCTACTTACCTTTCTGCTCTATTTTGAAATCAGGCCACTTCTTTCATGTAATGCCAGGCATAGACTTAAGTTAATCCATCCTTTTATTGTTTTTCTTTCTTTTTTTGGTGGGAGAGGCAGCACTGGGGTTTGAACTCAGGGCTTCATGATTGCTAAGCATGCACTTTACCAGTTTGAGCCATGGTTTCAGCTCTATCTTTTTACTCTTTTTTTTTTTTTATTCACTTATTCACATGTGCATACATTGTTTGGGTCATTTCTCCCCCTTGCCTCCCTCCCCCATCTTTTTACTCTTAAAGTTGGCTTTCTCTCATCTTTCATAGGCATTAGGATAATATTTAGTATTTTATTATTCTTTAAAAAGCCTTCAAGTAAGCTAAACTGTCTTAGTAAGCACCATTAGATGAGAACATAAAGGTTTACATTGGATAAGTCACACAAGCTTACTTGATTACTAGGTAATTATGAGTCAGTTCTACATGAGTTTGAATATAGAGTAGGAATATAATATGTTCATTTTTCAGCCTTTGTAGGCTCTATGATACAGTTCTTCAAAGCAAAGATAATAGATAATGAAAACAGTGGTTACTAAGCTTTAGGATTAAATGTTTTAAAATTTGAAACATTTTATTACTGTTTTCTCAATCTGATTGGAATTTAGTGGGCTTGGTGACTCAGTAATGAAGAGGTTTATATTTGCTAAACAATGTGACATGTTTTATAGTCCATGTTTAGCAATAATAGTTTTCATGTAAATGTAGTCACTTGAGCAAGAATTGCATTATTCCTATAAGTTTAGTAAGCTTTTTAATATTATATTTCTTATCTTTTGATAGGTGGTTTGTGAAGAAGGTGAAAAGTTAACCTACTCAAAATATGGACGATTTTGTCATGAGGTCAAAATTAACTATTCTCCATATGTGAATTACTTCACCAGAGTATACTGGAACAGGTCCTACTTTGTATATAAAATCAACACTGTGATATCCTTCCAGTCTTGAAAAGAAACAGCCTTCATTTCAAAGACTTAAGCTACTTGAAGTAAAATGCGATTTTCTTCTACCTGCGCTGTGTCTGTTGCAGATCAGAGTGTGGACATTAGAAATGCTGCTGCTCCTTTTCCCCTCCTGCTGTTAACTGGGTCCAGGGTTTTGAGGAAAATAGAAGATCAAGCATTACCTTTCTTTAGTAAAATCTCAAATCCACCACTCTGCAGTATTCCAGACGGACATCTTCCTTACTATCACATGGTCTTCAAAGATTTTCCCTATTGCAGTGTTTCCCCATAAATCTTCATGCTATTATAACATTGACCTTGAATTTGAATATGTTCAAGGTCATAGCATAATATTTCTCGAGCATAATATTTAATAAATATTTAATGTGATATGATTATGTAACAGAAGGAAAGATTACTCTTCAAGTTAGTTTCTGAAGGTGGCCAGTGGGTTATAACAATTAAAATTTTACAATAAAAATAATTTAAATGTTAGTTGAAAACGTGACATTTAAATTAAAATGAAAATTATATAAAGGAAAGTGACTTTTAAGGATATTCGTAAATATATATCCAGAATTTTCCATGACACTGTCTCATCACTGCAGCTTATATAAGTGAGCATTTCTTAGTAACACATAGTGCATGTTACTGCATTTTATTATTTTATGACTGTCTACTAAGTGGTTACCTTTTTTCACTTATGACATTTCTTTGATAATAATTTCATCATTATAAAACAGTAATTCTTGTTACCTAAATGTATATATTTTTTAATGGACATTTAAAGAATGTCATTCATTTTTTTTCTAAAAATGGATATAGGGTATATAATCTATTCACATATTTTCTATGAAAGTATTAAGTAAATAATTAAAACTTAGAATATGTACACTACAATGAGTACCAGCTTCTGGAGGTATATGCAGATACTATTAAATATACCTCTTTATTTTAAAATGCAAAGTGATGATATTTATGAAGCGGTGATACAATTTTCAACATTAAGAACAAAATGACAACTATAATATTTTCAATACAGATTCACAGTATAAATGTCTGTGTTCCTTTAAGCATTTTCATATTTGTAATCATTTATTCAAAGAAATTCTAAAATAATTTGGCCTTTTAAAGAGATTCAGGATGGATGTTGCCTATGGCTATATCATTTTAATAAGATGAGATGCATGTTTAGTTTACTTTATACACTGTTCAGTGAACAGGTTTTCAGATTTTTCACTTGTTAGAATATTGTAAGAATTGCATTTTCAGAACTCTAAAGTACATGCATTCTTAGACAACTCTAGGATGCTTTGTTCCTTTGGAGCTTAATTGTTTGATGGCAGTGTCATATATCTAATAAGTTCTCATTTCACTTTTTATATATATAATTGTTTTAATTAAAGATAGGTGCGGGCAGTGTATTTCAGATTGACTCTTTACATCTTAGTGAGTCACTAGTATTTAGCATCAAGCTTTATGAAAATATGACCATAGTTACCTAAGTACATAGTGAATAGTCACGTGGTAGTACTTTGATTAGAGCATGCAAAACAACGTAATTTAAGTCAGCTTGCCTGTTTTGAAAGGGAAGTGGAACACCCTACTTCTTACGTAGTATGAAATATTCAGCTGAATTTTTATTGCCTTATTATGATCACATGTTGAACTAGATTTGATTGTGTGTTTTATTTGCTGTGTAACTCAGCTGCTTTTACTTTTGTCAATTTATTTCTTAAAATAGATTTGGAGAATTTTTAATTGAATTTTAAAAATAATACTATTCAGAATCAATTTAAAGGAACAAATAAGCTTAATTATACAAATGATTGTATTGGAAATAAAAGATAAGGCTTATTTGCTTCTATCTTTATTGTAGTTTAAACATAGTACTTGAATACTTTGAGCAGGAAGCACTTATTATTTGTAAACAAATGATTAAGAATTCTGCAAGTAATTATACTTTGGTAACTTAACAAGTGTTAGGTTCAACAATAAAGATCTGTGAAGAAGAAAAGTATGGGTTTCAGATGGAACAAATTTCTCAAAAAAAAATATAAAACATACTTTGCCCTTGATATTGCAAACCCCCTGAAATAAGTGCCTTAAATTCTTTAAGTTTAATTTATACTTTCCCTAAAATATTATCCATTTATTTTTCCCAAGGAAGTGTCGGTAACTTTATTCCTTATTAATGAAAAGAGTGGGGTAGGGTGTAGCTCAGTGATAGAGCTCTTATCTAGCATACTTGAGGCCCTGGGTTTGATCCCCAGCATCACAATTAAAAAATAAGAGTCATCTCTTTCCTGTAGTCATTTCTAACTTCAACTCAGTAATAAGCAACTCTTTGTTAAGGATTTCTAAATTATTTCACTTCCCAAATGCCAAATAATCCAATAACTGAAACTAACTTGATATGAAATAGTGACCCACTGGTTAATATTTTTTCTAACTTTGGCATCTATATCTTGGTGCTTTTGTTAGCTTTACAACCTAAGGAGTATGTATTGTACTTTACTGCTTTTTTCTTAATTACTTTGTATATGTACAGATGCATTTTTTTTTCAGGACATTAACCCAAATCATGAATAGCCTCAGCGTCCTGACCCTCACTTCTATGTGGTCCAGATTGAGTCAAAGAATAGCAGAAATGTAAATCAAAGTGTGTTAAAATTTGGGTTGAGAAATATGCTTAAAATAGATTAATTTCTTGAGTAGCTCTCTTACTAAGTTGTTTTGTTTGTGAGAAATCAATTGGTTTGGGCTCTTATTTTTGAACTATTGAAACATTTTGATGCCTTTTGTGGAGAAAACTAGTGCCTCTTTTTTCAGTTGGTGGGGTTTTTTAAGTTGTATGCAAGTTGATCTTTTGGTAAATTTATTTTTAATGCATGAATATTTAAAGGACATGTTACTAATTATTCTGTGTATTTAATAACCTTTTATAAAGCAAATAACTACCTGACTTACATCTCAATATACTCTCTACATTTGTCCAGTTTTTAAAATACATAGTGTCTCTTGTCATTTTTTGCTAATAGTTTTAGATCTCAGTGTGTATTACAATCATGGCTCTATAAGTTGCAAGTAAAATCAAACAGTTTCTTACTGAAATTATGAAGTTTTTGAATGTGTAGGGTTGATATTTTAAATAAAAGAAGATATGAAAAGTACAAAGGAATATATATGACTCAACTATTTTCGGTCTAGTAAAATTTTTCAACATTATACTTATTTATTTCCATAATAAAAAGGATATTCTGGAACCAGATTTGTTAATTTAGTATAAAGGTCTCTTTGAATCCTTCCTGTTCATAAATCTCTTGGAAAGTGCAACATGTTAATCTTGACATACATAGGCCTATGCGCAATTCTATGAGAGAACACTTGTGATCGCTATATACACTATACTTGGTGGAACAGTGGTATCAGAAAGAAACATACAGAGCCCATAAACTGCCCTTTCATGCTTTAAATAACTTCTACACCTATTTAACAAAAGATGGGTATAATTACCTTTATGAATATTGACATCTGAGCCATATCTATGACAATATGTTCCTCCTATAATTTAGATAACATATTTACAAAAGTATAAAACTCAATATAAGTCCTTTAAAAGAGTTGGTTTACAAACTAGTTTACTTTAGACTTTGTAACATTCAATCTGCTTTTATCAAGAATGAAATTCTTACTGGGCATGGTGACTTACATTGGCAGTGTCATCCATATCCATAGGGATGGTGAGGCAGGAGGATCAAGAGTTTGAGGCCAGCTGGTGGCTCAGGCCTATAATCTATCTACTTGGAAGCTGAGTTCCAGAGGATCACAGTTCAAAGCCAGCAAGAGCAAAAAGTTAATGAGATCCCACCTCAACTATAGGGTGCATGGTGGTGTAGGCCTGTCATCCAAGTTACAGAGGAGGCTAAAGGTCGGTAGGATCGTGGTTACAGGCCAGCTCTGACAAAAAAGTTTGGGAGACCCCATCTCAACAGAAAAAACTGGACACATTGGTGCCTTTCACCCCAATGTTAGTGGGAAGTGTAAAATAGGGGGCCAAGCCAGCTGGGGCAAAAGGTGAGATCCTCCCTATCTCATCTCAAATAGCCTGAGTGAAAAGGACTGGAGGTATGGCTCAAGAGGTAAAGAGTACCTGCCTAACAAGTGTGAAGTCCTGAGTTCAAACCCTCATACTGCCAAAGGGAAAAAAAAATGTTCAAGTCCAGCCTGGACTATAGAGTAAGACCTTCTTTCAAAAAAAAAGTAGGGTTGGTGGAGTGGCTCAAGTGGTAGAGCGCCTGCCTAGCAAGCACGAGGCTCTGAGTTCAAACCCCAGTTCCACCAAAAAATAAATGAACTGAAACAAGCCATACTAGTTGGTCACCTTTGGAAGATTATTAACTGCTAATTCATTACCTTGAAAATATGTAAATAAAGGGAAAGATTCAAGCATTTAAAAAGAAATGAAATTCTTTCATGCTTAATTGGCTTTGTTTTGTTTTCATAATAAAACTTTCCAGAATTTTAAGTTGTCTTTTATTCAAACCGGAACTTTTTTGTTACATTCATTGAAATACAACTCATATGCTACACAGCTCACTTACCCGAAGTGTACAGCGCAATGATTTTTTTCAGTTAATATTCATGGAGTTGTGCAGTTTTCACCACAATCCATTATTTGTCTGTTCTAGACATTTCATATAAATGGTGATGACTGGCTTCTTTGACTCAAGGTTCATCCATGTTGCAGCATGTATCCTTCTTAATCAATGCCAAACACTACATTGTATGCATATTCCACATCTCTTCCTCCATCAGATGATGGACATTTTGGGCTACTTCTACTTTTTGGCTATTGATAATGCTGCTCTGAGCATGCATAAGTTCTTCTGTGGACGTAGGACTTCATTTCTCCTGGGTATTTATGTAACTGGTAGCATTGAAGTCAGGGCCTCATGCTTGCCAGGACTGTACTCCACCACTTAGGCTACCTTGCTCAGCCCTTTTTGATTTGGTTCCTTTTGAGATAGAGTCTTGCTTTATACCCAGGTCAGTCTGATCCGCTATCCTGTTTTTGCTTGTTGTGTAGCTGAGATGACAGGTGTGCACCAGCTTTTATTGGTTTGGGTCTCTCAAAACTTTCACCTGGGCTGCCCTCAAAATAGGATCCTCCCGATCTCCAGTTCCCTAGTAGCTAGGATTGCAGGTGCGAGCTACCACACCCAGCCTCTGGTTAATGTTTTGAGGAGTTGCCCGATTGTTTTTCAATGCGAATATACTATTTTATAATTCTTCCAGAGATGTGTAAGGGTTCCAATTTCTGCACATCCTTGTACTACTTACCTTGTTTGATTACAGCCATCTCAGTGGGTATGAAGTAGTCTCTCTCTCTCTCTTTTTTGGTTTGGTGTCACTTAGGGTTTTTTTTCAGATAGAATCTCGCTGTGTAGCCCAGACTGGCCTGGAACTCTTCAATCCCCCTGCCTCAGCTTCTAGAGTTCTGGCATGAATCACCATGCCTAGCCTCATTGTGATTTTAATTTGCATTTCTGTCATAGCTACTGTTGAGCATCTTTCCATGTGCTTATTGGTCACCCGTATATCTTTTGTGCGTGTGCGTGTGCGTGTGTGTGCCAGAGCCTGGCACGTGGTAGGCAAGCACTGTACCACCGTGCTACAACCCCACTGCCCATTTGTAAAATTCTTTGCCTTTAAGACGGGGTCTTGTGATGTGGCCCACGTGGATTACATAGCAGGTGTAGCTTGCCTGATGCTCCTGCCCCAGCCTCCTAAGTACTGGGATCAGGTGTGTGTGCCACCATGCCTAGTTCTTTGCTCATTTTTGGGAGGTGGGTTGGGGATGGATGGTCTCTCAGACTGTTTGCCCAGGCTGGCCTTGAACTGCAGTCCTCTTGATTTCTGCCTCCCAGGTAGCTAGGATTACATGAGTGAGCCACTGGTGCCCAGCTTATTTGCCCATTTTTTAAAAATTGGGTTCTGTTTTTATTGTTCAGTTATAACAGTTCTTTCTATATTCAGGATATAAGACCTTTATTAGATTATGTGGAAGTATTTCCTGTCATTCAGTGGGTTTTCATTTCTTTGTTAGGGTCCTTTGAAGCACAAATGCTTTTTTTAAAATTAGTGTACATTAATTGTACAAGGGGGTTCATGGTGATGTTTCCGTAGACACATACAATGTATTTTGAAGGAGTTCAGTCCCTCTATTATACTTTAGCCTCCCCCTTTTCAAACAGTATTTAGTGGGTTTCATTATGCAATCTTCATAAATATGTAACCTTCGATTCTGTTCACCCCAAGTACCCTCCCCTTTCCCTCCTCTCCTCCCACTGATTCCCTCCCCAGCCAGTACCCCGTTTACACTCACGTCCCATTATTATTATTATTATCATCAGCATTGTAGGTCTAGATTCCGCATATGAGCAAAAGCACACAATATTTGAATTTTTAAGCTTGGCTTATCTCATTCAACATGATGATCTCCAGTTCCATTCATTTTCCTGCAAGCAGCACAATTTCATTTTTCTTTATGGTTCAATAATGTTCTATTATTTATCTATACACCACATTTTCTTTGTTCACTCATTCATCAGTTGTTGGGCACCTAGGCTGATTCCTTGGTTATTGTCAGTAGTGCTGTGATAAACATGGGTATGCAGGTGTCTCTCTTGTATGCTGATTTATACTCCTTCAAATACATGCCCATGAGTATGCCTTATGCAGGGTCATAAGGTAGGTCTATTTTTTTTTTATGTTTGTGATACTGGGGTTTGAATTCAGGGCCCACACTTGCTTAGCAGGCGCTCTATCACTCTGCCAGCCCTGTTTTGCATTGGGTTTTTGGTTTTTTTTTTTTTTTTTGAGATAAGGCTTCATGAACTGTTTGCCCGGGCTGGCCTCGAACCTCAATCCTCCTGATCTCTACCTCCTGACATGATGTAGTTTTCATTTGCGTTTCCCTTATAGCTAAGAACGTTGAACATAGTTTCATGTATTTATTAGTCATTTATACTTCTGAGAGCTGTCTGTTCAATTCATTTGCCCATTTATTGATTAGATTATTTGTTCTTTGGTGTTTAATTTCTTTTAGCTCTTTGTATATTCTGGATAATTAGTCCTTTATCTGATGAATAACTGTCAAAGATTTTCTCCCTTCTGTGGGTTGTCTCTTCATTCTGGTAATTGTTTCCTTTGTTGTGTAGAAGCTTTTTAATTTTATACAATCAATTTGTCAGTTCTCACTCTGATCTCTTGGGCAATTAGAGTCCTATTCAGAAAATAATTGCCTATGCCTATATCTCCCAGTGTTTTCCTGTAGTAGTTTTGGGTCTTATGTTAAGATCTTTGACCCATTTTGAATTTTTTGTACAGGTTGAGAGAAAGGTGTGTATTCTCAGTATTCTAAATTTGAATATCCAGTTTTCCCAACACCATTTGTTGAGGGGGAGAGGGGGAGATTGTTTGTTTGGCAATACTGGGGTTTGAACTCAGGGCCTCTTGCTTGCTAGGCAGGTGCTTCTACCACTTTAGCCACATCCCCAGCCCTTTCAGCACCATTTGTTGAAGAGGCTGTCTTTTCTCCAATGTATGGTTTTGGCTCCTTTGTCAAAAATCTAATGGCTATAGCTCTGTGGGTTTCTTTGTCTTCTGTTCTATTGGTCTTCATGTCTGTTTCTGTGCCAACACTGGTTTTCTTCCTATGGTTCTGTTAAGATACTTTGAGGTCCAGTGTCATGATAGCTTCAGTATGATTACTTTTGCTATTTGGGGGTCTTTTATGATTCCATATGAATTTTAGAATTGATTTTTCTAATTCTGTGAAGAATGATGTTAGGAGTTGACGGGAATTGCATTGAATTTACAGTTTGCTTTTGGTAGTATAACCACTTTCACAATATTCTACCAATCCATGAACAGGGGAGTCTTTTGGTCTTTTAGTGAAGTACTAATTCTGTTAATTTTGATTGTAGCATTTAATCCATTTGTATTTAATGTTATTGATATAGTTGGATTTACAATTGCTATTTTAGTTTTCCAAAATTCTCATTCTTTTTTGTTTTTCTGTGCCTCCTATAATGCTTTCTTTTGCATTGAGCTTAAAAAGGTTTTACTGAGCCATTACCAATGCTAGCCAGATAAAGAAAAGGCTAGGAGGTCCTGGACCAAGTTCCCAAATGGCTGGCAACTGTAGCAGGGCTAGGTAGCAGTCGGAAGTGGTCTGCTGTAACACAATTTAAGATTTCAATATATATTAAAAATATATATGACAGCTGGGCGCCGGTGGCTGACACCTGTAATCCTAGCTGATCAGGAGGATTACGGTTTGAAGCCAGCCCGGGCAAATAGTTCTCAAGACCCTAACTCAAAAATAACCATACAAAAAGGGCTGGCAGAGTGGCTCAAGGTGAAGGCCCTGAGTTCAAGACAATCTTTTGTTCTTTTCAGATTGTAGCTTTTTACTAATTGCTCTCCCATCTGTCCCCCAACCCTTTGTAAATAAATTTAGGGCATCTTGGAGTTTGTCTTTATCAGCATGCTCAGTTCAGGTCTCTCCTGCATACTTGCCTGGCTGCTCTCTGCTTTTTTTGTGATCTGCCCCTACTGGAGAGTCTATGATCAACCAGCTATGCTTACAGAGCCTGGGATTCTAAGGACAAACACTGAGAAGCAGGTACCAGCACAGATCCACTCAGCATCTCTCCTGTGTGCTAAAGGCTGCTTATTTGATCCTGTTACTCTCTGGTTACAGCCCTCTTCTTTTTTTTTTTTTTCCAGCCTACTATTATATTTTATTTAAATAAAACAGAAGGGAAAATGTGCATTACATATGTGCATATATGAAGTAATTTCCATAAATTGGAAAAGATGCAGACAAAGTTCCATGGGTTAAAAAAAAGGACAGGAATAAATGAGTGTTTTCTGCGGTGTTTTATAAAACCAATATCAAAAACACAGAAAAATTCTGTATGATCACGTCAATTGTATACACATTCTCACCAACAAGGGCAGCTTTATGAAGTTTGCTACACCAAGTTACATAAATGGGATAAAACCCTCATTAAACTAGAAAGAGATTCCAAATGTGGTAAACACAGATGACAAATCACAGTTCAAAAGCAATCTTTAGTTTAGTATCCAAAGCCAGGTATTCTCAATATGCAAAGGAGAGATGACGTACCTTAGACAATGGCTTTCCCTGATTACAGCCCTCTTCTGATGGCAGAAGCACACTGGCCCACACAGGCCAGGCCAGAAATGCCAGAGGGTACATGCCCATGACAACAGCTCTCAATGACACATAAACACTCCATATCTTCTCGCCCCTTCACAGGGTAACAGGTAAATTGTATGCAGTCTCCTGAAGGTTCCCAATAGAATTGAGTCTATGTCCCACAATAGTAACTGGCTTGATAATGTACTTTTTTATTGGCTGCCTTCCTCTTTGTCTCCTTCCTCCACACCCTACCAGTATCTCTGGATTCAAATTGCAAATACAGTAACTGTGCCAATTCTCAGAGCTGACTTTGATGGGAATGCGAACCAAGACAGAACAGAAGTCCAGTGCAGTAGGCTTCTAAGCTACATTCTTCCATTCAGTCAGTTTCAGTAGTAGGCCAGTATTTCCATCTCCATTGACCAAGGCCTGTGTCTATTGCTCAGTTGGCCTTGGATCCAGCAGGGAAAGAGGTGTGCTGCTTATTATCCTCTCCCCACCCAAGCCTCAAGAAGACTCAAAAAGATTTGGGGAATGCTAGAGTGGAAAGGATAATGGGCCTTCCCCTCACCCAGCAGGAGGCAAGGAATGGTTGTTTGGGAGTGTTGACAAGGGAGAAGAGGTCATCTTAACCCTGGTGAACAGATGTAGCATCTTGCCCATCCTGGGCCCTTCCTTGACAGACCAAGTGAAGCTGGGGGATGGACAACCAGAGTGTCTGCCAAAGAAGTTCTCCCAGAGCTGCCTCAGGTACTAAAGGCAGAAATCAAAGTACAGTATACAGTCTTTATTGGGAATCCT
This sequence comes from Castor canadensis, assembly GCF_047511655.1. Classification (NCBI taxonomy): domain Eukaryota; kingdom Metazoa; phylum Chordata; class Mammalia; order Rodentia; family Castoridae; genus Castor; species Castor canadensis. The sequence continues at coordinate 156,298,343 of NC_133388.1, forward strand.
GATATCCAGGGAAGCTAGGCCAACCACCAGGGCCCTCAGGAGGCCACTCTGCAGAAGATGGGGGCATCAAGGGCCAGTCACTCTTGTCCAGTTTTCCTAAAGTCAAAGGCATCCTCAGGAGGCAGGAAGCAGCTGTGCCTCTGCAAGTTATGAGTGAACATGGCAGCTGTACCTGCTCAGTGCACTTCAGGAGGCGGGGCTCAGGTTCAGTACAGTTGCCAACAGCTGTTTCATTCTGCTGAAGGCACTCCTCACAGGCCTCAGAAGGCTCGGCTCAGGCCAGGCAGATCTGGCAGATGACTGGGTGGGAGGATGTGCACCCGGCAATGCTCATCTTAACATGGTGACAGTCCTTTCATGACTCAGGCTTGGCTGCCACACATGGGGCCATACTGATTCAGTCTCGGCCACAGTACCAAGAAGCGACCTTCAGGACTACCTGCGTCTTCAGGCCAGCATGGGTGTGGGATCAATCAAGGTGAACCAACCTTTTTCCTTTTTATTTTCTTTTTTCTTTTTAGCAGTGCTGGGATTGAACTCATGACTTCATATATGCTAGGCAAGCACTCTACTATTCAGCTACACCTCCAGGTCCACTTTATGTTTTACAAGGTTTTTTTAAGTAGTTACTTTACATCTTACTAATCAGAATCTACTTCAGATTCATACTAAATCCTAGTAAGATACAGAAACATTAGTCCTAAACAGCTCTATCCCCTCTTTCTCCTTTGGTACTATTATTTTACAAATTGCATCTATATATGTTATAAGGCCAATGATACACTATTATAATTATTTTATATAATTTTATTTACTTTTTTAAGTGGGACTAGGGTTTGAACTCAGGGCTTCATGCTAGCAAAGCAGGTGCTCTACTGTGTGAGCCACACCTCCAGTCCATTTTAGTTTGGTTATTTGGAGATGGGGTGTCAAGAACTATTTGCCTGAACTGGCCTTGAACCAAGATCCTCCTGATCTCAGCTTCCCAAGTAGCTAGGATTATAGGCATGAGCTACTGATGCCTGGCAAGAACCAATTTTGTGTTTGTGGTTTCCAGTGGCAGACTGATAGGTAGGTGTCCTGGTATTTAGGTTGGTTCCCAGCTCACACTGCATGTGCAACCTACCACTCAAGTTCCCCAGCACCCTAACTCTTCTACACCTGCTCAACTAGATGTGACCACTGATCATTTGTTTGGATGTCAGACTGCTGTAAAATTTTGTGAACTTGTACTTTCAATACCAGTATTTGATGCAGACCAGTCATGAACCAGCCCTCGGTTTTTTATTTTGTGTTTTGAGACAGAATCTCAGTATGTAGCCCAGGTTGGCTTCAAACTCATGATCCTCCAGCTCAGACTCCTAAATTCTGGGATTACAGGCATGCACCACCAAGCCTGGCTTTAAAAGTTATTTTTTGGCTGGCAGAGTGGCTGAAGTGGTACAGTAATTGCCTAGCAAGCATGAGGCCCTGAGTCAAGCCCCAGTGCTGCCAAAAAAAAAATATTAAGGATATTTAAAGAAATTGCATTATTTGCTAGAACCTTCTCTGTTCTAATTCTGAAATTGTTGAAATTTTTTTTTTTTAAAAATTGGAAAGTCTTATCAACTTTGGAAACTCAACTGTGGCATGGCTTTTGAAGAGCAGTATATCTGCCTTACACAATTGTGATTTTTTTTTAAAGTAGCATAGGCAAATAGGCAAGTAAGTAGGATTTGTGGTATTTAGGTGCTATATTAATATGACAATATTTTTCTAATGGTTGAGAATATCAGGAATATTTTGAGATCCAATTCTAAAAGCACACCTTAAATTTTTGTCTATTTGTATGAAGAGATGTCTTTCTGCTTTAAAGCCTGGAATGTAAAAGTGTAGTACTTGGAAGTAAAACAAAAGGAGAGGCAAATGAAAGTTCCTGTGACTCTTTTGTCCTCAGATGCCCCGCTGGCAGAATGGAAGTGACAGACTCCCAGCCATGTAAAGGACTGGCTCTTCCCCTGTGAACCCTGGTCAGTTCTCTACCAGGGCTGTGTGCCACAGAAGAGGTTTTACAGGAAAGGCTGGAGGTTGCAAAATAAAGACAGAGAACTTAAGAGACTCAGTTCTGGTTCCGTCATACAATCAGCACATGCCTGCTCCATTTCTTCAGGCAACTCAGGTCTGCATTCAGTTATCCATTCAGCTGGACACTACCCGAGTCTTTGTATGCAAAGACACAAATTTGAGACATGGTCACTGCTTTATAAGAGCTTCAAGTTCATTGCTGTTCATAAAACCAAGAACATAGCTGTTCTAGGTATCATAAGTACCTCAGGAACCGTTTAATAATGCTTTAGATTAGATAAGGGAAAGTTTAAAGCCTGTAGATCTGATTTATAGGGGAGCATCTGCATGCATGTGAAATACAGGTGCTTTATGTTCAACAAAACGATTTACCAAATACTTACTGGGTACTTGCTATGTACTAGGTATACAATACGAGGTAAACCATGCAACCACTGTCCTGCTCACTACTCCCCACAACCTCCACACCATCAGTTTAGACTTTATCATGGAAGTTAGACAGTTGAATAGGTAATTACAAGGAGGTGAGATTGGGGCCATAACAGGATTGCAGAATGCTATGAATGAAACATGTAACAGTGCTGTCTGGTCAAGAAAGCAGAAAAAAGCTGCAGAGAAAGTTAAGCACAAAAAAGTAATGTTTGCTAGCCACAGGATTCAAGTGCTTGCCTTGCAAACCCTTATACTGCTCCCCTCACCCCCCCCCACCCAAAAAAAGTGATAGGTGGCTCATGCCTGTAATCCCAGCTACTCAGGAGGCAGAGGTCAGGAGGATCATGTTTTGAAGCTATCCCGGGCAAATAGTTCACGAGACCCTATCTTGAAAAAAAAAAAAACCCTTCACAAAAAAGGGCTGGTGGAGTGGCTCAAGGTGAGAGCCCTAAGTTCAAACCTCAGTATCACCAAAAAAAAAAAAAGTGCTAGCTATAGATTCACTACCACTTGAAATATCTATTTTTGGAAGTCCCTAAGAAGATGTAACTTTGTTAGATACTACAAAATAGCTTCCACAAGAAATACATTACTTCAAACCAAAAGCTTCATGTCCTATGCTTTCATCCATATTGTGAAGTAGCAAAAAGTGATCCTATGTAGTCTCTATTACTGGTAGATTTGGACACTACTGCAAAAGGCCACAAGATGGCAGTGTAATCCATCAGCATAGAGTCTCCCACCTCCAAAATATTTGTTGAATAAGGTTTCAAATTCTCTGTTCACAATTAAATTATATTTGTCTTTAAAAATATCTCAAAGAAATGGACTGAATGCAAATTTGTTTTTTATATGATGCTCAGGGGTTCTTTATGAAAACACTCATCTCGGCTGGGCGCTGGTGGCTCACACCGTATTCCTAGCTACTCAGGAGGCAGAGATCAGGAGGATTAGGTTTGAAGCCAGCCCAGGTAAATAGTTTCTGAAACCCTATTGCAAAACCCAGTATCACATACACACACAAAAAAAAAAGAAAAAGAAAGAAAGAAAGAAAACAATCATCTTGAGTAATATGTGACAATAAAACTTGTATTTTTTTCAATTATTTTCCTATACTGTGTAGGGTCAGTGAGGTAGGTCAATATTTCAGAGGGGAACAATTTATTACTTATAGAAAGAACAAGAAAGCTGGGAAGATGTAAGAGAAAACATATTATCATCATTATTATTTTTCTTTTGGTAGGACTGGAGTTTGCACTCAGGGCTTCACACTTGCAAAGCAGGAGCTCTACCACTTGAGCCACACCTCCAGTCCATTTTGCTCTGGTTATTTTGGAGATGGGGCTCTCAGACTTTTTGCCCAGGATGGCTTTGAACTGATCCTCCCAATCTCAGCCCCTCAAGTAGCTAGGATTATAGGCGTGAGTTACTGGCACCCAGCTTAACCACAAGCATTTTAAACTCTCATGGACAAGGAGGGGAATATGATTAGGTACTGCTGTTTACTATCAACATAGAAACAGAAACAACTTGAATAAGTGGTAAGCATGTATAGCAGAGGAACCTTGCCAGATGCTCTGGAAATACATAATCATCACTGCAAAAATGTTTCCTAGAATTTCAATTATTCCTAAATTTGGTACCATCTAACTTGTGAAATTTTCCTTGATCTAAAATTAGGCACTTGCTGGGTGTAGTGGTACATACTTGTACTGCCGACTACTTGAGAGGGTGAGGTAGGAGGATCACTTGAGTCCATGAGTTAGAGACTGGCCTGGCAACATAACAAGACCTCATCTCAAACACAAAACAAAACACAACAAAAATTAAAGTTAAGCATGCTAGTCCCTTTCAGGACTCATGTCATCTTTCAGGCTATGGAACTACAAGCTCCCCTTCCTATCTTCTTTTCCCTTCTCATCTTCTCTATGCGGAGATGCTGGCTCCCAGCACCCAAGTGACTTGGGGGCACAGTGAGTGGGTGTTATGTGCCAACAGCTTGCTTGCCCAGAACTGAGAGGGGGATAAGTAAGATTTTCAGTTTTAAGATTAGGGCAGTCTTGGCCATTAGTATGTTTTTTTTTTGTTCCCTTCAAAACTCATGTGTTAGAGCCAGCACCAGTGGCTCATGCCTGCAATCCCAGCTACTCAGGAGGCAGACAGCAGGAGGATCATGTTTTGAGACCAGCCTGGGCAAATAGTTTGGGAAACCCTATCTCAAAAAACCCATCACAAAAAAAGGCTGGTGGAGTGGCCAAGGAATAGGCCCTAAGTTCAAGCTCCAGGACTGCAAAACAAAAACAAAACAAAAAACTTTTTTTCCACAGTTCACATGCAGGAGGCTTGGTCCCCATTTGTTGATATGGGTGGGTGGTAGGAGGAAGGTAATAAAGATGTTAGATAGCTGGGGCATTGACCTCAGAAGGGATTAATGTGGGTCTTAGCTTTCACTATAATAAACCAGCTGATTGGAGTCCTTCTGCTCTACCCAGATAGAAATTATGAGTAGGCGAGAAGCTTCTCCTTTTATTCCAGGCCCTTGGCAGGTATTTGCAGGCAGTGGCAGTGGATGACAGTGGATAGCGGCAGTCAGCCCAGGGCTTTTAGCAGTTAAGGTGACAGCTGCATCTTGGGGTCAGTCCTCTTGACAGCTAGGGCCAGTGCATGTGGTTCCAGGCCTTGGGGTTTGGGCCTAAGGCCCTTGACAGCTGTCCGGGTAGCACAGTGTTCTGAGCCTCAGGGTTAGTGTTATAGCTCTTTTGTGTCCCAGGAAGGGGCCTGAAATCAGAGGGTTCTCTCCATCTGCAGATGTGACCTACCACTGTCAGTTTCACATTGAATACCCCTAACAATATCAGCTTCACTTTCCCTGTCTGCTGCCCCCCTAGGCTGTTCCTGTCAGTTTTGCCCCTGGGGATAAGCTGCAATTGGGGGGAGGAGTCTAGAGGGTGTCTCCCACCTGTTCACAAAGTGAGTTGAGCAGCCTGCTTGTATAGGCAGAAGTTGGGTGGTGGTGGTGGGGTGACAGGGTATCTGCACCAATCACCGTGGTGCCCTCATGTTAATGAAAGATTGTATTGATACCGATCACAGATTTTCTGTTGGGCCACCAGAGGAAGTGCTCCCTCACTGGCCTGGGTGGAAAAGGATGCAGGGTCAGCCAGCGTTCACTGAGATTTATAAAGGTAAAAAGTCCTGTGCAGCTGGGCACCCGTGGCTCTCACTGTCTTGAAAATACCCAACATAAAAAAAAAAAAAAAAGGCTGGTGGAGTGGCTCAAGCAGTAGAGTGCCTGCCTAGCAAGTGTGAAGCTCTGAGTTTGTTTAAACCGCAATACTGCCAAAAAAAAAAGAAAAAAAAAGAAAGTCCTGTGCAAGTTGTTTGCCTTGAGAGTGTCTTTGAGAGCCAGCATTGTACTTCAATGTGTGGCTTCCTCAAGGTGTCCACGGGGTTTTAAAGCAGTTGGTACTGGCAAGAGGGTAGTCTTGGCTGCTTGTCTGATGGTCCCTCACCCAAGGCTGCAAGGACCCTTCGAAGGGTCAATTAAGAACTGTCGATTGAAAAGGACTCAAACTGACCCAGCCCCAGCACACTTAAAGGCAAAATAAACTTCCAGAAGGGTGCCTACAATAAAGATTGTAACTGACATTCACAGTGCTTCATTAGTCTTTTACAGTGCTCTAACAATCCCTAACTCCTGCCCTGGTGTCCCAGGGAGAGAAGGGTCCCTACCATATGTTTCATCACCAGAGCAAGTTGCTATAAAAAGACCAAGCTTTACTGGCCACAGTAAATAAAATCCCAGCTACTGGGGTAGATGGCGATCAGGAGGCTTGGAGGCCAACAGGTCAACCAGGGGAAAAAGTTCATAAGACCCCCATCTCAACCAATAAAAGCTGGGCGTGGTGGTGTGAGCCTGTCATCCAATCTATGCGAGAAGTGTAAATAGGAAGGTTACAGTCTAGGCTGGCTTGGGCATAAACTTGAGATGAGACCCTATCTCAAAAATAACCAAAGTAAATAAAAGGGCTGGAGGCGTGACTCAAGGGGTAGAGTGCCTGCTTGGCAAATGGTAGGTCCTGAGTTCAAATCCTAGTTGTTCTCACTGTATGCAGTCCTTGTCCAGGTAGGGAGGCCTGGACACTGGTGTGCATAACCGCAGGACACATCTGCGGAGAGTAGGGAGGAAATTTCAGAAATGAAAGCACCAAAGACAAACTCCCTGGGTAACAACGAGATCCTGTCGCGTTCACCGTTGTACGAAAACAGTAAGGTTGCGTCATTTTCTTGCTGAGGAATTGCCAGAACCCGCAAAACCCACCTGCAACTTAGCCGTCTCCCACGGCAACCTGAGGAAGGCGTGGTCCAAAGGTTGACCCCGCCCCTTTCTTTCCAATCCGAACACCGATTGGTCCGAAGGCGCGGTGGAGGCGCAGGGTGGGGGAGGGGTGGGAGGCAAATCCGGGCTCTCAGCTGCCGTGGCCTGCGCCGCCATCTTGGGCCGTGTGCGTTTCCGGGACGTTCCTATTGTGGTCATTTCTTTGGCCGGTTCCACAGAACACAGGCCCGGAGGCCCCGCTTCCGAGTGTCAGGTTGGAGGCGGGAAGCGGCCCTGGCGGTAGCGGCGGCGGGGGCAGGATGAGCGCGGAGGCGGCGGACCGGGAGGCGGCCACCTCCAGCCGGCCCTGCACCCCGCCGCAGACCTGCTGGTTTGAGTTCCTGCTGGAGGAGTCGCTGCTGGAGAAGCATCTGCGCAAGCCTTGCCCGGGTGAGCAGAGCGTGCGCCGCGCGCTGCCCGCCCCGCAGCCCCGCAGCCCCGCAGCCCCGGGGCCGTCGCCACCGCCGAGGGTCTTGAGCACCTGCGGGGTCGCGTCGCTGGGGTCGCCTGGGCTGGTGCAGTCCTTCCTGGGCCGTGTGAGTGAAGGGAGGTGGGGAGGAGTCAGCTGTCCTGACGCCGGCCACCGTCGTAGGGTCTCACCACTGTCTCGGTCCTCACCGAGCGACTTGCACATTCCAAACTCGGGCTGCGTGTTAAAGCCTTTGAGAGCAAGAGAGCTGTGCGATTGCGGAGTGGTTGCTGTGCAGCGATGAGGATGCTTAGGCTTGTCCCCCTCACCCCCACCCCCGCTAATCGCCGTGCCGGAGAAGGAGGGAAAAACAAACCCCCACATTTCAGGCATTTGTGGAAAGAGGTAATGACACGGAAAGGCAAGTTCCTGACTTCGCATGTTGCTGAGTTCAAGTTTGAATACGGCTTCTGTCTGTAGCCTACTAGGCTGGCCTTGACTGTAGAGACTGCAGTGTGAGAAGCTAGCTTCCTTAGGTGGGCAGTCGTATCATGTGTGTAAGTCCTTGGAGCTCATTCCGTTTCACACGTTTGTTGAGTGATTTTAGGATGCCAGCCACTGTGATTAATTTTTCACATCTGCTACCTGGAGTAATTACGACTTCATAATGTGAGAGGTAGGTGGTAATCTCTATTTTCTTTGGAGGCAACAGGTGCAATAGGTCTCCCACTAATTCTGAAGGCAGTAGTTCTACAGCCTGCATCTCCCCCTCTAATTGGCGTTGGTTGTTTTCTGAACTGGGAATCTGTATTTGTTTTCCCTACAAGGAGCTCCCTTCGGCACTATTTTTTTACCCCTTCACCCCCAAGAACAGTTTTTCCGATATGACATTCTGTTGTCATTATAACTACACATCTTTTTGTGGCCAGAAAACAATACAGTGCATTCTTCTTGCATGTTCATAGTTAAAACTTACATTTAAAATTTTATTTCCTTTTAAATCCTAGATCCTGCTCCAGTTCAACTTATAGTTCAGTTCTTGGAGCAGGCTTCCAAACCTTCAGTTAATGAACAAAACCAAGTTCAACCTCCACCTGATAACAAGAGAAATCGTATCTTAAAACTTCTTGCTCTTAAGGTTGCTGCACATTTGAAGTGGGACTTAGACATACTAGAAAAGAGGTATAAAGATTTAAATGACGTATCATTTGGAGTACTATTTAGATATCTTTATTTCTATATATGTTTTTATGATATTGGTCCTTAGAATTATTTTTCTGTATGTTCTAAGCAAAATTTGCAAGTATTTTTCAAAATATGTAAGAAAACATTTAAAACTAGCCATGCCTGTAGTCCCAACACTTGGGAGACTGAGGCAGGAGGATCACTTAAGCCCACAAGAGTTAAGAGACCAGCCTGAGTAACAAAGGGAAACCACCTCCCCCACCCTTTCTAACTTTCATTTGAAAGTTAGATGAATTTAAATCACCCTTTAAGGTATAATGTTCATGTTATCCATAACATAATGCATAGAGAAAGGCCACACCTAAACTACTTCAGATGTTTCGATTGACTTAAGTATCTGAAGAAAGTGATTAAAAGTTAATGACAAATGTGTAATACTATGAATGATTTGCTGTTGAATAATTCATTTAATTTTACTAGTCATGAATCAGTCACTGTCTCCCAAACTAATATAAAATAGCTGATTCAAATCAGTGCTTATTTTCTTAAACAGGTACTTTCTGGACTATTGTTAGAAAATGATTTGCTTTAATCCCCTTTGTCTCACAATTTAAAAAAGAAATACTTTGTGGGAAGTGTGGACAAATGCAGAAAATGGGAAGTAATTTGAGAGAGAAGTGCTTTTTTGGTGTTACTGGGGTTTGAACTCTTGTGCTTGGTAGGCAGGCACTCCACTACTTGAGTCACACCCATAGCACTTTTTGCCTTAGTTATTTTTCAAATTCATTTATGCTCAAGCTGCCCTAGACTGTGATCCTTCTAATTCTGTTCCCCCTATAGCTGGATTACAGGGGTGTACCACCATGCCCAGCTTTTTATTGGTTGAATTGGAGATCAGTTGACACAAGCTAGACTGAGAAAGACAAATACCATATGTTCTCTCTCATAAGCAGAACCTAGACCTGAATTTTTTTTTTTTTAAATGTAAAATGGGGGTCATGGTGGCAGTGGTGGTGGAGGGGACCAGTGAAAGAGGGGGAGGGTAAAAGGAGAGGGTGAGTGCTGGCATTGTAGGAATACATCACCATGCCAGGCTCAGTATAGTATATTGTCTACTTTTGTATGTATTTGAATTTTTTTCATGATAAAAAATTAAAAAAGTTTGATAGGTAAACATGAAGATTTGATCCTTTAACAGTAGTTATTTTCAGAGAAGTCTTGGAATTGTTTTTTTTTTTTTGCTGCTTATGCAGCTAACATGCAAACATGTACCTTTTGCAGTCTGTCTGTTCCAGTATTGAATATGCTACTAAATGAGCTGCTTTGCATCAGTAAAGTTCCTCCTGGCACAAAGCATGTAGACATGGATCTGGCCTCTCTACCTCCAACCACTGCTATGGCTGTACTTCTCTACAATCGATGGTAAATTTTGTCATAAGCCCAGAATCTGCTGGGCAACCTCTGTTAATTGCACTGTACTCTGGCTTTAAGGGTTTCCTTTTACTCTAGGGGTGTCTCAGAGGATCTTGGGTACTGTGAATCTGACAGTGGAAAAAAATCATGGATGTGAAAGCTTCAGATAGTTTATAATACAGATCTTCTAAGTAGTATTTGAAAAAAATAATTGAAATGACATTTATTATATATTAATTTTTTTCCTGTCTTTTTCTTTAGGGCAATTAGGACAATTGTTCAAAGTAGTTTTCCTGTCAAACAGGCAAAACCTGGACCCCCTCAGTTAAGTGTGTAAGTTGGCCAATAAGACCCTTATCCTATCATCAGAATTTTAAAAGATTTGCAAGTTTTTAACAACCTGTATTACAGAAGAAGTACAGCAAAAATAGAAAAGAGGTTTGTTTGGAGGACTTAGAGGGGTCGGAGTATCAGGTAAATCTAGAGTAGAAAGCTCTGAAAAGGAAGGGGGAGCACTTTGGGAATTGTGCCATTCATATGAAAGTGTTAAGTTTTTTTTCATTTAAATAAGTTGTTTTGAAAAAGTTGTATTAATCTTGTAAGTGGGGAAGTTTTTTTTAATATTTACAAGTATTAAGAGTACAGAGTTCATTATAAAGTTTGGTCATGTATGGAGTTTTAAACTTAATTCTTAAATTCTTAATTTGGAGTTAGCATAGTTTCTAATTTTCTAACTTGATATAAGTGAGCTTTTATTGTTGGTAAGTTCTTTTTTGTTTGTTTTTGCAAGTTGTGGGGTGTGAACTCAGGGCCTTATACTTGCTAGGCAGGTGCTCTACCACTTGAGTCTCTCTTCCAACCCAGGTGTTACTCTTAAATAGACAGTTTTTAATGCAAAGCAAATGAGAAATTACTGGTAAATTAATGAGCATCATAACAGGCTTTTGTGTGTTTGTATTACTAGGATTTGAACTCAGTGCTTTGCTCTTGCTAGGAAGGTACTGTATTGCTTGAGCCATACCTCCAGTCTTTTTTTTTAAAGCAAGAAAAGAAGCAGCATTAAAAATATTTGTATTTAAGTAAACCTCATTTTCAAGAATGATGCTCTTTAATTTAGAATTTTTTAGTCTTGAGTAACATTTCAGAGACCTTCAATCATTTCTCTTTTAGTATGAATCAAATGCAACAGGAAAAAGAACTAACAGAAAACATTTTGAAAGTGGTATGTATTGGCATCAGTTACACTAACACTTCTGGGACACATTTTCAGCATGTATAGTTGTATCTTCTAATCTGAGATATGTGAGAGTTGTCAAGGTCTAGGTGCATTGACAAAGATTTTAGTATGGAATATAGACAATTCTGTATTCTAAATTGCGTAAGTTCTCAATTCTAACAGTGGAATGCTTTATCACCACTCTTACTGTGGAATGAATCTTCAGGTGATTCATTTGCATCATATTCTTTTTTTTTTTGTGCTACTGGGGACCTTCACCTTGAGTCATTCCACCAGCCTCCAGATCCTCCTAATCTGTCTTCTGAGTAGCTAGGGTTATAGGCATGAGCCATAAATACTACAGTAAACATTTTAAAATTATATTTAAATTTTTTCTAACCAAAAAATTATAGCAGGTTTGTTTCTTCTTCTTCTTTTTTTTTTTTTTTTTTTTTGGTGGTACTGGAGTTAAAACCTGGGGCTTTGATCATGCTAGGCAGGTGCTATACCACTGAGCCACACCCTCAGCCCCGAAACAGTTTTGTACTTAAGCTACTTATATAAAAGTAGAAGTTGGGGATTTCCTGTCATTTAAATATGAACTCTGGGGCTGGAGATGTGTCTCAGGCAGTATAGTGCCTGCCTAGCAAGCACGAAGCCAAGTTCAAACCTTAGTATTGCCAATGCCAAATAAATAAATAAATATCTCTGTACTTATTGAACACTTGCAGTATTCCAGGAATACCATATGAGGTACGGGGACTGGGGGGAAGAGAGAAGATAAGAAACAATTCATATTTATATAAAACAAATCTGTAGTATTTTGAATGTATAAGCAAAAAGCTTATGCCATTTTGTTATCTAGTGCTTATTAAAATGACTTGCACAAAGATTTCTTGAATAACTCTTAAGTAGAACAGTGCAGATCTTTAAACCCTTTCTTATTCTTTCTTTCCCTTCTCTCTCTGTGACAGGGTCTTTCTAGTTAGGTTTGGCTGGCTGTGTTTTTGGGATCCTCCTGCTTCAGCGTAGTGAGTGCTAGGTGTGCACTGCTACACCTGGCTTCTTAAATCATTTTTCTTTATTCTCTATGGAAAAAAGATACCAATCTTTCTTACATTTTGTTTTTTAATTTCACAATAGGAACTTAGTGTATCTTAAAATTTTAAGATAACTTTATTTCAACAAATTTAATTGTATTTTTGCTGTTGAAATTAATTTTTACTAGCTCAGTTTATTAAGGTAGTAAATATACTGTAAATATTTTTTGATTAGTAAAATCAGATGCTATTTTTGTGTTTTAATTTGTTTATTGAATTTTTACAGCTAAAAGAACAAGCTGCTGATTCTATTTTGGTATTAGAGGCAGCCCTGAAATTAAACAAGGATCTTTATGTTCACACGATGAGAACTCTAGATTTATTGGCCATGGAACCAGGCATGGTAAATGGAGAAACTGAGAGTTCTACTGCTGGACTGAAGATCAAAACTGAGGAAATGCAGTGTCAGGTATTTATTTCTATTTAAATGTATAGCAGAAAATTTAAAAATTCTTACATAAGATCATTCTATTAAATTATTTCTGTCTTTGTCTCTTTAATTTAGACTTAAGATACCATTAAAATTTTGTAATTTTAGTTTATAAATTTTAGAATGCTTCACTTCAGATTTTTCTAAAGGAAATAGGAAAATTTTGTGTGATCTATTGTCTTTGAAATAGTTTCCCAATTATAATTAGGAGACAGCAGTTAAATACTAAGTATGCAGTGAGTATATAACTGATTTGCAGTTCACTCATATTATAGAAATCTAATTAGGCCAAAACCAACCTTCTCCTCAAATAAACTAATAATGTGCTAGACTGAAAAATCTAGACCCCTAGATAAAACTATAGAAGGTAAATTTTTTTAAATGACTAGTCAGTTAAGGTAGTTGAATTTGAAAATAATTTTTGGCTACTTTGTACATACATATATATTACTTTGTATATATGTATATATTAGAATCAAGGAACTCTCTAGAATGAAAATCAGCTTTTCAAGAATCTTAAGTTTGTCATCTGCTTTCTCTTAACTTTGGGCTGGAGTTCCTTTGTCATCTTTCAGTTGATGTTTGTCATCAGATATTATAGTATGCGTTCTTGCCTTCTGTTTCCTTACTAGATTGTAAACTCTTTGAAGTCTGTTTTTTAAATATTCTGTACTTAATTTCTAAGCACAGAACCTTGGGATAAAAGAAAATCTTAAATGTTCATTAATTACCTAAAGAGGCCAATAGATTATAATATTAAGCTATTCTTTTACCTTATTTGTTAAGAACTGGCATGGCTTCTTTCATCACTATTTCTCATTCTGGAAAGGGGCAAGAAATAGTTAGGGCAGTATTGGGAGGTTGCCTTTTCAGATTAGCTGATTTCCAGAGTTGAAGGTAATCAGTTTTCAAAATCTGATGAGTTTTCTGTAGGAATAATGAGGTATTGATACTTCGTAACTTTTTAAAATCATTGATGAAACTTGCATATGGGAAGGTTTCTGATACTGTAGTATTTAAAAGTCTTTCAGAGTCTGTTTAAAAGCTATTATCTATAACATTTCTAATTTTCACAATATGGTGGTTGATAAAAATTGTAAAAACACCTAGATGTACTAGGTTACCTTTATCAATATTCTTTTAATTACATTTTAATTACATAATTAATTATATAGGAGTTACAATTCTTGTATTTTGAATGACAAATCAGTGCTAATGCTCATTTCCTGGCCTAATGATGTTTAAGGTATATTCTTTTTTTTTTTTTTTTTTTTTTTTTTTTTTTTTTTTGTGGTACTAGGGCTTGAACTTAGGCCTTTGCCTTAAACCCACTCCACCAGCCCCTTTTTTTTTGTTGTTATTTTATTATTCATATGTGCATACAAGGCTTGGGTCATTTCTCCCCCCTGCCCCCACCCCCTCCCTTACCACCCACTCCGCCCCCTCCCTCTCCCCCCCCCACCGGCAGAAACTATTTTGCCCTTATCTCTAATTTTGTTGAAGAGAGAGTATAAGCAATAATAGGAAGGAACAAGTGTTTTTGCTGGTTGAGATAAGGTTAGCTATACAGGGAGTTGATTCATAATTTCCTGTGCGTGTGTGTTACCTTCTAGATTAATTCTTTTTGATCTAACCTTTTCTCTAGTTCCTGATCCCCTTTTCCTATTGGCCTCAGTTGCTTTTAAGGTATCTGCTTTAGTTTCTCTGCGTTAAGGGCAACAAATGCTAGCTAATTTTTTAGGTGTCTTATCTATCCTCACCCCTCCCTTGTGTGCTCTCGCTTTTATCATATGCTCAAAGTCCAATTCCCTTGTTGTGTTTGCCCTTGATCTAATTTCCCCAGCCCTTTTTTGTGAAGGGTTTTTTTGAGATAGGGTCTTGTGAACTATTTGCCTGGGCTGATTTTGAACCATGATCCTCCTGATTTCTGCCTACTGAGTAGCTAGGGTTACAGGCATGAACCACCAGCTCCTGGCAAGGTATATTCTTCACATTACTAAAATTTACCTAAGAATCAAAAAAATGTTTTAAAGTTTTTTCCATGAATCAAGTATTCGGCAGCTAGCTTCAGTGTCATGTTTTTGTTTTTCTTTTTCTTTTTTTGGTGGTACTGGGGTTTGAACTCAAGGCCTCACACTTGCTAGGCAGACACTACTGCTTGAGCCACTTCACCAGCCCTTTTTTGTGTTGAGTATTTTCAAGATAGGGTGTCAGGCTGGCTTCGAACTGTGATCCTCCTGAGTAGCTACGATTACAGGTGTGAGCCTCCCGACTTCTGCCTTGTTTTTTTTTTTTTTTTTCCAATTTATTGACCACCTCTTAATTGTACAGGGTATTCTTTTTTAATGGCTAGTCAGTTACCATAGTAATACTTGAAAATAAATTTTGGGTATTTTGTACTCTGTCTTTGCCTGGAAAGAGGTATGTATGTGTCTATCATCTGTCTATTATTCCTTTAGCACTTCTTCACTCCAAACGCAAGGAGCTCTCTAGAATGAAAATTCGGCAAACATTTAGTGTGGACTAAATAGTGCAAAGCATTGTTATAGAGGCTGATGAGAATTAATTGTGATTTGTTGAACAGGACAGATTTATATCTATAAAGCACATCAGTGTATGTATCTACACAGCATATCCTTGTATATACAGATGAGGAGTTTAGAAGAATAAGTATCTGTTGGCTAAGGTTGGTTTGATATAAATGGAAATAATGTGTATGGAATAAAACTCTAGTTTTATCTAGATATCTAGTATATCATGTAAATGGTAAATTGAGAAGACTGGTGTGATTAAAATAGGGGGACAGTGGAGAGATTTTTGGAGAGAAATCAGACCAGATTTGAAGATCCCTAAAGATCAAGCTAAGGAGTTTCTGTTTCCTCCTGTTTTGTGGGAATAATTGGAAACTTTTAAGGTAAGTCAGATAAAAACAGACTGACCTGGGGACTTAAAGTGTAGCTCATGTGATTAGCATGTGTGAGCCCTAGATTCTATACGAAACACAAGAAAACCAAAAACAACAACAAACAAAAAAACCCACCAAAACCCACAGCTGGTCTGTCAGCCATGTGTAGCACAAACTTCAGGCAGACTATTACCTTTGGCATCTGGGTTTAAGTCTGGGCTCTGCCACTACTTGGTTCTGTGCTTTTTGTGTTACTCTTTAGAACTTAGTATTCTTAAAATGGTCAGCTTGACTAATCTGAGTCTTCTTTGAGGTCTGCATTCAGTGAATCTAGGCATTAATCAAAGAAAAAGTTCTTAGAAAGATACTCAAATTTTCCAATTAGATAAACAACTGGAAAAATATTGCATTGTATAGTTACTAATTTAAATGTCTCAGTTTACTCTAGCTAGTCTATTATGATAAACATTTGTTCCCCTCCCCCCCTTTTTTTTTTCCCTTAATATATTCTATTTTTTTTTCCTTTTTCTTTTATTATTCATATGTGCATACAAGGCTTGGTTCATTTCTCCCCCCTGCCCCCACCCCCTCCCTTACCACCCACTCCGCCCCCTCCCTCTGCCCCCCCAATACCCAGCAGAAACTATTTTGCCTTTATTTCTAATTTTGTTGTAGAGAGAGTATAAGCAATAATATCCCCTCCCCCTTTTTTTGGGTGGGGATTCCCTAGAATCTTCTATGATAGAACAATTCTTTACCTGTTGAAACTTTTTGGGAGGCAGAGCCTCTTTTCTCAATAGAAACTGAAAGCTCTAAATACTGGCTTTTTATAGCCTTAACCAGGTTGAAGGGGAGATAGACTGAATGAGTAGTTCGTAAGTCAAAGAAGTGGAAGCGATACACAGTCTCTTGTGATGGGTTGCAGCAGCAGTGACACTTAAATCTAGTTTCCAGGTGCACACTTGCAGAATGTAGCTGCTGCTTTCGGTGTCTAGTGCTGGTGGCTGCAAGTAGCATAAGCTCTGAAATCTAGTGTTGAGATTGGCTGCAGTGGTACCTTCACCAGACCAGTTTTGACTCTTGTCCTTGTCTCTTTTGTGTTCTTCACCTGATTCTTTGGCCTTCCCAATGTTTCTGTGTATTACCTGAAATCTGTTCCCTTAATCAGAGTTTTTTGTCATATTGCTCAGTGAAATATATCTTTTAAACCCCTTTTTTCCCCTTTGTTTACTTAACATGATAATAGATAATTTAGAGTTCTGTCAGCTTTTAAGTATATGAAAAGTTATTAAACAAATTTATTCATTCCCATTTCAGGTGTGTTATGACTTGGGTGCTGCATACTTCCAACAAGGCTCCACAAATGCGGCTGTCTATGAAAATGCCAGAGAAAAATTTTTTAGAACCAAAGAACTAATTGCAGAGGTAAATACAGTCATAATAGGTACCTAATAGTTTTTTTGGCTTTAAGTTTTTTTGGAGGGGGGCGTGCACTGTGGTTTGAACTCAGGGCCTTGTGCTTGTTAGGAGTCACTCTTACCACTTGAGCCATTCCACCAGCTAAAGAAATTAAAAATTTCTTTAATTTTTCTGAAGATAAAAAAACAATGTGTTGGGGGCTAGGGATGAAGTTCAGTGGTAGTGTGTACTTAGCATGCACAGGGCACTGGGTTTAATCCCCAGCACTCAAAACAAAAGTGAAGAAAAAGACCAAACAAAAATGTGTTCCTTTCAGTAAAATTAGGAAATTCAAAAAAGTACTAAAACCTGACTTTAAAAAAAATGTATAATATTTATTACCTGGACATAACCTATTTTACCATTTTAGTAGATTTTCTTGCAGTTTATTTTTTGTGTTTATACAGTTAAGTTCTTATCATATATACTATTTTGTATCTTATTTGTATCTTTGAATAGGCATTTTAAACTTATCACATACTTTTTTTTTAATGGTAACATGGGTTAAACTCAGCACATTGCACTTGCTCATTCTATCACTTGAGCCACTCTTCCACTCCTTTTTGAGTTGGTTCTTTTTGAGATAGGGTCTTGGTTTATGGTCAGGTCCAGCCTAGACCACAGTCCTCCTGTTTGTGCTTCTTCCTGTAGCTGGGGATTACAGGGGATGATGAACACACCATGAAGCCTAGCCATTGGTTGAGATGGGGCTTATGAACTTTTTGCCCAGCCTGCCCTTGAGCCTTGATCCTCCTGACCTCTGCCTTCCAGGTAGCTAGGATTACAGACAGACTTGAACCATCATGCCCAGCTTGTGTTACACTCTTTTTATGTGGATGTTCTCTATTTTCTTTGTATTTGGGCATTTAGGTCATTCATTCTTTATTATAAAGTTGCAATATTTATGACTACAGGAATAAATTTCTGTTCAGGTTTTGCGTACTTTCAAGTTAAATTCCTGTAAGTAGAATTATCATGTCAATGGTTACTAATTTTTTTTTTTACTCATTTATTCACATGTGCATACATTGTTTGGGTCATTTCTCCCTGTCCCCGTGCCCCCACCCTCTCCCTGGTTACTAATTTTTTAAAGGCTAATTTATAAAATTAAATTGTTTTCCAGTTACATTTTTCTCAGGGTACTCTGTCCTTATGGTGTTTTTTTGTTTGTTTTTGTTTTTTGATTGTACTGGGTGGGATTTGAGCTCAGGGCTTTTGCATACAGGCACCCTACTGGTTGAGCCACATCTCCAGTCCTGTCAGGGTACTTTGAGGGAATGTTTTAGGACAGATTTTTTTTTTTTTTTGCACTAATACAGAGGTGAAATTAGTGTCTTTTATCTTTCTGTAATTCCTACTAAGAACAAACTATCAAAAAAATGTGTTTATCATTTGTATTTTTATGCTTCAGATGACTAAATTTTTAAGTATTTAACTAAGTTTTTGTATGCCAGTAGCCTGGAAAAATCCCTGCTTTAATCTTTCCTTTTCTTAATAGAGAAAATAGTTAAATGCTCTATAGGTTTAATTTAGTCTATTTTTTTTTTGCAGTGCTGGGGATTGAACCCAGGACCTTGTGCATGCTAGGCAATGCACCTAGTGCACCTAGTGCATACTAGTGGTATACCTAGTTGTAGGTATACCACTGAGCTGTACCTACAACCCTAAGTGTATTCTAGGTTCATTAGGAATCTTAGTTTTACTTTGCCCAAGAACTCATCAGATTTCTAATGGCAGTGCATTTTAAGTATAATAATTTAGCAGGTGCTGGTGGGTCATGCCTGTAACCCTATCTACTCATGGTTTGAAGCCAGTCCAGGCAAATAATTTTATCCTGAAAACCTAACACACCAAAAAACGGCCAGTGGAGTGACTCAAGTGGTAGAGCTCCTGCCTAGCAAGAATGTGGCTCTGAGTTCAAACCCTAGTACTGCCAAAAAAAAAAAAAAAAAAAAATTTGAAACTCTAATTTCAAATTTGTCTCTTTTTCTTTTTTACATTTTACTTGTTTTTTTTTTGTCTTTTCCCTTTTTACATTTTTTAATGTGTTGTGATTTTTTTCTCATTCCAAACAAACCTTCACTTTTGCATCTAATTTTGGTTTTGTGATTGTGTACTTTTTTCTTTTTTTTTCATTTTAATTAATGTATTCATTGTACAGGGGGAATTCATTGTGCTAATTCTGAATAATCTTACATTGTACATTGGTTAGATTGTTCCCATATCACCCCACTCCCCCCCCAACCCTTGCCCGCCCCACTTAAAGCAGTTGAAGGAGGTTTCATCATTCTATTTTATCTATGTATATGTAGCCCATCAACCATATTCCCTCATCTTTACCTCCTTGATTCATCTTTCTCTGACCCATAAGTACCCCCCCCCACTACTTATTTTACAGTTGTGTTTTAATTCCAAGTCAATGTTCAAAGGGGTTTCTCAAAGTATCCCAGCTGTGAATATGCTTACTTTGGTCAGTTTATGAAATTTGTCTTTTTTTTTTTTTTTTTTTTGTGGTAGTGGAGCTTGAACTCAGGGCCTACACCTTGAGCCACTCTACCAGCCCTTTTTTGAGACAGGTTTTTTTCAAGATAGGGTCTCTCAAATTATATGCCCAGGTTGGCTTTGAACCGCGATCTTCCTGATCTCTGCCTCCTGAGTAGTTAGGATTACAGTCAAGAGCCACCAGTGTCTGGCTAAAGTGTAGCCCAGGCTGGCCTCAAATTCGTGATCCTCCTGCTTCATCCTCTTCGTGTCATTGATTACCATTGTGCTCTATTCTTTCTAATTGAGTGAGGATTATGAGTTTTTTTAACCTTTAAATCTCTTCCTAATATATGTAGTTTAAAATGCAAGCTTTGGGCTGGTGGAGTGGCTCAAGTGGTAGTCCACCTGCCCAGTAAGTGTGATGCCTTGAGTTCAACCCCCTATACTGCCATAAAAAAGTAAATAAACAAATAAATAAATATTTAAAAAAATTGGGTAAAATGTGTAAGCTTGTTTTTAATAGTGTACACTCTTCATTAATACCTTATTTTGCCATTCTTTGTTAATGTCTTGTTTGTCATACCTACTTGAAGTAATAATGTCCACTTTTTGTATGTTGGGCTGAAAACTTTAAGGGTTGACAAACGTTTTTTGGAAAGTGCAAGACAATAAATATTTTAGGTTTTCTGTCTCTGTTGGATATTTTTTCATTGTTTTACCACCCTAAAAGTTAGTCTTAGCTCAAGGGACCAAAAAAAAAAAAAAAAAAAAAAAAAACCAGACCATAGACTGCATTTGGCCTATGAGCAATAATTTGCTGTAAGTATTTAACCTTTGTATTTTTTGTGGTTTCTCCAGTTTTGGATTTTTCATTATTATTTTCTTGTACTGTTAAAATACACTAAGGGGGTACTAGACTACTGTTTATATTTCATTAATGGATAATGATATATAACTCTTACTTTACAGATAGGTTCATTATCTCTTCATTGTACCATAGATGAGAAGCGGTTAGCTGGCTATTGTCAAGCATGTGATGTTCTTGTACCTTCTTCTGATAGTACCTCTCTACAGTTGACTCCATATAGTCAAGTCCACATTTGTTTGAGATCTGGCAACTATCAGGTAAGATGTGTGATGGGAAGCCAGAAAAATAGAGTTCAAATCCTGGTACGACCGTTTACCAATTGTGTGTTTAGGGCAAGTCACTTAAACTGTCGGACCTAAAAAATAATGGTAATAATGATCCCATTTCATAAGATCCTTATGAGAATCAAAGATCTGATCAAGGAATTTATAATTAAGCAATACAGATTTTCATTATTGTTGACATTATCCTTTTTCTGTGAAATAGAGTTTGCTCATCTTAGTTGATTGTATAAGAAACTATAAACAGAACTTTTTATAACTTTTTTTTCTTTCTCGAGACTGTCTTACTCTGAAACCCAGGTTGGCCTCAAAATTGCAATCCTTCTGCATCAGCTTTTTAAGTGCTAGGATTACAGGTGTGAGCTACCATATCCAGCTTGAAATTTATCACTTTAGTTGAGCTAAGTTAGTCTTAGCTCAAGGGAGCATTTCAGAAGTTAGGCTTAATCTTTTATTTGCATAGGGTTTTCCTTATGTGAACTACACAGTTTTTGTTTTTTGCTGATCACCCAATAAACAGCTATACTAGATGGGAAGTGTCTGACTTTCCTGAGGAACCCGACACTGTTTATCTTTGCTGGGGGTGAGATGGTGGTAGTTCTATAGTTTTGAAAACACTGTTGTTTCTACTTTTGTAGTAGTGGCTGTTCAGCTTTAACTTTCAGAAATCATTTTCCACATCTCCCTATGCTGTCACCCCATAGTTTTCTCTTCCCTTGCTTGAGAAAGCTGAGAAAAAGTCTAAGTCACAATGTTGTGGGTATTTTCTGTAATTCATCAAATAATTTATTTAATATTTTGTACCACTTAAATTTATTAGAAGTGTCTTTTAGCTTTTTTTTTTCCAGCTGATTTGTTTTCAGTTGTCTTAGGGTTTTTTTGTTGCTGTTTTGTTTTTTTGTCATTGTTGGTACTTGATTTGAACTCAGGGCCTTGTGCTTGACAGGCAGGTGCTCTACCACTTGAGTGAGCCATACCCCAGCCATATCTTAGTATTTTTAAAAATTTGTTTTGTGACCAAACTTCTCTAGTTTTTAAATTTTTTTTTGGTGGGACTGGGGTTTGAACTCAAAGCTTCACACTTATAAAACAGGTGCTCTACTGCTTGAGCCACATCTCCAGTGCATTTTGCTTTTTCTGTTTTGAAGATGGGGGTCTCTTGAACGACTTTCCCAAGCTGGCCTCGAACTAAGATCCTCCCAAGTAGCTAGGATTTCAGTCCTGAGCCCATTGGCATTCAGCTTCAAGTTTGTTTTAAGGATTTTTTAATTTTAATTTTTAAAATAGTATGTAGTCTAGGCTGCCCTGGAACTCATTTCTCCTGCCTCAGTCTCCTTTGAGCATTGAGATTACAGATATGTGCCACCATGCCCAACTAAAATTGCCTCATTGATTACTTCTTGCCTCTAATCCTTGTTTTATAATTTTCCTTTTTTAGAAATGAAGGGTTTCTTATGTTCTTAATCTGATTGTAGAATTTTAGAGAATGTTTGTCCAATGATATTTTTTTTTTGTTTTTGATTTTTTGGCACTGAGGTTTGAACTCGGGACCTATGGCTTGCTAAGACAGCTGCTCTATCACCTGTATGGTGCCCCCGTCCTTCTTTGCTTTAGTTATTTTTCAGGTAGGTTCTCATGTTTTTTGCCCAAGGCTAGCCTCAGTCCATGTACCTCATAGGTGGGATGACAGGCATGCATTACCATACCCAACTCTTTTGGTTGAGATGGGGTCTTGCTAACTTTTTTGCCCAGGCTGGCCTCGAACTGAAAACCTCCTGTTTTCCACTTCCTGAGTTACTGGGATTATAGATGTGAACCATTGTGCCTGGTTTCCCAATTTTTAGCTTGTTTTTTCCATTATAGACTTTTTAAAGTAAAGGAACTGCCGTGGTATTTGAAATGATGCAGTTTTTTAAAAATGTGTGTTGTAGGAGGTAATACAGATATTCACTGAGGATAACTTAACCTTCAGTCTACCTATCCAGTTCCGGCAATCAGTACTAAGAGAGCTCTTTCAGAAAGCTCAACAGGGGTAAGTTGAAAAGTTACTTTTCCATTTTTGAATGAAAGAGGAAGTGCTTTTAGATAATCAGAAATACACATTGGAATCACTTACAAATTTTTGAAATATGGAAAAACTAACAGCCAGTGAGACATTCTAAAGTTGATTCTTCTAGTTTGTTTTCAGAGTACTTGGGGCAAAAGTTGTACACTATTGTCTAAACTGTCCTTCGATAAATTAAAAACCTGTTCTGTGTGATATTTGCTAGTATGCTTGACTGTTCTAAAATCTTAAGAATAAATGACCCAGTCTTATGTTACCATATATATATATATACCTTTCATTCATAATAAAAATGATGTTAATGGATCTATTACTTTTGTGTTTTATAGAAATGAAGCTCTAGATGAAATCTGTTTTAAAGTCTGTGCCTGCAACACAGTTCGTGATATATTGGAAGGTAGAACAATTAGTGTTCAGTTTAATCAACTATTTCTTAGACCCAACAAAGAAAAAATAGACTTTCTTCTTGAGGTAAGACACTTTCTCCCCTTTTGATTTATAATCTTGCTTTAAATCCAAATCCATTGCTGTCTTTTTTCTCCCTTCATCTGACTTATCTTTCTCTGGCTGTGGTTGGTAGACTATGCTGTTCTGCCTCATCTGTCTTTCTTTTTTGGTGGGAGTTGAGGAACAGGGTCTTGCTAATGTGATCCAGACTGGCCTCAAACTCTTGATCCTTCTTCCTCAGCCTCCCAAGTGCTGGGACTATAGGTATACACCATTCAGCTTTGCCTTGTCTTTACTACAGCTCTTTTTAGTTTTTCTCCTCCATGTTTTTTTGTCTAGTTTTTGTGGCACTGAGGTTTGAACTCAAGGCCTCATGTTCACTAGGCAGGTGTTTTTAGCACTTGAGCCACTCTACCAGTCTCTTCCTCCATGTTTCTTCTGTACTCTTCATTGGATTTTCCTTGGTTCTTTCTCCTTGGTCCTTCATTGACCTTTTTTGTTTTGCTCTTCTTAGTGTTTTTTGCTTATGGAACTTTTGTTGGTTCACTCATCTTCTCATGCAATTTTTTATTCTCATCCAAAGCTTCAGTTATCTGTTCAATCACTGTTCACTAGAAACTCCCAAAACATATCTCAAACCTCCTCTTACGTGACATGCAGATTCTGAGTTTCTACTTGATCTTTCTATCTTTTTATTAACAGTCTTGATGTAATTGAGAGATGCACAGATAATACCACTTAGTTCCAAAAATACAGCATTGCTAGCACTCTCAAATCTCCGCTAATGCTCTTTAACAAAACTCTGTCCTCCCCTTTGAGGTCACCACTGCCCTTTTAAGGGTTAATCATTTCCTTGCTTGCCTTTGTAAGCCCTGAGAGCACATTCTTTGTATGTTATCATACACCGTGTGTTTTTCATCTTCTTACACTGAACATTGTGTTTGGGAGATTTATTCAATTTGAGTTTAAGTTTATGTTGGCCTTTTTTTTCCCTCAGTGCCATAAGATGTTAGAACATTTTATGGACCATGTCATTCTTGTGTTGCTTATAGTTTACGGCTGCTAAGCTGTTTGGAGCATACTTGCACATATATGCAGGTACACACTTGTACCAGTTTATCTGTGTTATATATCTAAGGAACATTTGTTTGCACCATTATATATCAAAGTGGTTTGTACCAGCAGCATACATAAATGTTCTCATTGGTCACTGTCTTGTTAACACTTGATACTGTCTGATTTGCCTGTGAGGTGCTTTTCATTTTTTTTTAAATCTTTGGTGGTACTGGGGCTTGTACTCAGAACCTCAAGGCCTCAGACTTTCTGGGCAGGTGCTCTACCACTTTAGCCATGACCCCTAACCCCTTTCTTTGGTTATTTTTGAGAGTCTCCTCTTTATGCCTGGGCTGGTCTGAACTAAGCTCCTCCTATCTGTGCTTTTTGTGTGCCTGTATGACAGGAGTGTACCATCACACCCAGCTATTGATTGAGATGGGGGTCTTGGTAACTTTTTTATTTTTGGTGGCACTTGGGTTTGAACTCAGGGCTTCGTGCAGGCAGGTGCTCTTACCACTTGAGCCACTGGGGCAGCCTCTCGCTAACTTTTTGCCCAGGCTGGCCCCAACTGTGATCTTTCCAATCTTTGCCCCCCTCCCACTCTCAATTAACTAGAAATACAGATGTGAGCCATATCCCCACTGCTCCCCCACAATAGCTAGGATTACAGGCTTGAGATACCACACCGGCTAGGTGTGGTGGTTTAATGATATCTCATTGAAGTTTTAATTTCCATTTCCCTTATTGCCAATATTACTGCTTTTGATTTATTTTGTAGATTTTTTCTTTTGAGGTAGCTGCTCCAAGTGTTAGGGCTCATTTTTCTATCAGGTTGTGTTCACATCCTCTGCTCCCCCAAAGGAGTTTATTTTGGAGAGGCTTTTTTAAAAAATATATTCTCTCTTACCAATTTTAAATATTGCAGGTATCTTCTGAGTTTGACTTCTCTTAATCACACTTAATCTTTTCCTTTCATGGTACTAATTTCTGTGTTTAAGAAAGCTTTTCCGATCTTGAGATAATGTAGATAGTTTCTATTTTGTCTTCTAAAAGTTTCATATCACAGTCTTCCTTTCACATTTGGGTTTTTTAATCCAAAAATCTTTGATGTTTGTGTATCAAGTGACATCAGAGGTCTGATGTCATTTTTCTTTTCTGTATGACTATCCATTTGTCCCAGACCAATTTATTGAGTCGTTTATTTTGCACCAGTTTCTAGGGACACCTCTTATCCTATGTCAAGTGTGGACCTGATTCTGGGCTCTCTGTCTCCCTACCCCATCATGCTGTGTATTGAGCCTCAAGGTTCTGTGTGTGCTAACCATGCGCTCTGCCACCCAACTGCAGCCCCATACACCTGAACTCTCTTGTGTACTTTTCTTTTTGTTGTCCATATCTCAGTATCCTTATGTCTTTCTTATTAACATTAAGAACAAGTTCTCTTACCTTGTTTTTGAATGTTCTGTTGGTTATTCCTTTTTGCACCTCGTGTTTGCTAGGCAGCATTTGAACCATGTTCCTAGCCCTTTTTTCTTTAGTTATTTTTTGGATTAGGTCTGGCATTTACATTTGTACTGTGCTTCTCCCCATTTCTGCCATCTGAGTAGCTGTTACTACAGTCATGCACTACCCCACTCAGCTTATTGGTAATTTTTTTGGTGTGTGTGTGGTACTGGCATTTGAACTCAAGGCTTTGTACTTGCTAGGCAGTCACTCTACCACTTGAACCATGCCCCCAACCCTCTGTTGGTTATTCTTGTCTTTCTCATTTTAATGCAAACATTAGGCTCAGATTGTTAAATTCTATAAATCGGTTGGATTTTTGTTAAGAGTATTACATTAAGTTTAAAAAACCAATTTAGGTTGAATTTATGTCTGCAGTATTGAGTGTTCTAATCCATGAACTGATACAGTTCTTGATTTATTTAGCCATTGTCTAATGTGCTTCAGAATTCTATAATTTTATGAGTTTTAATGTATATTTAAAGGGCTTTTAAAACAATTTTTGAGACAGGGTCTTGCTTAAGAGCCAGGCTGACCTCACGTTCACTATGTAGCCAGGCTGGCCTCACGTTCACTATGTAGCCAGGCTGGCCTCAACATAATGATCGTGTGCTTCAGTACCCTAGGGCTAGGATTATAGGCTGCTGTGCCTTGCTAAGAGTTTTTTATATGGGCTTGAAAATAGTTTATGCATTCATATAAAGGTAAAATTGAACTTTCTAGATTTTGAATACAACAACTTTGCTAATTTCTGAAAGACTTATTAGTAAGTTCCTTTTAACCTTTAAAATTGTATTTTACTTGCTCTTAATGTACTGTGATCTCCAGTGCAGTTCGTGAATGGAATGGGCAGTAGTGAGCCTCCCGATCACATTTCTAGTCCCAGAAGAAAAGCTTGTACTAGTTTACCATGATAGTTACTGTTTTTCTTAAGCTATTCCTTATCTGATTAGGAAAGTTCCTTTGTAGCCTTAATTCACTAAGGGTTCTTTTTTCTAAATTATGAATTATTTTTAAGTTTAATTAAGTGCATTTCCTCTGATGATCACAAAAGGTTTCTCTTTAATTTGTTAATGTAGGGGCACCCTCTTTTGGGAACCCCCCTCCCCAACTCTGGGGGCTCTGCTCTCCCACTTTATACTTTTCTATCTCAGTGAACTGTCGCTATACAAAAAAATTTTTAATGTGGTAAAATATATTAATTGATTTTCTTTTTTCATGGTACTGGGTCTTGAACTCAGGGCCTCACTCTTGGTAGGCTTGTTAGGTAGGTGTTCTACCACTTGAGCCACTCCATCAGCCCTTGATTTTCAAGTTTCAAAGTATCTTTGCATTGCGTGTTTAGAATAAATCTAATTATGTCATGACATTTTTTTTTTTTTGGCGGTACTGGGATATGAACTTGGCCTCACGCTTGCTAGACGGGTGCTGTATCACTTGAGCCATGCCTCCAGCCCTTTTTGTTTAACTTATTTTTCAGATGGGGTCTTGTGCTTTTTGCCTGGTGCTGGCCTTGGACCATGATCCTTCTGTTATGGGATTATAGCCTAGCACCACCAAGCCCAGTTTGTTCCTTGAGATAGGATTTTGCTAGCTTTTTGCCCAGGCTGGCCTTCAACCATGATCTTCCCAGTTTCTACCTTGAGAGTATCTGGGATTACAGCTGGGAGCTACTGTACCTGGCCTAGGAAGGTATTTCTAAGAATTTGTTTACTTCATCTAAATGTCTGCTAGTTTGGGTTTTTAATTAAATAACTTTAAATTGAGATGAAATGCATGCATTTGCTTATCATAAATTGCATATTTCCTGCTGGGTGTTAGTGGCTTGTACCTGTAATCCTAGCTACACTGGAGGAGGATTGCTGTTCAAAGCCAGCAGGGGCAAATAGCTCCCGAGACCCTATCTTGGCAAAAGCCATCACACAAAAAAGGGTTGGTGGAGTGGCTCAAGGTGTAGGTTCTGAGTTCAAACCCCAGTACTGCAAAAAAAAAAAAAATAAAATAAAAGAATTTCCTAAATTGTTCCATGGTACATGCACAATGCATCTCTGTATATGAATAGTCTATTTTGAAAAGCTAAATAAGTATTAAAAGATATCTTATATATGGCTACCAATTTAGTGGATATTTATATATATAATGGACCAGAATTATTAGGCTATAAGTGCATTGTACCTACTTGAAGCTGCTCAGATGTGTCTGGGGACATGGCTCAAGTAATAGAGCAACTGACTGGCAAGTGTAAGGTCCTGAGTTCAAAACGTAGTGCCACCAGAAAAAAGATGCTCAGATGTAATGCATACTAACTCATTAGTCAAAAAGTGGTACTTTTGCATAGTACTTATCAATACTATTCGTTTGTTTATACATTCCCTTCCTGTCTCTTACCAATTGTCTGTTACTTCTCATTTTCCCTAAATCCCTCCAACCTCAGGGAACTATCTATCTATCATCTGTCTATCTATCTTATCTATCATCTATCTGTCTGTCTATCTTTCTATTGATTTGCTGCTTCTGGACACTTCATATAAATTTAATCATACAATAAGTGGTCTTTTGTATCTGACTTCATGTCATGTTATAGCATGTATCAGTACTTTGTTCTTTTTTATGGCTGAATAATATTTCTTTGAATAGACCTACCACAATTTGTGCCCATTTATCAATTTGATGGAATTCTGGCTGTTTCCACTTTTTGGCTATTATGAGTAAATGCTGTTATTGACATTGTCTGTATATATATTTTTTTGTCAGTGCAGAGACTGTTTGACCAAACTTTTTGAGGTTGTGAACTTTTATACTAATGATATTTTACTTTGATTTGCAATAGATGAGAAATCTTAATAAATTTATAATAATATGAAAATATCATTTATAAATAACATGCTCATAACTAATTTCTGTTGTTCTATGTTTGCATTGTCGTCTTTTTAAACCTTGGCTATGTTCTAAGTAATTGGTTCTGTATTCATTAGCTGTTGCTGATCATTTTCAATTCTTTTCTGATGGGCTGCTGATTCCTAGTTTATTACTTCATAAAATTTGAGAGTATGTAAATTCTGAAATAACACAATAGTGTGCTAAACAGATTATTCTTCACTACATATAAATGAATACCTGAAGTTGTTTAAAAATGGTCAGATTCTACTCCTTTTCTTTAATGGATTCTTATTCCTTGTCTCTTGTCTTAAATTACCTTGCTAAATCTGTGATTACATGGTTGAAATGTAAAAGTTCCATTATTTTAAAATCTAAACTTTTCAAGCTGTGATCTACATTTTTTAAATACCTACATTGAAATGGAAATTATTCATATTCCTAGATATGTTCAAGATCAGTAAATTTAGAAAAAGCTTCAGATTCTTTGAAAGGAAACATGGCTGCTTTTCTAAAGTAAGTGCCTTTTGTTTTAAACTTTGAACTTAGTATCTTTTTTTTGTGTATGTGTATATTACTGGGGATCAAACCAAGGGCCTCATGTATGCTAGGCAAACACTAAACTGCTATATCCCAAGCCCCAAAATCTTTTTTTGAGACAGACTTTTATTATGTAGCCCAGGATTTCTCTATGTAGCCCAGGCTGGCTTCGAACTCATGAGCCTCCTGCTTCAGCCTTCTGTGTTCTTAGATTGCAGGTGTATACGACCATGCATGGCTGAAAAGTATCTTTTATTATCTGTCTTTTTGTATTTGTCCTACATATCTTATAATCAGGTAGTAACTTGTATTTAAAAACCAGTTAGGGTTAAATTCAAATTTGTATGGCCATGAAACTTTAGGACTGTGTAGTTACTTTTTGGTATATTCTAGTATTTACATAATAATTTTAAGTCATAACCAAAAGCAGATTTTTAAGTCTACTCCAAATATTGTTATACAATTTTTGAAATGGTAGCTTTTAAAAAATGACTTATTAATAAAAAATGGTTAATAAGATTGTTTTTCCCAAACTAAATTGTATACTTCTTTGTTTTATAATATTTCTTACTGATCTAGGAATGTGTGTCTGGGGTTGGAAGATCTCCAGTATGTTTTCATGATTTCTTCACATGAGCTTTTCATTACATTATTGAAAGATGAAGAACGAAAGCTCCTTGTTGACCAGCTGAGGAAGAGATCACCTAGAGTCAATTTGTGCATTAAGCCTGTGACTTCATTTTATGATATCCCAGGTTAGCTCTCTAGTTTGTCAGCTTTAGTGTTGGCACAATTTGCCCCTCTAAAGTTTACATTGAAATAGGATTCCCTCTGATTTGTTTTAGTTTATACTTATGTCGGTAATTAATGGAAATTTGTCTGCTCGTACTCACAACTAGGGACTGTGGTTAATGAAGGTTTAGGCATAGACACGTAAAAGATTTTAGCTCGGGAAATTGACCAAGATGACACTACTGCTAATGTTCTTGGCTGTTAAAGACAGGAAAGGAGAGGGGAATGGTAACAGATTCTGGAACCAAAAAAAGGAAAGACTTTCACACTTTTCAGCCTATATCACTCTGCTATTACCTAGTGGGTAGCCATTCAGCTTTGGCAACATTCCTGTTTTTATCTTACTTGATGATTTTAGCCCTTATTCATCAATACAAGTACAAAATATGTTCTCTAAGCCTTAAGAATTCAGTTGGGCGGGTGAAAAAAAGGAGATGAAGGTGAGGGAATATGGTTGATGGACTTCATGTACCTATATGAAATAGAACAGTGAGACCTCTTGCAGTTGCTTTAAGAGGGGCCAGAAGGGACTCGAGGGGGAGAGATGGGAGCGATCTAACCAATGTACAATGTAAGCCTATTCAGATTTTACAATGAATTTCCCCTATACAATGAATATATCCTAATAAAAATTTTAAAAAAAGAATTCAGGTGGAGACTGAAGATGTGGCTCAAGTGGTCGTGGTTTGCAAGTGCGAAGCCCTGAGTTTGAAACACACACACACACACACACACACACACACACACACACGTTATTGTAACTGGTCACTAATGGTTTATGCCTATAATCCTAGCTACTTGGCACACACACACGTTATTGTAACTGGTCACTAATGGTTTATGCCTATAATCCTAGCTACTTGGCAGGCAGGAGGATCATGGTTTGAGGCCAGCCCAGGCAAACAGTTTGCAAGATCCCATCTCCAAAATAGCCAGAGCAAAATGGTCTAGAGGTGAGGTTCAATAGTAGAGCACCTTCTTTGAAAGTGCAGAGCCCTAAGTTCAATCCCCAGTCCCACCAGAAAAAAAAAGAATTGTTTTAACAAAGGCAAAATTTATCTGGTTTGACTTTCACTTGTTTTAAACTGGTTGGGTGTCCAGTTATAAAGCAAGAGTAACAAATATAAACTGCCAGAAGTGCACTCTTGTAGACTGAGAACTGAGCTGAAGTTAGTGATTTTTAACAGTCATTTGTGGCATTCTGGGAAGGAGATGATGCCTTTCTCTCCCTCTCCTTTCAGAACAAACATCTTTAATGTTTATTATACAAAATTTACATTTTATGCCTACTTCATTAATACTTCATGTGCAAAAGTAGGAATTTATTTATAGGAGTTAATTCTTCCCATATAGCTACATATTTTCATGAACTGTTAATTCACTTTAACTTTTTGTGTATTTGTATTATCTATTTTTTAAGAGTATTTGCTTACTAAATACAGATACACTACAAGTCATAGTAGGGATTTTTTTTTTTTTTAAGTGGTACTTGGGTTTGAACTCAGGGTCTCACATTTGCTGGGCAGGTGCACTACCACTTGAGCCACTCCACCAGCACCATGGTAGGTTTTCTATATGAGGATAAAGTTAATACATGATTTAATATTATGTTGAATGTAGTTCTCAAAATAACAGCTTAAATCTGACAACTTACAATACATACAAACGTATACAGTCCTCTCAGTTATTCTCATGTTTGCAGTTTTACCTGTATCTTTGAATTCAGTCAGTATTGAAATAGAACTTTCTTTTTTAGCCTCAGCCAGTGTCAACATTGGCCAGTTGGAACATCAACTTATATTGTCAGTGGATCCCCGGAGGATTCGTCAGATTTTAATTGAATTACATGGTATGACTTCTGAGCGCCAGTTTTGGACAGTGTCTAATAAGGTAAGAAGCCCTCTGTTAAGAACAGGTACAAATTACCTTTGTTTTCTAATGTAACTTAATAAAAGAGCTGTTTTCTGGCCCATTTGAGAAGTACCTCTTTTACTAAAATTTTAAGACTTTTTGCAGGACAGTATATTTTTAACATACATTGAGAGGGAAGAGGAAAAGAAAATGTTCAGAAAAAAGGACACTATTAAATTAGTAACACCGAAAAATGAATTTATATTCTATTTTTTATCAAAGCTTCTGCATGCGTTTTAAATATAGCTATAGACGTATTTATAATTATATTATCTATACAATCTTTAGCTAATACTTCCTATGTACTGCATAATTTTTTTAGATGGTGCTGTAGATAGAACCCAGGCCTGCATAGTTCTTTCCTGCTGAAGGTGTAGTAAAAAAGGAGCCAGAAATTCTTTAATTTTCTTTGAGGCCTAGCATATAAGTACAACGAAATGGAAGATTATTCTAACGTTAGTTAGGATCTGTTACTGTTGATGCTGTTTTTTAATGTTAAATTTTAAGAGGAAAAGGTAATAGCATAATAGTTAAAGAAAGGCAATTCTGGGACGGACACCTTCCTGTGAATCTCATCTCCATACTTAGTAGTTGCACAATCTTATACAAGTTACTCTGTGTGCCTCAGTTTTCTTGTTTGTAAAATGGGAATAATGGTTCCTACTTCATGGTACTATTGTGAGGATCATATGAGTTATATAAAGCTCCCTTCCCAGTTCTGTGCTGGGAACCGAACCCACAGTCCTAGGCATACTAGGTGAATGTTCTCCCACAGAGCAACATCTCCAGTGTCTATTTTTTCCTATATGTCATCCTTGAGAAAATCCCAGTCCATTTGTTTATTACTGCTCATTATAGTGGAAATGTTCATTTTGATTAGCATTTTGTCTGTCATTCATTCACCTTTATCTTTAAAAAATAATTATGAATTTTTTTAAAAATATGATTGAAAATTGAGAGATTCGCATTTAGATTTGACTTGCTCTGTGTGTGTGCTTATGTATTTTTATTTCTCCTAGTGGGAAGTACCTTCTGTGTACAGTGGTGTTATCCTGGGAATTAAGGACAATTTAACAAGAGATTTGGTTTATATTCTCATGGCCAAAGGTTTACACTGCAGTACTGTTAAGGTGAGTGAAGATGTGCATAAAATAGCTGAGAACATGCTTTGAGGGATCTGGTAGAGTGATTCAAGTGGTAAGAGCGCCTGCCTAGCAAGTGTGAGGCCCTGAGTTCAAGCTCCAGTGCTACCAAAAAACAAAGACAAAAACAAAAAACTTTGGGGATGTATGTGGCTCAAGCAGTGGAGTACCTGCTTAGAAAGTATGAAGCCCAGGATTCAAATGCCAGTACCACAAAAACAAAAAAAAATTCAAAACCAAAATATGTTTTAATAATTTTAGCAGGATTAGGAGTCAAAACATATTAGCTTTTTCTGATCTTAAAATCATAGTCGTAAACCTAAAATGCCATTTTGGAAAGGTATTTTAATTGTTTTTTTTCCTTTAATAATGATACCAAAATGGTCTTGGATATGTGGTTACTGCTCTGTGTCTAGAAGATGGAGCACCAATAGTCCCAGCTACTTAGGAGACAGGAGTTCAGGACCAGCCTGGACAGCATAGTGAGAATCTTTCTCTTTAAACAAAAATAAATCTGTAAAGAATGAGAAGATATTATTTGTATTCTTTAGGATTCAGTTAGTAAATATGGTGTAGAAAAATTCAAAAGTCCCCCAGGGTTTCTTTTTTTTTGGTGTGTGTGTATGTACATGTATGTATGTATTTTGCAGCTCTGGGATTTTGAACTTAGAGCCTTGCACTCTAGGCAGGTGCTCTACCACTTGAGCTATGCCCTCAGCCCTTTTTGCCTTAGTTATTTTTCATATAGGGTATCATGCTTTTGCTCAGTTCAGCCTGGACCTTAGTTCTTCTATTGATATATCCTGAGTATTTGGGGTTACAGGCTTGAACCACCATCCCCAGAAGTCCCTTAAAATTCCTTTTGTAGTGTATTTTATATAAGGAGAGTTTGTAGTCTGGGAAGTTGAGACATAAGTAAACTTTTAAATCATGTAAGATAATGTAATTTCACAACTGAGAGTACTGTTTTCCTATTCTATGGAAAGATTAAAGGCAGCATTTGTATGGTAGAACTCCTGAGCTAAAACTGAGGCTTAAATCATCTAGGTATACAAGATGATGAAAGCCATTGAAGGCAGAGGATGATACTATGACAAAAAGTTCAAAGATAAGAAAGCTTGAATATAAGAGAACTGGAATCAGTTAGCTATGATTCAAGTGTTGTTTGTTATATGAGGTGAGGCAGGTGATAAGGTAGATGGGGAATCAAGACTCAAATTGTAAAGTCTCCCATGAGCTTTGTTAGAGAGATTGATGTTTCTAGACTAGCATTCTCCTAGCTGAGTCACATAGGTATAAACAGTCCTAAGATATAGACATTGTAGTTTTAAGAGAAGCAGTCCATAACTTCTCAACATCTCTTTGTACTCTTCCTAAAATTGATCTGCCTGGATCCACACCTACAGTACTCATACCATGTTTGTGGTTCTCGTTTCACCCCTGTTTTTGCAATTGTCCTTACCCTGTTACTAAAGAAAATAGAGCTGAAAGGAGGTACACTGTAACTGTATAGTAAAGTTTTGAAACCAAAGGATATACAAAATTTTGTTGTGTTGGAAAATTGTTTGTGATATATAGGTATTTTGCTTTTCCATATAAATTTTAGAATTTGCTTTTCAATGGATATAAGAGAGCCTGGTCTGATTTTGATCCAGATTGCATTAAGTTGGTTTAGGGAGAATTGTTATATTAATTTTTTTGTTGTTGTCGTACTAGGGATCGAACCCAGGGCTTTTGTGCTTGCTATGTATGTGTTCTACCACTTGAGCCACACTACCAGCCCATTTTGCATTTAGCCACATTTTTAAAAGGTATAAATAAGGCAGTGTTGATTTTACTCACATTTTATGTAACTAATTATATTGATTATTCTGTTGAATGTGTTTACTTATTAACTGTCATTTCTATATATAATCAATATAGAAAATTGAGATATTTTGCATTCCTTTTTTTGGTGGGACTGTGATTTGAGTTCAGGACTTCAGACTTGCAAAGCATGCACTCTACCACTTGAGCCCTGCTTCCTGTCCATTTTCCTCTGGTTATTTTAAAAATGGGGTCTCTCAAACTATTTGCCTGGGCTGGCCTCAAACTGTGATCCTCCCGATGTACGCCTTCCAGGTACCTAGGATTACTGGCATGAGCCATGAGCACCTGGCTGCATTCTTCATCTTGTGTGTATGCTGAATCTTCAAAAATCCACTGAGTATTTTATATCCCTCAATTTGTATTGGTCATATTTCACATGCTCAGTGATGGACAGTGCATCACTACATAATTGTAAGCCATTAAAAAGTTTTAATAGGGGCAGGTAGTTGGCAGCTTTTCTCTTTACACAGCTCAGTAGCATACATTGGGCACAGAAACTATTCAATTTTTCATATACATTCTTTCATTTATTCACAAAAAAATTATGTGGAAGGTGATATTTCAGTTTTATATGTGAGAAATCAGAAACTCAAAGGTAATAAATTGCCCAAGACCACACCATTAGTAAATGGCACAGTGTTAGAAGGTATTAAGAGAAGAACATATTATAGAAATATTTAGGAAGTAAAACTTGTCTTCCTAAAGATTGGTAACTGATTTAATCTGGGAGGCAGATGAGAGAAAAAAAAAATCCAGAATGATATTCAGGTTTGTGATTTGGAAAAATCAGAGAACAGATGGTACCCCTAGAATTGAATGTTCAGAAGAACATTTTTGAAGGGCAGATTATGTGCTCATTTTTACAGTGTATAATTTGAGGCTCCAACTGGAAATGTGAGCCTGAAGGTGGGGGAATGGTCTCGACTGGGAGTTAACAATTGTAGTCATCAGAAATCACCCAAGAGCATGGAACCCTATGGAATGCAGCAGTATGTGATTTGATAGATACCAGACCACACAATATGGAAAAGGAAAACAGAATGTCAAGAGAAAGGGCAAACCAGATTCCTGTTGGGAGGCTGAGATCGGGAGAATCATGGTTTGAGGCCAGCCTGGGCAAATAGTTTGCAAGACCCCCATCTCAAGCACAAAGCCTAAACCTCAGACCCACCTAAAAAAGAGAAAAAGAGAAAGGCAGTGCACAGCACTGTGGTATAACCTCTAACTCCAGTAAGATAATTGGAAAGTATGTAATTGTTTGGACAATTAGAAGGTCTTTGGTTTGGTTTGTGAGAGTTACTTCTTTGTCATGATAACAGTAGAAGCCAGGTTGTTGGAATGTATAAGGCTTGTGGAGAGAGAATGAGTGAATAACTAATCTTTGGAAACTTAGAGTGAGATGGGTAGATAAGGACTTAGATCATAGCTGATTTGATTTATTAGCCAATTATGTAGACTACTCAAGTGGTGTGCAAAGATCTTGGAATATTGTCAGGACTGGTGATGCAGCCTGTAATCCCAAGCAGGGAGGCGGAGGCAGGATTGCAAGTTTGAGGCCAGCCTGGGTGAAACCCCATCTCAAAAAAAACAAAAAACCCTAGCAACAACAGAAAAAAGATTGTGGGAGTGAATCTTGTTTATGGATCTGAAGTCTAATTTTAATATCTTAAGTGGAGAAGGGTGCTTATTGTAGAATTTTACACCTGTATAATATAGAAGTGTTCATTATTTTATTAATGTATGTAAAACTTGTTTAGTATTATCACAGGTATTTTTTATTGATTATGGTTTTTTCGCTACAAAAGAATTAAGTATTTATTGGAATAAGTCAACAATATAAAGATAATATAGCTTTACTCTCTGAGATAAGCAGTGTTAGCATTTAACTTAATCACTCTCTGCTCTGTACTCATGAAGGCACACGTTTTTTGATTCTAGGCTGTTCTCTTATTTTCTTTACAGGACTTTCCCCATGCTAAACAGCTGTTTGCTGCTTGTTTGGAGTTGGTAACAGAGTTTTCTCCAAAACTTCGTCAGGTTATGCTGAATGAGATGTTGCTTTTGGATATTCATACACATGAAGCTGGAATGGGGCAATCAGGAGAGAGACCTCCTTCTGACCTGATTAGTAGGGTGCGAGGGTATCTTGAAATGAGGCTTCCTGGTAAGACAAAGCCAAATTCAGTACTCAAGTGATTGTGGTGAAAAAAAATCTTTAAAAAAATTTATTTGACTTTTTTACCATCTATAAAAAAGTTACTTCTGTTACTTCTCTCCTGACATAAAATTTGGATTTGGAGTTGACTTGAGAATACTGGGAAAATGGAGGAGACTGTTTATTTCCTCCGATTTCCATAACAAAGTGCTACAAACTGGGTGGCTTTAAAACCATTGAAATTTGTTTCACAGTTCTGGAGGCTGATTGTCTGAAATAGGGGGTATCAGGGTGCTCCCTCTGAAGAGTCCAGGGAACAATTTTTCCTTGTCTCCTCCTAGCTTCTGGTGGCTCCTGTCAATCTTAGGTATTATTAACTTGTAGCTTCATCACTCCTTTGTCTTTATCAGGCATTCTCTCTTGTTTAGTTCTTTTCTTCTTCTAAGGACACCAGTGATTGGATTTATTCTCTGTCCTAAACCATTATGACCTCATTTCAATTAATAACATTTGCAGAGACCCTGTTTCCAAATAAGGCCACATTTTGACATTCCAGGTGGCCATGAATTGTGAATCTGTTCAACTCACTATAGAAACTATATATTTTTCTTTTTCTTTCTTTCTCCTGTCTCTTTTGTGCTTTTTTTGTTGTTGTTGAGACTGGAGTTTGAACTCAGTGAGTCCCACTTGGAAAGCAAGCACTCCAAAAAAGTACATCTCCAGTCCATTTTGTTCTCATTATGTTGGGAACAGGTTCCCACGAACTGTTTGCCCAGACTGGCCTTGAACCAAGATCCTCCTGATCTTAGCCTCCTAGGTAGCTTGGATTACAGCTGTGAGCCACCAGAACCCAGCTCTTGCTCTTTTTTTTTTTTTTTTTTTTCTCCCCCTAAATACAGTCTTGCTATGTTGCCCAGCCTAGCCTCATCTCTTGGGCTCAAGTGATAGCCCTACCTTAGTCTCCTGATGGGACTTACAGGCATTTACCTCCACGCCTGGCTTATATTGCAATTTAAATGTATTCTGTTAAGACATTCAGAATGTCCTTAGGTGTACAGTTTGAAGGTTTATTTTTTTCACTGTTACCATAAAATGTCCTCAAAGTGATTGCTGCGGGGAGGGGAGTGGGTAGAAATTTACTTGTGTCTATTGTAGGAGCAGAGTCCAGTGGTAAATGTGTTACTATGAAATGGCTGCAGCTGGGCTCTGGTGGCTCACACTTGTAATCCTGGCTACTTGGGAGGTTGAGATTGGGAGAATTTTGGTTTGAGGCCAGCCTGGGCAAAAAGTTTGTGAGACTCCATCTCCAAAATAACCAGAGCAAATGATCTAGAGGTGTGACTCAAGCAGTAGAGTTCAAACCCCATTCCCACCAAAAAAAAAGAAGAAAGAAAATAGGTGCATAGCTGTGTGCTATAGCTCACACATGTAATCTCACCTATTTGGGAAGTAGAGATCGGGCGGATCATACTTTGAAACTAGCCCAGGAAAAAAAGTAAAAAAAGCCAGGTGTGGTGTCGCATAATTTGTA
The DNA here is from genome assembly GCF_047511655.1 of Castor canadensis. Lineage (NCBI taxonomy): Eukaryota > Metazoa > Chordata > Mammalia > Rodentia > Castoridae > Castor > Castor canadensis. The sequence continues at coordinate 156,336,854 of NC_133388.1, forward strand.
GTGCCAGCTACTCAGGAGGTATAGGTAAGAGGAGCATGATCAGGCCTGTCTAGCAGCCTGAGTTCAAGGCCCTGAGTTCAAACCCCAGTGCTGAAAAACAAATCAAAACCAAAAAAACCGTGAGTATATCATGTAAACTGTCATCTGAATCATATATGTTGTTAAAGCAGTTTATTCATGTATTTGAAATGTATTGATAGGAATTAAGGTATACCATACACATGTAGTACAATAAACAATAAAATTAATTTTTAAAGAAAGATGTTAACAGTATGCCCAATATTAACTACTGCTGGCCTTCTGGGGTCTTAAAAATAATTATTACATTCTAATTTCCAACAGGGATGTGTAATCATAAATCTTTTTTTAGCCCTGTAGGTAGATACCTCTGGACTGTAATGCATCATGCTCTTTGATACCATAATGTCTTTATTAGAATTGATATAATAACACATTGGCACTAAATGCTGATGAGCACATGCTGCTGTGTACATACATACTTTTTAAAGGTGAAGGGCTGGTTTTGCATAGATGATTTTTTAAAATTCCAGCAAATGAGCCAGACTTGATTGTGCATGCGTGTAATCCCAGCACTCTGGAGACTGAGGCAGAGTTCCTCAGGAGGATCAGAAGTCCAAGGCCAAAAGCGAAAAGAATGTTAAAAACTTAACATTTGTTAGTGCTAACTACATGTCAGATACTATTCTAAGAGCTTTATGTATGCAGCTTATTTAGTCTTCATGACAGCTATGACATAGATGCTATTTCATTATCTGCATTTTGTAAATCAACTATCTCAGGTGTAGAGAGGTTAAAGAATTGTCCAAAGTCACAAAGACACAGAAGTGTGATTTCAGTCTGTCACTCCAACTTCTAAGCCTGTGCTTTTACTCTTTGAAATGGGTGGGAATGCCTTTAAATGATTATAGTTTGCACTACTTCTTTTTTTTTTTCCCCCTGGTTTTAGGGATCAAACCCAGGGCATTTCACATGCTAGAAAGTGCTGTACCATTTGAGCTACTGCTCCAGCCCCTGTACTGCATTTTTGACCTAACATCAGAGGTCACATCACTTTTTAATTTTTTTCTTTTCTGTAAGGTGCTCATAACTCTGTAAATAACTTATGTAAACTCTTAGCTTATTGATTGTTCAGCATCTTGTCCCTATAGCTTGTACTATTAATAATGTTTAAACTGGGTGTGGTGGCACAAACCTACAGAGATTACAATCCCAGCACTCGGGAGCTTGAAGCAGGAGGATCGAGAGTTGGAGGCCAGCCTGAGCTACATAGTGAGCTCAAAAACAAAATAAAACAAACAACAAAATAAATGAGTAAATAGAAGAAAAGATTGTATTGTCTCAAATGTTTTTTGGAGGCAGAATAAGAAAATGATTTTTTCTCACAGGTATAGTTCCTATCTTTAACTTTGAGTAAACCTCAGTGATGGACAAAGTTACTTAGTGTTCTGGCTCTGATCCTGTAATAGCTGTGTCAGTGCCAGTCTAAGAGTTGGTGTTGGTAGGCATGGGTAAAGATTGGGGGGGGAGGGCATGTCATTTGCTACCTTCTCTTTTCTCCTTTTTTTATGGAAGATGGTCTTTTAGTGTAAAGTTAATTTTCCACAAGTTAGATGGGTGCTGTCTATGAAACACAGAAAGAGAAGGATTCTTTTATAGGGGTTGAACTGGCTTTATTATCAGGCACAGGAAGAGAGATCCTAACAGTCTTTTGGTTACAGTAGAAACAGTAGCAAGAAACTATCCTAAGACTAGTTATGTCTTCTAGCAGAGAGCCACAACTTTTAATTTTTTTGTAGTTGAGTAGCTTTCTATTCAGACACGTTCCCTTGTTATGCTTATCAGCTTCAGATAAATTGAATATTAGGCATACTTTACCTGTTAATGCATATAACTTTGCACTTTTTGAGCTCAGGGCCTTGTGCTTGCTAGACAGGCCCTCTACCACTTGAGCCATGCCATCAGCCCCAGTGCACTACTTTTAATTGATAACTATTGCCAATGTTTCAAGGGAAATTTAACCTCCAGATTACTCCTTTTAGGTTAAATCAGAGCCCCACTCCCTAACTTCTAATTCTCCTTTAGGTATCTTTTCCTGTAATGAGCCAGTATTACTAGTGGAAAGGGGCCGGCTAGTGAGTAACAGAAGCCTTGGTGCCACGGTCTCTCTTGGGCAAAATAATATGCATGCATTTGGGGTATAAATTTCACTTTCATCTTCATTCTGTCTTTAAGAGATGATGCAAATGACATTTTTATTTTGTTTTGCTGGGTTTCTTTGCATCTTTTTGTCACCTTAAATGGTTTTTTTGGAATAAAGAGAGGTACAAATAGCCAAAGGTACTGTGCAGTCTAAGTATGCTAGAAAAGTTGCTTAAAGGCATCAGTCTCTGTGTAAGGTCTTTGCATTGCTACTTAGGATGCGTTGCGGCTTCTGTTTCCTGAAGGACAATAAAAAACCTGAACCTAATTTATTCCAAAAGAAATAATATTTAAAACAGGCTTAAGTGGTTTTTTCTTACTATTTTTTTATTTAATACATTTTCTGATACAGTAAATATTTTGAATGAGTAAATCACTGATGAGTATTACATTTGAATCAGAAAAAATTAAAAGAATAACTATATTAACAAATTTTAATATAATTTTATCTAGTTTACCTATTTCTTTGTTATAAATAGGCTAATAGTTTATACCATACCATTTTGTACTTGCTTTATTTGTATAGTATTAGCTCATTTGAATTATAAGTTTCTGGAGGACATTTATCAACTCTTAGTCTTCCACAGTAGAGTATTTATCCCTCTGGGATAAGTAGTTTTCCTGATTAACAATGGGAGCTGTGGCCATTTATTGTTGAGAAATGTTAAACTTCCTACGGAAAAACACAAAATACTCATTTTTCTATTTTCCATATGTAGCTATTTTTTTGGTTGAATTGAAATCTGAACAGATGTATTGTTCTCAATTTTCATGTTATGATGTTAAACTCCAACTGTTTCCTTTGCTTTTTAGATATTCCTCTTCGCCAGGTTGTAGCTGAGGAGTGTGTTGCTTTTATGTTAAACTGGAGAGAGAATGAATATCTTACACTGCAAGTTCCTGCATTTCTGCTTCAGAGTAATCCATATGTAAAGGTAATCAATGTTTAATCTAAATAAAGTGATTATTAGAATGGTATTGTTTCACTGCTGTTACAGTACTTTGGGAACTTATCTAATTTGTGTGATACAGTGTTAAGATATGAGAAATGCTTGTTTGCATAGTTTGGGCTTGGGATGTAGCATAGTGGTAGAGCACTTACTTAGCTTATATGAGAAACCCTGGGTTCAATTCCCAATACAAAAAAAAAAAAAAAAAAACCATAGTTTTTGATAATGTAGGGACTTGACTTCATCCCTTCTAATATTTCTTTCTAATACCATATAACTCAAGTTTATGCAAACACAAGTTAGGTGGTTAACGGGTAACATCTGTTACAGTCATAAGGTAGCGAGAGGTTAATTAACTTTTTTTGTTTTGTATGCTAAGATCAAACTTTAGAGCTGGTGGAAACCAGGGAGCACTTTTATTCATTTTTCATTTGAACACTTTAACTTCTGTTAGAACCTATTTACTTCTTTATGTTTGGCATGCTGGACTCTATAATACGTTTGTTAATAAACTAATAACAAGTTTTCTATTATGAATTACACCAGTATTAAATAATACATTCACAGGCTGGTGGAGTGGCTCAAGTGTTAAAATGCCTGCCTAGCAAACGTGAGGCCCTGAGTTCAAACCCCTGAACCACCTAAATAAATACATACATAAATAATACACTCAGTAAATTGGTAGTAAGTTTAGTCTTCTTGATAACATCTATCTCTGCAACTTAGAATAATTTTCTAAGTGTAGAAAACATCAAAACTAAAGACTCATTGGAGGTTTTTAAAATCTTTTATCTGTTAGTATTATATATATTCTCTGAATTAGTAGGCTAATTCTAAGGCTTTTCTCCCTTTCTGGTCTTGTAGTTGAAAAATGAAACGCACACACCTTTTTTGTGCATTTTGTCTTTGAATTTCCTGGTTCTTTTTTTGTCGCTCCTGTTATTTTTTGTTATTCACCTTTATCTGTTCCCAGCTTGTCTTTAAATATGTCGCCCTTTAAATCTGTACTCATTTGGGAGGTCTTGTAAGTTAAAGACTGTACTGCTTTTTTATATTTGTCTTTGGTTATCTGTTTCTTCCCTCATATTTGGTGGGTGCCCTTTTAAAAATGGAGTTCATTTGACTTTAACCGTTTGAAGATTTGATTTCTCTAGTTGTTTTTCTCCTTTTCCTCTTTACAGTGCATAAAATTTGTTATACCTGAATTATCCTTTTCTTTGCAATTTCTGACATTCATATTTATCTCTTTAGCGAACTTTCTGGCATATGAGTTCCCAGTACCTAGGGTATTTACCTGATTATGCTCAACAGACTCTTCTTAGGCCTTAATAGTTTCTAGATGAGAATGCCTTTTTGTTCCGAGGTTGTCATTTCCACTTAGAACTGTAGCTTGCTGCTCAGTGTTGGGACAGTGCAGTAGCTCCTCTGTTTGCTTCTCCGAGCAGTGAATTCTGTGGAACTCTAAACCAGGAGAGATAGCGCACACATTTGAGGGCCTGTGATGTGTAAGGACACAGGAAGTTGTGTGTAGGTTGCTTAATTTTTTATCTCACTACTTCCTGCAGTTTCCTGATCTGGCCCAAAGATGTAAGGATGTGTAGTGATTTTATTTAAGAGTAGTTACTGAGACATCTCATCCAGTCACCTGGTGGTTTGGGTTTTGTGTGCCTCCTTCCATAATTGCCCCTTATTCTCTTGATAATGTCAGAGAAAAAGGAATCAGAAGTCTAGAGTGAGACATTGGGCTGGTGGAGTGGCTCAAGTGGTACAGCACCTGCGTAGCAAGTGTGAGGCCCTTAGTTCAAACCCCAGTACCACTCCCACTTCCAGAAGAAAAAAAGAAGATAGAGTAAGAGATTATACTTTGAAAATAATACAATTTATAGGTTGGGTGCATAGCTCAAGTTACAGAGTGCTTGTTGCAAGACCCTTGGTTCTGTCCCTAGTACCACAACTTACAAAGAAAGAAAGAAGGAAGGAAGGAAGGAGAAGGTGGGAGGGAGAAGAGAAAGAAAAAGAAATACAGTTAGGAGCAGTTTCTAATATATTATGAAATCTACCTATCCATGTATTTTGGGAAAATCTGGGAAGATACTGACCAGTAGAGTAATAGATGATTTGCAATATCATTTTTTCTTCTCTTCTTCTATTCTTCTTTTATTTCCTTTCTTTTCCTTTCTCTTTGTGTTTTTTTTTTTTTTTTTTTTTTTTTGGTTTTGAGGCAGGGTTTCAAAATGTAGCTCAAGTTAGCTTCACACTTATGATGCTACCTCAGCCTCCTAAGTGTTGGGATTGTAGGCATGCACTCCCATGCCTGGCCTTCTGATCTGTTACATAAATATTTTCTTACTTAATGAAATGTATGTTATATCGTCACCAAAAGGAAAGGGAAAGCCTTAAGCTTGTGACTAAAATACAAATTTTTTTTTTTTTTTTTTGGTGGTCGTGGGGTTTGTATTCAAGTTCTCAGGCTTGCTATGCAGGCTTTATCACTTAAGCCACATCTCCAGCCCAAAATAATAATCTTGAAATAACACAGAACTTTTTAGTCTGCCTCTTGGATCAGAATGGGAGGCCTTGGCTGGTACAGTGGCTCAAATGGTAGAGTGCAAGCATGAAACCCCGAGTTCAAACCTAAGTACCACCAAAAACAAACAAAAAAAAGAATGGGAGGCCTTGTAGTAAAATGGAAAGTGCACAGGATTTATAGAAACTTGGGTTATGAAAGTCTAGTGAGGAGGAAGAGGAGTTGTTAGTGTGATAGTAGTGATAGTGTACGATAACCCAAGTTTTTAATATGACCTACAAGGCCTTTTAAGGTTTGAGTGCTACTCCTACAGGTGCATCAGTCCCCTCCCCCAACACCTGTCATGCCATCTCTCTGCTGGCAGCACCACGGTGTTCACTGTAGTTTTCTCATGCTGCTGTGCTTGCACATGCTATCTGTTCTTTTGGCTGGTATGTCTTTTCCCAATTTTGCCTGTTTCCTAAATGAGAAAATCATTTTTTCCTTTTGCTACATTTGTGCTTTTCTACTGGTCCTCATATTGTCATAGTGATGACAGTTGTTGCTGTTGTGTTTATACCATATAATAAATTATTTGTTCACCTGTCTTCCCTATGAAGTGGTGGACTCTTGAAGGCAGTTAATTTTTATATTCTTGTGCTCTGTATGTTGCCTAGTACACGTGTTTAAAGGTTTATGGAATTCAGTTGACTTTTTGAGTCTAAGACTAGTGAAAGTTCTTGTTTTTTTTTTCTTCTTCTTCTTCTTTTGAGACAGGGCCTTGCTTTGTACCCCAGGCTGGCCTTGAACTTGCAGTCTTCCTCCTTACCCTTCCAAGTGTTAGGATTACAGGTTTCTTCTACCACATCTGGCTAGTTCTTACATTTAATTAAATGTACTTAGTAAATGTATTGACCTTCAACTACAAATACAATCCCTGAAAACAATGAGGAACAATGTTGAAGAATACGTTCAGTGGGTATTCAGAATGAAAAGTCATTCTGGACTGTAGGTGCTGGACAGTCATTCACGTAGGCAAGGTGGGGTTTTGGCAATTTTTTACTAGTTTTAGAAAGTATGATATTCTTGCTAATTTTCTTAGGTGTGATTATGGAATTATGTGTGTAGGAAAATGTCCTTATCCTTAGTAGGTATTTTCTGAAGTATTTACTGTGTCTGTAGCTTAATGGTTTAATAAAACAACATACAAAGATGGATACAGAAAGCAATATGGCAGCACCTGCCTAGCAAGTGTGAGGCCCTGAGTTCAAACCCCAGTACCACCAAAAAGAAAAAAAAAAAGAAAGGACTGGAGGAGTGGCTCTAGTGGTAGAGCACTTGCCTAGAAAGCAATATGGCAGAGTACTCACAGTGTGTCAGGTATTTATTGAACTAATTTGATTTTTCTATTGAAAATTTTCATAATAAAAAAGTGTAGGAAAACAGCAATTTTCATCTTTGTCGTAATCATGCCTGTTTCTTAAAAAAGCCACCTTAAGCCAGGCACTGGTGGCTCACACCTGTAATCCTAGCTACTCAGGAAGCAGAAATCAGGAGGATCACATTCAAAGCTAGCCCTGGTAGTTTAAAAGACCCTATCTTGAAAACCCTATCACAAAAAAGGGCTGGTGGAGTGGGTCAAGGTATAGGCCCTGAATTCAAGCCCTAGTACCACCCCCCCACCCAAAAAAATTAAAAAGCCACCTTAAGCAGTGGGAACCCCCTTAGAATACTTTCTAGGTCCAGTTTGGTGGGAAGTGGGGTTTCCTGATAAATTTGAAATTACTGTACCCTCTAAACAAGCCTTGATAAAATTTAATAAGAGCAAGGATAGAGAGGCCCTCTCTTGCTTTGAAATTTCAGAGAAAGAAATTCTAAATTTGATTTAGGTCTGGATTTTTTTTTTTCCCTCTATAATTTGGGCCTACCTTTCCCTGCCTTTTGCTTTCAGCCCTTCTACTCCTTGTCCAGGGGTTCTTCCTGCATCTTGTATTTTTAAGATTGCCTTTAATCATATCAATCATTTTCTATAGACTATCCTTTCTTAATTCTGCCTCATGTTAACAATAGCTTCATCCTCGCTTGCTTCCATGTTTCTTAAAGGTAAGGTTGCTCTGAGGGCTGAGGGTTGTATAGTGTAGTTTAATAGTTGAGGCCCTGGGTTTGCTCCCCAGCACCAGAAAAAAAGAAATGTTGCTCTAAATTTCATTCTTTTGCCCTGCCAACTTTTAATTTTTTACTGTCTTGTTTACTGTAAAAGTGATTATAGACAGCCAGTGCCAGAGACTCACGCCTGTAATCCTAGCTACTCTGGAGGCTAAGATCCAGAGGATTGTGGTTCCAGGCCACCCCAGGCAAAAAGAAAGTTGAGACCCCATTTCAACAGGGAAAACAAAGCTGGGTGTGGTGATGCACATCTGTCATCTGAGTGACAGTGGAAAGTGTAAATAGGAGGGTCATATCTAGGTCAGCCTAGGCAAAAAGGGAGACTGTCTCCAAATAACCAGAGCGAAAAGAGCTGGAGGCATGGTTGAAGCAGCAGAGCACCTGTCTAGCAAGTACAAAACCGTGAGTTCAAATCCTAGTTGCAAAAAAAAAAAGTTTGAAGGCAGTGCATATATGTGCAGTCTGAGGACTGTTTTAATGTTACCTCTAGGTTTTCACAACAATTAACATCACAAACATTTTTTAGTGAGATTATACAATTTATATTGAGCATTTTTTTCCTTAATCATACACCTATTTGCATTCTTTTTTTTTTTTTTTTTTTTTTGAGGCAGTGTCTCAATATGTAGCTCTGGCTGGTTTTGAACTTGGTATCCTGCCTCTGCCTCCCAAGTACTGGAATTGCAGGCATGCATCACCTCACCTGGCTGCATTCTCACTTTTTTTATCTCGTTAGACCCGTTTTTGTTTTCATTAGATTATCATTGTTCAGGAACAATGATGTTTATGTGGTAGAACCAGAGAATTTTCTTTCTCAAACAGATTTCAGATCTGTGACTAGACAATGAGCCCTAAATTCCTCAGAGCTGTATTGAATGCACCATGTAAAATAAATACTTGATATGTATGGGCAGTTATTTGTCTTTCTTCCAGTATGCCCTAATAATAGGACTATGATACATAATTTAACAGATTCTCTCTCATGTATTCTCTGTTTGTTTTTCATGTAATAGCTTGGACAGCTTTTAGCAGCCACATGCAAAGAACTTCCGGGCCCTAAAGAAAGTAGACGAACTGCTAAAGACCTTTGGGAAGTTGTTGTTCAGATCTGTAGTGTGTCCAGTCAGCACAAGCGAGGAAATGATGGCAGAGTTAGTTTAATAAAGCAGAGGGAATCTACATTAGGCATAATGTATCGGTATGTATTGGTACGTTTCTATCAGTGATAGTTTTTGAGCTTTCATTTGTTATTGTTACTACCTGTACTATTTCAACAACATTTACCTTTATTCTGTATATCTGTCAAACCTGTCTGCATGGCCACCTGAGGAAGTAACTGCTGTTTAAGAAGACTGTCAGGGCTGGCAGAGTGGCTCACATGTAAGAGTACCTGCCTAACAAGTGTGAGGCCCTGAGTTCAAGCCCCAGTACCACCAAAAAAAAAAAAAAAAAAAAAAAAAAGGACTGTGTCAACAGTTTAATCAGCATGAATTAAAAAAAATTTAGTAGTGAGGAATTCACATATGATTGAAATGGAAGAAATGACTAGGTTATTATGACAATAGAATATTATACTCCTTTTCATACATGCAGAATTAGAAAGACATCTTTACATATAATTTGCGTTCTTTGTCTATTTTTTAATATCTGACAGTAAATGTATATATTAAAAAATTTTTTTTGTAGGAGTGAACTGCTTTCTTTTATCAAAAAATTACGGGTAAGTTTTATTGATCTAATTACTATTATTGATTTTTGTAGAATGACTAAAAATACTGAGTTTCAAATGCTGATTAGATTATTAAAGTGATCTGCTAATGTGCCTATCTATACTGATCTTTAATGAGGGATGGGATCATCTGAATGGAGAAATTTATTTTGTATTTACCATATTGTAGTAAATATAACAGGTATTTTTAAAATTATAAAGATGTCTCCTTAATACAGCTAGATGTGTAAAGCCAGGCTTTAATTTTTGCTTGACAGGATTAATACCATATTTACATAATGGTTATAGCTTAGGTTTTATCCTTTAAATGTTATTTTAAGGAATAAAAAGTCAACTCTTTGGAGGTGGCTAGAAGTTCTGGTTAGAAAGAGGTCAAGTCCTATGAGGAAGGCAAAGGATGTAGCTCAGCAGTAAAGTATTTGCCTACCATGCTTAATGCCCTAGGTTTGATCCCCAGAATTGCCTAAAAGAAAGTCATATAAGGAGTTGAGCCTGGAGATAGCTCCAGTCATAAGCCAGACATCTGAATTTGGTAATTTCTTTTAGTTTTTATTTTTATTTTTTGGCAGTACTGAGGCTTGAACTCAGGGTCTTGCACTTGCTAGGCAGCACTCTACTAGTTGAGCCACGCCCCTAATCCCAAATATGGTAATTTTTATGTAAATTTTGTGCCATGGGTTTTATATTTTCATGAGATTAAAAATAAAGTTGATTTTTAGTGTGCTGCAAACTAAAACAGATGCTAAATTCCAAAAAGGTAAAGGTATTTTAAAAGAAAATAATTGGTATTTCTGAGATTGACAGGAAAAATATTTAAAATGTATATATATGTATATGTGTATATACACACACTATTTAGAGTCTACTTTCTTTCTCATAGGAACCATTGGTTTTGACTATTATTTTATCACTCTTTGTGAAACTTCACAATGTTCGGGTCAGTATTTTGTAATTTCGTTTAAAAATATTTGAAAGAATTTTCTTTTAAAATCACACTGATTAAAAATAAATAGCCCTGTTTTTCTTTCCTATTTTTTTAAAGGAGGATATTGTAAATGATATCACAGCTGAACACATTTCTATTTGGCCATCTTCCATTCCGAAGTAAGTAGTAGTATAACCTTTATTAAATTAGCTGCTTGGAAATCATCCTGATTGGTGTAGATACCCTTCGATAATTTAAAGAACAAAAATCTTTTAGAATTCTACAAACAACTTGGTGTTTATTATAGTAATTATCTTACTAAAAATGAGTAAGGGCAGGCATGGTAGTACATGCCTGTAATCCTAGCACTTGGGAAGCTGAGGCAGGAGGATTGTGATTTTTGAAGGTATATAGTGAGTTTGAGAGCAACCTGAGCTACATAATGAGACTCAGTCTCAAATTAAAAAAATATATATATATATGGATAAGCCACAGCTCTTAAGTAGGATCTAAGGCATATCACCCCAGATAGAACAGAAGGTCAAGTGGGTCAGATTGTTACTGTGTACAATTGGAAAATCAACTGTACATTTGACAATGGTTTGTTTCATAATTCCTTGTAGGCCTCTTCTAGCACTATGTTTATCATAGTCTCCCAACCCCTTTTACTTGCTGTAAGAAATTTTTTAATTACTTCCCTCTTACTTTTTATCACTTGAGAATCCCAATAAGATGAAGAGGCAATTTTTTTAGGGGAGAGGGAAAAATTTACAAACTATTAACATATTTGTCTTTCTGTGCATACCAACTGGTCATAGAGACAAGTTCATTTGTTTCCTGCCAGAAGTTTCTTTTCCTCCCTGTCCTCCCTTCGAGTCTTCTTTGTGCTGGAATGGCAGGTCCCAGCCTCATTTTATTGCTGTTAGTGGCATCTTTGAGAAAGAAAGTCTATGTAGCCAAACAGACTGTACAGTGAGAGTAAATTATTTACTTGCATCTCAGTTAGAGATTAGAGAGCCAGGTGGATAAGTGACTCTGCCCTCATCTTACTAAGGCTTGTTTCCCAAAGCTGTACCATTTTTTATGGTTCAAGTATGCATGTTCCATAGCATTCTGACTGTAGATTCCAGCATATTGTGCTTCCAGTTTTTATATAAAATTTGATATATTTGCTAGCAGTCCAAGGATTGAACCCAGGGCTTTGCATGCTCTACCACTGAGCTATGCTCCCAACCTCCAGGTTTGCCTTCTTGGTGACATCAGTGATTATATTTGTTGCTTCTTTGTCAACTCTGTAGCTTAAGTTTAGACTATTGCTTGGTTTCTAGTTTGTATTTATAAATGAAACAAAAGAATGATTTATTGTCAAGTCTCTGAACCATACCATACGACCCCTCTTACTAAATGTATAACCTTGGGAAACTTGGCTTTGTATCAGGTTCCTTATCTCTAAAATGAACGTAAGAATAGCATTTACCTCAGAATTGTGAGCATTAAATAAGTTGTTCTCTAAGCTAAATGTTTAGAAGAATGCCTATATATGTAGTACATCGTATTAGGATTAACTATTATCTTTGTGAAGACAATGCTATAATATAAATTGAGCTAGCAAAAAGAAAATGTGATAAAAAGTTTGACCAGAAAGTGTTTTGAGGGTCTTTGTTGATTCTAAGGATAGCATTCCAAGAATAAGTGAGAGGTCTGGTAGAGCACCTGCATAGCAAGTGTGAAGCCTCTAGTTCAAACCCCAGTACCGTCCCTCCATACCCTCAAAAAAAGACTAGGCAGGCATTCTAACACTTGAGCCATGCCCCCAGTCCCTTTTGCTTTAGTTATTTTTCAAATAGTGTATCCCATTTATGCCTTAGTCAGCCTGCACTGAGATCCTCCTATTTATGCTGCCCATGTATCAGGGACGACAGGCTTGTGTCACTACATCCAGTTTTTTTATTGGTTGAGATGGGGTCTTCCTCACTTTTTGCCAGGGCTGGCCTCAAACTGCCATCCTTTGGATCTCCCCTCTAAGTAACTAGGATTACAGGCACAAGCCACCACACCAAGCTGCATGTACAGAATTTGAAGTTAACTTTTAAAATAGAGATTAATGTTAATGATCTTTCCTTTAGTCTCCAATCTGTGGACTTTGAAGCTGTGGCGATCACAGTGAAGGAGTTAGTTCGGTATACACTCAGTATAAATCCAAATAACCATTCCTGGTTAATTATTCAAGCAGACATTTATTTTGGTAAGTGAGATGTTGTTTGCCTTGTGTTATGTTTGTATAGCACTGGTAGAAATGCATATGTTACACTTTTTATTATGGTAATTTGTTAAACTTTGTAAATTTAATTTTTGATAATTACTAATCTTGGTAAATTAAGAGAGTAAACTGAATGTTCATTTTTGCATTTTTTGGTGTAAAACCTTTAGTTTAGATGCTTTTAATTTTCACTACCTTTTTTAAAGTAGTGGATATTTTTCATCTAAGATTTTCGTTAAACATTCTTAATGAGAATGAGATTTCATTTGTAAAATTGCTTAAGAATTCTAAAATTTTTCTAGATACTCTTAGTGATTATTACTCTTTGAAATGGAGTCCTAATCCCCCACATCCACCCATACATCAGTTTTATGTGACAAAATTTTCCAAACTGATAGAAAATTTCTGTGTAGTATCATTTCAGAATCATTGTTTTAGGATTTGATTTTTTTTTTTTAAGGGAAGGTTTAAAACTTAAAGGTAGAAAGAGTAGTATAATGAACTCCCGTGTATCTACCATTCAGGTTAAATGATAATTAGCTCATGATCACTTCTTTTTCCTCTGTATCCTTACCTTCATCATTCCTGTGTCCTTCAGATTATTTTGAAACAAATTGCTGGTTTTCAGTTTTCCTTTTTACCCTAGCCACTAAAAGAATTTATCACCAAAACCTTAATATCTGATTGTAGAATGGCAGAGTAGATATACAAATTCTGAACTACCTCAAAAATTTCCTAGTTTGGTATATTTCTAGTTTGGAAATTTAGGAAATAAATACCTACGTACAGTAAATTTTGTACTACTAAATTTTTTATCTTTTGGTGGTACCGAGGTTTGAACTCAGGTCTTATGCTTTACTACTAAATTTAATGAATCCATTATATCACTTTTGAAATATGACTTTAAAAAATAAAGGCAGTTTTTCTCAGTGTTGTCCTGAGTAAATACATTTTTATCCTTTATCCATGGTTTGAATCTGCTTTTCTTAGCTCATAAAGTAACACCTTCTCTTACAAAAGAGGCCCTGTTTCTTCCAACTCTTATTAATGACAAGTAATTCTAACCTCTGTTTTCTACTTCAGCAACAAATCAGTATTCCGCAGCTCTGCACTATTACCTCCAGGCAGGAGCTGTGTGCTCTGATTTCTTTAATAAGGCTGTGCCCCCGGATGTTTACACAGACCAGGTAAATTGTCTTGTGGACGTGCTTTCTTTCTTCTTGCCTATCTTTTACATTTTCCTAAATGTAAAAGCTCCTTTGGTGGCTCAACTTAGCCATTACCATGTATGTGATGATAAATCCCAAGTTAATGGCTATAGACCAGGTTGCTCTCCATATTTTCAATGCCTATTGCTACTTTGATTTCCTTCAAACATATCAAACTCAACTATGTATAAGTGATTTCAGCATCTGTCTTACTTTATTGATCTTACCATCAGTACCACTCAGCTTTCAAATCATACTGATTATTTCCTAAATTCCCACTGTTTTCCTTAGTTGGGGAGGGTGTGTGGGTGTGTGTGGGGGTGTGTGGGTGTGTGTGGGTGTGTGTGGGTGTATTTAAGGCATGCAATATGTTTTGATACTCATACAAATGATTACTAGTCAATTGCATTACCTTCCATAGTTATTCTTTTTTTGGTGATAAGAATGCCTAAAATCTTCTCTATTAGCAGATTTTTAAAGTATATTATACAGTGTTTTTTATTTTGTGGTGCTAGGGATCAAATCCAGGGCCTCCTGCATGGTAGGCAGACACCTACCATGAGCTATATCCTCAAGGCTATAATACAGTGTTAATAACTATATTCATTATTGCTGAATATTAGGTCTCTAGACTTATTCATTTTCCAAATTACAAATTTGGAATATCAAATTTTGTTTATCTTGTTTTAATACATGTTATTTCCTCTTACGTAGGCCAGTAATTTAACTGAACAAATAAAAATTTTCCGTACTTACAGTAAACAGTTTTTGAAATAAGATTTAAATTTTTACTAGTATTTTTTATTATTTTTGATTCCTGTAACACTTATAGCAAAGTTGGGTTCAAAGTACAGAGTTCTCATATGCCCACTGTTCTCCCTCGTCCCAACAAGTTTTCCTCTGTTAACATCCTTTAACCAGAGTGGTAGATTTATTACAATTGGTATTAACTTGTGTTTGAAATAGTTGTAATTTTGCTTTTGTAGGTGATAAAACGAATGATAAAGTGTTGTTCTTTACTGAATTGCCACACACAGGTTAGTGTACAATAACAATGACTTATTTTCATGTATGTTAGGGTTTATAGCTTTTGTTTCTTATATAAAAATTACTTAAATTTATGGTGTTTAAGAGTTTGCCATATTCTGTAAATTTTTTAGTAGTTTATATAATTTTAACTAAAATGAAAGTATGAATTAGAAAACATTGATCTTTGAAACTCCTAAATGGAAAAGACGCATTCTCAAGTATGTTTTCTTATATTTATGATTAGATATATGCATTAGTCATTAGGGAGATGCAAATCACAACACAATGAGATGCCACTTCATACCCACTATTATGACTGTAAAGGCATCTAGCAATACCTATTGGTGAGGATGTGGAGAAATTGGAAACCCTTGTTGATTTGAATATAAAATGGTACAGCTCTGGAACAGTTTGGCACCTTCTCAAAAAAAGTAAGCAGAAATTACCATATGACCCAGAAGTTCCACTTCTAAGTAAATACTCCAAAGAATTGAAAAGATTTGGTCACAATAAAATTTGGACTTTAATGTTCATAGCAGCAGCATTCACAATAGCCAGAAAAAGAAGAAAAATGCATTTCAATCAAATGACAAATGGTTAAATAAAATGTCATGTATCTATACAGTAAAATAGGATTCAATCATAAAAAGGAATTGAATTATGGATAAACCTTTAAGGAAAGGCAGACAGACACAACAGGCTACAATATTATATGATTCCACTGTTACGAAGTATCAAAGACAAGTAAATCTGTAGAGAAAGTAGATTAATGGTTATCAGGGATTAAGGGGAAAGAGGGAATGGAGAGTTACCACTAATGGGTATGGGGTTACTTCTAGGGTGTAATGAAAATAGTTTTAGGGGTAATGGTTGTACAGTTTTGTGAATATATTAATTTAAGAGGATAAATTTTATAGCATGTGAATTTTATCAATAAAAATATTTCCAAGTTTTTTTTTTTTTTTTTGCAAGTTCTTGGGATCAACCTAGGTCCTCATGAATGCTAGGCAAACTTGTACAGTTATAATTGAGCCATATGCCCAATCCCCTCCTTTTTTTTTTTTTTTAAGAGATGAACATTATAAACAACCTATTGATTGTAGTAGATTCTGTTTAGCAAACTGGTAGCCTCAGTTTTTCCCAAATGAACTTTTATACTTGTCAGCTCTAAAAGTTCTAATTGCATGTTCGCTATATGTTTGGATGTCATGACAGTTTGGCTTGGTGATTTTTCCCTTTAGTTCTGTTACCTGAATTAGCTTTTTTTTCTAGCTTCTTGTTCAAATGAACAGAGCTCTGAAAATTTGTGTTTTTTGTCATTGATGAAGGAAACCTTTACTTGAGTAAAGGTTTTTTAAATTAAAGGAACTCAAATATGAGCTGACCCTTTCAGTGTGATTTGTAAGGCTTCTTAAAGAATCTACTCTGCATTTAAGAATAAGTGATTGCTGTCCAAAAATAGGAGTTATTGTTACACGAAACCATTTTCAAATCTTTTTTTGTAGGTGGCAATTTTATGTCAGTTCCTCAGAGAAATTGACTACAAAACAGCCTTTAAGTCACTGCAGGAACAAAACAGGTATGAGTGATTTTTTTTTTTTTTTTAAATAAAATGAGGTTGAGATTTTTCTGCTTAAGAAAAAAGTAACTGAATTCTATTTTTCAGTCATGATGCTATGGACTCCTACTATGACTACATTTGGGATGTTACCATCTTGGAATACTTGACGTGTATCCTTCCATCCATACATGTGATGTTAGAACAATTCATTTCTACAAATTAAAGAAATATTTCATATTCTATATTTTCTAAATCGAAAATGAAAATGAGCCGGTAGGTGCCAGTGGCTCACGCAGGTAATCCTAGCTACTCAGGGGGCAGAGATCAGGATGATTGTGGTTTGAAGCCAGCTTGGGCAAATAGTGCAAGAGACCCTATCTCAAAAAAAATCCATCACAAAGAAGGACTGGTGGAGTGGCTCAAGGTGTAGGCTTTTGAGTTCAAACCCCAGTACTTTTTTTTTTTTTTTTTAATTTTTATTTTTTTATTATTCATATGTACATACAATGCTTGGGTCATTTCTCCCCCCTGCCCCCACCCCCTCCATACCACCCACTCCGCCCCCTCTCTCTCCGCACCACCCCCTCAATACCCGGCAGAAACTATTTTGCCCTTATTTCTAATTTTGTTGTAGAGAGTATAAGCAATAATAGGAAGGAACAAGGGTTTTTGCTGGTTGAGATAAGGATAGCTATACAGGGAGTTGACTCACATTAATTTCCTGTGCGTGTGTGTTACCTTCTAAGTTAATTCTTTTTGATCTAACTTTTTCTCTAGTTCCTGGTCCCCTTTTCCTATTGGCCTCAGTTGCTTTTAAGGTATCTGTTTTAGTTTCTCTGCGTTAAGGGCAACAAATGCTAGCTAGTTTTTTAGGTGTCTTACCTATCCTCACCCCTCCCTTGTGTGCTCTCGCTTTTATCATGTGCTCAAAGTCCAACCCCCTTGTTGTGTTTGCCCTTGATCTAATGTCCACATATGAGAAAGAACATACGATTTTTGGTCTTTTGGGCCAGGCTAACCTCACTCAGAATGATGTTCTCCAATTCCATCCATTTACCAGCGAATGATAACATTTCGTTCTTCTTCATGGCTGCATAAAATTCCATTGTGTATAGATACCACATTTTCTTGATCCATTCGTCAGTAGTGGGGCATCTTGGCTGTTTGCATAACTTGGCTATTGTGAATAGTGCTGCAGTAAACATGGGTGTGCAGGTGCCTCTGGAGTAACCTGTGTCACAGTCTTAAACCCCAGTACTTTAAAAAAAAAAAAAAAACTACTGAGAAATAGTTGGGATTCTATCATGTTTAATGCTCTCAGATTTAGTTTTCTTAACTGATTCACTTAGATCTTCATCATAAAAGAGGAGAAACGGATAAAAGACAAATTGCGGTAAGTTTCCTATGTCCTTTTTCTTTTCTTTATTCATTTATGCTTATGTGCATACATTGTTTGGGCCATTTCTCTCCCCTGCCCCCCTGCCCCCCTGCCCCCTCGCTCTCTCCATCCTATGTTTTTTTTCAATGATGTACTTAGTTTTCTGAATACTAAACAATTGTTATGATTTGTACCAATGAAAAATGATTTTGTGTGCTCAGTTACTCCCAGAATTTGATTATCAATATACTTTTTTAAGTTCTTTTTTTTTTTTTAATGTTATGAGCTATTCCATTTCAGTTTGATTTTAAAATGGTAGCTTGTTATTTCTCTGCTCCAAATTTTCAAAGGGTTTCTCATCTTATACAAAGTCAAAGTCCTTATAATGGCCATAAGACTACATGTGACTTGATCTCTGATGTAACTATCTGTCTGTACCCTTGCTAACTTCTACATCAGTATCACTGTTATACTTTGAACGTGTTCAGAACATTCACCCTTTAAGCACCTTTGAAACTTTTTTTTTCCGAGTCAACTTCTTGCAGTTTTCTTTTCACTTGTCACCCTCTACCTTTCCTGGCCATTTTGTAATATGATGTATCTTCCCCATTTTCCCAATTACTCTTACTCTTATTCCGCCCTTTTAACTTTTCCTGTGTAACACTTAACAGCATTTGACGTGATATTTTTTACTTACTATGTCCTCGTGAGGGTAAGGATTTGGTTTGCTGGAATGGTGCCTGCCATATAACAGGTGTCCAGTGGTCATTGAGCAGATGGATGATGATGATTATTTTGATGGGACTGGGATTTGAAAGCACATGCTCTGCTGACTGAATCACACCCCCAGTCCATTTTGCTCTGGTTATTTTGGAGATGGGGATCTCTTGAATTATTTGCCAGGCTGGCCTTAAACTGCAGTCTTCTAGATTTCAGCCTTCCAAGTAGCTAGGTATGGGCCACTGGTGCCTGGCTAGATTATTAATTTTAATTTGACTTATATGCCAAAACATTTTAAATTTTATGGTCACTATTTCTTGCCTAACAGCTGCTAAACCAGTATCACTTCAGATGTTTTCTTTGCTTTCATTCATACTAATAAAAGTATATGCTCTTTAAAGTATCATTTAAAGCTTTGCACTTGAACTAAACAGACCAGTAACAACTTTAAAAATAGAAAAATGGTGAAGATCATGAAGTTAGCCCTCTTGATCGGAGGAGGCCAGTCTCTCATTTCCAGTTTACTAGAGCTGGAAGGTAATATTGGGATTTCCTTAGCTTTCCCTTGGTGTTTCCAGGCCAATTCTAATTGTATCATGTTTTAAGCTCCTTATCCTTTGGCGCTCATACCTGCACTTCCTTACTACCTCATCTAATTTCTGGACTAATGCCCTACATGTACCAAAAGCTATATGATGAGCTTACCTATCACCCCTGGGTTGATAGCTCTTGCCAGCTGCAGTTTTATTGTCACTTTTACTCAGTACCAGCCACCTATACCCATAACTATGTGTTTATCAGCCAAAATTGTTCTGCATGTGTTCTTATCTTTGACTTTCTGGCTTCTGTACTCCTCATGATCTGTGAGATCTTCAGGTTTGTGACCCATTTTATTCCCAGTCTGTCAGCTCCTTCCGTCTTCCCTTCCTTTTCCTACTATTCCCAAGTACAGCAAATAGCAGTCTATGTACTCTCAGCAGTACTGATTCAGTCAGTCTTAGATGAGGCTCTGTAATTCAGATTTTAAGCTTCAAGGTAGTTTAATGATAAACCAGGTTTGGAAACCCCAGCTAACCATGGTTGATTGTCACAACTTTTTTGTGGGGAGGGAGGGGTGCAGAGAATGGGCTCATGAACTCAGGGCTTTGCACTTGCAAAGCAAGCACTGTACCACACCTCCAGCCCATTTTGCTCTGGTTGACCTCAAACCTTGGTTCTCCCAACCTCAGCCTTCAAGTAGCTAGGATGACATTTGTGAGCCACTGGCGCCTGGTGTTCTGTGCTTGACCTCGTGGAACTTAGTCTTGGAAATTGTTGCCCTGTGAGTGCCAGTTTCACATTCCCATTTCAGTCTATGCTTTCCACCTTTATATTCATCTTTAAGCCTACTCTTCAGGTCATTAAGAGGTTATACTACTTTTTGGTAAAAGCAAATTTTTATGCTTTTGCTTCTGTCCCCTGAGGGACTTAATTAGTCATCTCTGTTTTTGCAATGTCAACCTCTTCCTTCCAGTCTGTAAACTATTTTATCCTTAATAAAAACTGTCTTGACTGCTTCTACCTTCAGCCACTTCCAGTTTGTCTTTGCCTAGTTTTTTTGAAGGTCTTTAACCCTGTACAGTTTGGCTTTTGTCATTACCACTTACAACTGTCTTTAAAGGTTTACCAGATGCAAAGCCAGTGGATACTTTTCAATTCTTCTATTGTTTACATTTTTTTTTCTTTCTTGAAATTCTTGGGTTTTTTTGTTGGTACTGCAGTTTAAATTAAGGACCTCACACTTGCTATACAGGCGCTTTACCACTTGAGCCACTCTCCCAGCTTCTTCCTGAAATTCTTTATTCCTTTCATTTCCCTGACATCATTTTTGTTTTGTTTTTTTCCCCTGACTTTTCTTCCTTTTCTTTTTTGCTCTTCCTTAAACTTAGTTTTCTAAAGAAGTTAGTCTTTGGGCTATTTTCTGATCACCCTCCATTTTTCCTAGTTTTATTTTCCTTTGCAGTGCTGGAGATCAAACCCAGGGCCTTGCATATGCTGGGCAAGCACTGTACCACTGACCTATACTCTCAGCCCTGTTCTTCCTAGGTAATCTATCTATTCATGGTTTTGACACCACATGAGATATATTAATTATTTCCCCAGATATCTGGCTTTCATTCAAATAAATTGAGATACCTCGTTTGCTTGAAACAGCTTTTTATACCCCAATATCAGTTTTTACCACAAGGATTCTTTCATATTGATAGGCCTTATCCTGCAGTTCCTCCTATTCTAGTCACAACTCCCTTCAAGACATCTTTCAGAATAGTCTAATTTTAAAAGTTCTAATTTTTTTTTTAAATCTAAAAGGTAGATTCTATGTTCTCAGTGAATACTCCATAGCAAAAAATTCCTATGGGTATCTACTAGTTGGAGGTACTTCTTTGTAATCACAAAAAGTTGATCTAGGATATGCTTTTATAGTGCTGAGCAACTATTTTGCACATTAAAAGTGAAGTTTTGCAACATGAATTACGATTTTTTTAACTATTTTGTAGGAGCCTGTTAACTATAGAACATGTCAAATTAGAAGCAAATTACTAATATTACATAAACATTCATGAATTTAAAATCCAAATGGCAATAATTCCATGTGGTTCAACATCAGTCTTTTCCTTAAAAGTGGCTCAAACCAATGTTAAATTTTTTATCAGACCTCTAATAATATCACTTTTCTGTTTTGAGAAGATCAAAGCCATCGGTCAGACAGAATTGAATGCAAGCAATCCAGAAGAAGTGTTACAGCTAGCAGCACAGAGAAGGAAAAAGAAGTTTCTCCAAGCAATGGCAAAACTTTACTTTTAAGTTTTATTTTTTAGACAATGGACTAAAAATAAACAGTATTAAAAGATTAAGTTTATATAATACATATATACACATTTAGTGGCATTTTCTTTTCAGACAAAATACTGAAATATTAGTTTAAAAACAAAAACTATACAGAAAACTTCATACCATAACAATGGCTTAAATTTACAATTTCTTCAAAGGGAGAAGTGATTCACACGTCTGGTAACAAACTAGCAATCTAATATACTACTTCTAATTAAATTTACTTTGAAATTTAAAAAGGCTAATCTAAATATTTATGTAGAAATAGCTAGTCTATATATACAACAAGTTTAAATAAATAGATTTCTAAGAGTCAGTATACATTTAATATTTTTCTGCCTTAAGAAAATAGAAGTTTAGGTCAGGTGTGAAACATTATAACTGACACTGTCCTCACCTCATAATGTAGGAATTTAAAATGGACCTTAACATAACAATTTTGCAAACATAAATAAAGCCTTTAGTCTCACAAAATTTCAAAAGGAAAAAAAACCTTAGGGATATCTTAAAGTAATAAAGTGACTTTCTCATATAAATAGTTCGAAAAGATACTTAAGTTTTTCACCCAAATTGTGATACACAAAAAAGGTTATTATATTACAAAGCAACCTCTATGTCAAAGCCCCAAGTAGGACCAAAGCATCTATCTTGTTTATAATTTCTTTGGTTCTCCCACTGTTTAGATCAGAGTTTACACATCAGGTTCATTGAAGCTTTAATGATTAAAAAAAGTTATGGCAAGGCAAATAAACTAGTTAAAAATAGACTAAATTTCACCATTTGAAAAATTCAAGTTTTTTCATAGCTTGTTACAACAGCTTTAGATAAATTAGTCACCTTATTACAAAATAAATCTTTGTAAACAAGTTTAAATTTATTTTCAAGAACCAAATTGCACTAGTCAAGAATGTAGGAATTTTGAGAATCTAAAAGCTAGATTCAAAGTACTGTATCACTTAATGCACCTTTTAAGGTAGCACTTGTGTAGTCCAAAACTTCAATGATAAAATTCCCAGTTTATCAAGATAAACCTAGTAATACTGGATCCAAACAAATAATAATTACCATGGCAAAAATTGTGGCTGGCTTCTATCTAGTAACCTTGGAAATGAAGTCATCTTTGTAAACAAGTCCTGGTTTTTTTTTTTTTTTAAACAGCTAATATGAGATAAATTTCTTTTTTAGTGCTAATTTTAAGTGGTTTTAAAACCAAAGAATGGCAGTGTCACTTCTAATTGGCAAGGACAATCACAGCACTATTTACCTATAAAACCTTAGTTGTTTAGCTGTATGACAATCTACCCAATACTTGCTCAATTCCAACTTGTTTACTTCATTAACAACTTCAGTGTTTTCCTGGTGGTTTTTCAGTGCTCTTTGGTGGTGTCATAATGCCTCCATTGCATACTGGTGACAACTGTCCTCCTTTTCTGAAGGTGTTCACATAATTTGCTTCCTCCTGTACGTGTGAAGAAATTAGACATCCATTAATAGTTTAAAAAAGGATTAATGTAGTAAAATAATGTCACACTAGACTTCTAGGACCTATTTGGGACTATTCAGACCCAATGTAGGGTTTTTTAAATATCTTTGGAACAGTCAGTAGTCATATTTTAAAGGTTCAAGAATTTAACTGTCTTGTTAATACACTGTATTTTAAACTCTTACCTAGATTGTTGGTACTGATCTTGAGTTTCTTCTCAAACCACAATTTAATTTCAAAGTAATTTTATTCTTTACATTTTGAAATCACTGTGCCCATGACTTCCCCCTATCTTATATAACTGCCTGAAATATAGTATTCCATAGTATCTTCACGATCTCTTTCAGGACTTCATAGATAGCAAGGCAAAACAAAAAAACATACCAGTAGAGCCAAATAATTTGTATGTGTTTGGATATTATGTCTGTCTTCCATAGGTATCTTCTTAAAAGTCTTCAGCTTCACTGGAGTAGTACTTTTTACTACACTGACAAAAGGTACCATCCAGTCTACACATTCTGAGATGTTATCCCATTCCAGACCTAGATTTAAAAAGTTGGAAAAACGTGAAAATTGTATATTAGAAACTCTCCTACATACGCTCGAGACAGTTACTTTAAAGAAAGAAACCAAAACCGGACTGGCAAAGTGGCTCAAGTGGTAATGCATCTCCCTAGCAAGTGTGAGACTCGAGCTCAACTTCCAGTTACCCATCTCCCCCATAAAAATAAATCAAAACCAAGTTTAGTAGGTCATAGCAGGTTACTTTAAAACTTTATAATGATTACCTTAAAGAGTAAAAGGACTTCAGAACTTATTAACCAGTACCTTCAATATATGAAAATTGAAAATGTTAAATCCCCAAAAATTCTTTAAGCAGAACTATAATTATGTTGATTCACTTAAAATGGATTTAAATTCCTGTTGGGCTTATTTTTTGTTTGTGGAGAGACAGTGAGGATTGTAAAGTACTTTTTAACAGAAAGGAAGATAATCATTAAACTAAAATGTTAAATTCATAATTCGCAGGTTATAGTTCATAGACTATAGTCTCATTAGAAGTTGTGAACAGGTAAGAAATCAACAAAACAGAGCCTTACCTGAGGCTTTCTTAACCACTTCAATGGAGGTAAAATGGCATAAGGCAGCAGCAGCCAGTATTCTGTACTGGAACTCTAATGAGCCAATGGCTAGAATACACAGATCTAACAGCTAAAAGGGAAAAGCAAAAGTACACATTATTTAAAAGGATGAGAACTACATGTCCCTACTAAAATCAGTCAAACAACATTTTAGAAGACTTAATGTGGACCATATGCCAAGAATTGATAAAATGCTTAAGGAATCAAAGACGAGCCACCACCCTGAAGGAAGTGAAATCTTGGAAGTATAAGGTAGGTCACAGAATACCAGACAAGGAAAGAATTGCTGCAATGTAGTGTGATATGTCCTAGTGGAGCGCACCTACTAAAGGCTTCTGATGCCCTAAGTGAGCCAGGAAGATTGGGAGGTGGAGAATGTTCTAGGTAGAACATTACTTGGAGCTCAAGTAGTTCAGGACACCAAAGGTGAAAAATAGGAAATAAGGAGTACCTCTCCTTTCAGTTCTTATCCAAAAAAGGTGGTTAGCCAGAGAGAGAGAGAGGTCTACTTTAGGTCATAAAGGGCTTTTAGGGATTATTTTATATGCAGATTGCTAAAAGTACTGAAAGATTTTCAATTCAAAAAGCTACATTTCAAGAAAGATTTTAGAAGGGAAGGGGGATAGAGTAGAAAGACGGAGGAGGTGAATTCAACTATGATAAGATACTGTAAGAACTTTTGTAAATGTCACAATGTATCCCCAGTACAACAATAGTAGTAAAAAAAGGCGAACACTGAAAAAAAAAAAAAAGAACTTTACACTATAGTGGAGCAGACAGCCTAAAATGGAACATTCATAAGCAATGAGATTAGTTAAAAAGTGGTATAATTTAAATACTGTAAGTAACTTAGTGCCAGAGTGATGTAAAAGGGCTAGATTTGAGGTGATACCTGTCCAGTAGTATAAAAATGAAACTGGAGAAGAGTTGCAAGTGAAATTTTACCATAGGTTGAGTGTTCCTTGAGTATCAGAAATGCTTGTGACCAAAAGTGTTTTGTAATACTTGCATATAAATGATGAAACCGCTTAGGCAATAGGACCCAAGTCAAAACACGAAGTTCATTTATATTTCATGTACACCTTCTACATACTCTGAATTTTATGTAGTGTTTAGTGTGTCTGCATTTTGACTGCAACCTATCAGATGAGTCTGAAAATTCTGGTGTGGAATTTCCCCTTGTGGTGTCATGGCTGAAGAAAGTTTAATGTGACTTTCAGTTTTTAAAATCCTCTAACTGGGCATGGTGGTACATGCTTGCAATCCCAGCACACACAAGGTTGAGGCAGAGTTGAGTTTAAGGTCAGCTTGTTCTGTATAGTAAGACTGCCAAAAAAAAAAAAAGAAAAAGAGTCCTATACCAAAATAAGGGATATAAATTCTAATGAAATGTAACTGAAATAGCTACCCTGTGTATGCAGGTATAAAAAGAATAAAAGAATCATACAACATAAAACCTAAAAGCGTGAAAATACTTTTGTCTCATTTTATGTCAAAAAGAGGTATTCAGCTCTACTAAAGACTTCTAAAGAATGAAAATTTAAGAACTTTGTTTTCTGGAGTTATTAGACAACGTAAATACTGGACATAGAATTTTATGTGTCAGAAGTTTTGTTGTAGTCAGTTAAGAATTTGATGTGCTAAGACTACATATATATATGAAACCAGCAATGACATTAATGACATTAGCATATATTCAATAACAGTGTAAATACCTGAGCTATTTGAATGAATGTTTCCTGAGAATACTGAGGTAGAAGAACTTTAGGAGCATCTTTAACAGCATCAACTTGGAGAAAGAGATTTAGCCAGGAGATGATTGTTACAGGGCAAAGTTCCCATTTTAAAGCCTGTTATGAAATTTAAAAATCCCAGTTAATAAACATAAGCACATACACCACATTATACAATCTAAAGTAAATTTCCCTCCCACTTATAACCAATGTTATTTTTTTCTTTTTCACTTTTTTTTTTCCACTACTAGAGTTTGAACTCAGGACCTTGTACTTGCTAGTAGGTGCTCTACCACTTGATCCATACCCCCCACGCACCCCCTCCTTTTGTGGTACTGAGGTTTGAACTCAGGGCCTACACCTTGAGCCCCACTCCACCAACCCTTTTTTTGATGGGTTTTTTGAGATAGGGTCTCTCGAACTATTTGCCCTGGCTGGCAAATAGTTGATCCTGGCTGGCCAGGATCAGCTATGATTACAGACATGAGCCGCTGGCACCAGGCAAAATAGGTTAGTGATAATAACACTTTTTTTTTTTTTTCTTTTGGTGGAACTGGGGTTTGCACTCAGACCTTCATATTTGCAAAGCAGGTGCTTTCTACTGCTTGAGCCATACCTCCAGTCCTCCCACCCCCAGCTCTTTTATGCTTCTAGTTATTTTCAGATGGGGTCTTGTGTTTTTGTCCAGGCCAGCCTTCTACTTAAAGTCTCCTGTGTAGCTGAGATTTCAGGCTTGTACCACCATGCCTGGCTTCTTGGTTGAGATGGAGTCTTGCTAACTTTTTGCCTAGGCTGGCCTTGAACCGTGAACCTCCTGATTGCTGCCTCTCAAGTAGCTGAGAGATTACAGGTGTGAGCTACTGGACCAGGCCAGTGTTACCATTTTGATGCATTAACTTTTTAGAACTGGATGCTAATACTAAAAGCTCAGTTTTTACTATTGTGGTATGTAAGGTTCAGTCATATCTACTAACTGCAACTAGAAATAAGCACATAATTATTATTACCTTTAATATAATGAGTTCCATCCTTAATATATCCTCTTCACTGCAAGCACCATCAGTGACATAAGCAAACTCTTGGAGTTTTGGAGCATAGATTTCCTTTAAATTTGAAGTTTTTATTAAGTATAGTTGAGATTAAAATAATTAAGAGTTGTAATCCCTCTCTCACCTTCAGAAACATTACCAACTGCAAAAAATATTGATGGCATCCATAATGTGTTGTTTACGAAAAGTAGATGATGACTATGTGGAAGAAAAAAATCTTAGGACAGTTGCCTTGTATCATGACACCACCATTAGAAAAACATTAGGCTGGACAGGCCATTATTCTAACCCAGTATCACATTTCTTTCATTTGGTTGGTGGTTCAATTTATAAAAAACCATACTTATGAACCCAAGTGCTATAATAACATATACCTAGACAACACTGGTATATTTTGGCAGTCATGGAACGTTTCACCTACATACAAATCCTAGAGTCTAAAACAGATTTATGCTAGGCTCAGATACTACAGAGGAACTGGTAAGTTTTTTCTTCCATCTGCATGCACCATAATGTTTGAAAATGTACTGAGGAACAAAACCATTCACCTTTCCTAAGGAGGAGATATCATCAGAAATGTAAGTATCCTCTGGGATTAATTTCTCGATTTTAAAAAAAACAAGTTTGGGATAAATACACCTATGGACAAAATTTAAGAACTTACCTCAAGTTTCGAAGCAATGAATAACGAGGTAATTCCAATGAGCTGAAGCATATTTTTATTTATATCCTTTTGTGTCAACATAAATCTATCAAAAAAGTCTTGTGCAAGATAAAATGTTTCCCTGTGAAGTGTGTATACCTCACATACCTAAAAAAAGAATCCAACATTTAAATATTAGCTTCAGAATTTCTCCAAATTAGAAAATCTCTTTGCATACCAGACTTTAGAATACTTTTAAGCCAAATTGCTTTCTTAGAATACCAAAACTGAGAGGGAAAATTAACATGTATTAATAGGGTAAACAAATCTATTGCCATCCTCACTGTTGGCTAATTTTGCAATTTTTCACTTTTTTACCTGTTCAAATTTTACTGCATTGGCGATAAACAAAATCTATCTTATCCATTCTTTCTTTTGAGGGAATTGCTTTAGTATATCACTATTGTTAATAATAATAGTATCTGTCATTTCCTCACTTAAAGGGAAAGCTCTTAATCCTCAGAGTAACACCATAAAATTGGTGCCACTATCCACTTTTTGGAGATGAGGCAATACAGACAGAAATAAACACTGAGGTATGTTAAGGAAATCTCAACTTGGGATTTTTCTCATTTAAACTATTAAGGTAAACCAACAGATTTTCAAATGTTGAATCTTTGCATTTCTAATTAAAATACATTAATATATTAAGACAAGGTATGATGTTAACACTGTTGGATTTATTTATTACATTTTGTAAACATTGGATAGGACAGCCACTGGGGTAGAACATGGACCGGATGTTCAATCCCCAAAAATGGAAATAGGCAAAACAACTATGTTCATGTATCCACACTACTGAAATACCATATTTCTAGTCAGAATAAGGAAGATGACCTTATACAAAGGACAACATGTTGTAGTCTTAAAAACTTTTTGAGGGCTGGATGGAGTGGCTTAAGTGGTAGTGGTAGCATACCTCCCTAGCAAGTCTAGCAATCGTGAAGCCCCAAACTCAAGACCCAGTACTGTAAAAAAAAAAAAAAAGAAAATAACCTTGGAAGGTTAAAATAGTGAAAGGGTAAGAAATTTATAACTTCTGAGATCTAGTCTGTCATGTGCTGCTCCAAAAAGCCTACAATCTTACTCCCTTAAAATTCATTGTCTCTCATCTTGTGTATGTGTGTGTGTGATGCTGGGGATTGAATCCAGGACCTCACATATAGTAGGAAAGCACTCTAAGCTACACCCCAAGCTCCTTATTTTGAGAGAGGGCCTCAGTAAATTGCCCAGGCTGGTCTGGAACTCTCCATCCTCCTCCCTCCAGCCATCATCTTCATCTTAAAGACAGACCTCAGAGAAAATATCCAAGGATTAGAGGAAAGTTAGTTTGTCATCAAACAAGTTTGTTCAACAATTGTTTCTTACCAATAATTTTTTTTGTCTCACTAATAATTTTAGAGACTCTTAGAATTATTATTCAAAGAAAGGGAATGAGCAAAAGTGAGAAAATGCTGGCAGGTATCTATAGAGATTTCAGGATTACCATTATTATTCCTTTAAATTGATGGTATATTCTACTTCCAAAAGAAATAGGAGTACATTATAAAGGGAATCAACACAGGACTTAGAGGGCTTAGGGCTTCCGGGTATCCAGATCCTCATAGTTTAGAGCATAGAAATCAAGATTAGTAATTTGACTTGGTAATACCAAAAAGCACATAAGTGCATGACATCTGAGCATAGCAGTATTCAAAGCCTCGTCAACTGTTAATTCCATTCTTTTTGGGTACCCTTAGCACCTGTAATAGTGTCTAGTACATAGCAATATCCATGTATACACGGGCTTCTGAATTGTGTTTGAGTTGTATCCAGAGGTTCTGTCCTTAGGATTTTATTCTGTTTTGTTTTGGTGCTGGGGTCTGAACAGAGGGCCTCATGCCTGCTAAGCTCTACCATTGAGCTACTGAGCTACACCCTCACTCCTGATTTTACTCTTACAGTCTATCATATTCCATTTTAAGTATCACCAAGTACAGTAAGTACTCCACAAAAGTTAGAAGACACATGGAAAGCATTTACATCTAAATGTTTTTCCATCATGGAAAGATATAAAGGAAATTTATATTGCTGGACCATACCTCTAAAAGCCAGTCTAAAAGTATTGACCTCATCTGTGGCTCCAAGTCAGAATGCAGAACTTCAAAATGTTTGTCATGCACATATCTGCTCTCTTTTTTTAACATGTTTAGCCAGACTTCCTTTGAACATCCCCAGCTATGGAAAGAGGGAAAAACAATTTAAATTGTATGAGCTAGACAATATACAAGCTCTGTTTACATAGCATAAATCCAACTTTCAGTTAGGATTTGAAAGAAACATCTTTTGCCATCAATTAGAAAAAGATTTCTACCTTAATTTTTAGAAACCATCTCTTTTGCATGAGAAAGTAGAAGCCTAAAATAATACATTAACTTAGACGATCATCTAACTTGGTAGAGTTCAAGAATGCTTTCTCATCTCATTTATAATTTATAAATGTTTTGTCAAGAGCAACACTAAAATATTTAAATCATCTACAATGGGGGTAAATGGGATAAGAGTTTAGGGAAGGGGGGGCTGATGAGCTTAAGTATCTGATTCCATTAATTTGCTTATTAAAGTTAAAGATACATTATGACCTAGAAAGCTTGGTAAGGAATAAATAGGGTTGATAAAGCATTTGAAAATGCTGCCATGCTAAAATGCTCTCATCTTAATTTAGATAAACTCCATTTAAAAAGTGATTCAGTTCTGCTAAGTGCAATAGTACTCAGCAAGCAAATGAAATATTGTACAATCAAGGTTTTATATAGCCGTACTATTTGCAAATAGGAGTATGATAAAATGATATATGCTTAATTACTGGTAAAGGGAGTAATTTTTTTTTACAAGTTTTTAATTTTATAATGAAGGCAAAAGATAGTACATAGCACAATTTTGAGTTAAGTCTACAATTTTAATCTTTGATACAAGGTTACTGAAATTTTTCTTACCTCAACTCTGGCAAAGGCGAAGTATTAATAAAAAGATTTTTAAATCTGTAGTTTGTAAACCTGGAGAAGTCACTTGTTTCTATTTCTTTGTGGGGTGTTTCAATGATAATGCAAGGACTGATTCCTCCAGATAATACAGGTGGCCAACAATTCTGTCATTAAAAAAAAGAAAAAAAAAAACAACTATTTGTGCAATTAAAAACCCTTAGCTTTTCTCTGGATCTTTCATAAATGAAAGTATTTCTAAACAATCTCTTAGTTTTAGCTAGCAGCTGACAATCTAGCTAATTTGATATTCATATTCCATTTAAAAAGCCAAACAGTTCATACTGATCTTCATAAATGTTTAAGCTAACAAAATACAATTCTGGTAATACAAGATATTAGGTATTGAAGGAGTGACAAAATCCATCTGTAATATAAAACACCAGTCATTTTAAAGGAAAAAGAAACTGCAGTTCTCTGTTTCTGGACATACTA
The DNA here is from genome assembly GCF_047511655.1 of Castor canadensis. Taxonomy (NCBI): domain Eukaryota; kingdom Metazoa; phylum Chordata; class Mammalia; order Rodentia; family Castoridae; genus Castor; species Castor canadensis. Next base: position 156,367,942 of record NC_133388.1, read on the forward strand.
GCAGGGACACCTTTTGAAATAAAGCTTTTTAAGTTAAGCCTTGAGAATACTTGAAGGCAAAATCTTAAAAATGGAAGTAGAAATAAATAATCCTTATGGGACCCTTTCTCCAACATTGGATTCAAAGGAAACACAGACTCTAAGCGTTTTTTGAACAACACATAGGAAGAAGAGGTAGCAAAGGGCTGGGTGCCAGGCTGTCAGTGATCTCACATCCTATTTATGCCAAAGCAGCTATTAGGACCCTCTACTACAGTCTGAGAGGGAACAAAGAGCAGTATATCGGGCAGATTAGGCGGGCCCTGGTGCACCAGGCAGCAACAAGAGGGAGGGATTTACAAAAAGGAACCAGCTGCTTCAAGGCAAACTTAACACTGCAGCTGTAGTAGGATTCAGACACAGATAAATTTCCTTCCTGCTGACCCTGGGGAATTCAGAGTGTCGGAGGAATCTCTACTGCAAGGCAATGGCACACAATTCTACTCTATTCGCCCTTCCTACATTCGTTTTCCCCAAACCCACCCAGCCCATTTGTGTAATGCATACTTACCCTAATCTCATACTGATGTTTCTTAGTGACCACCTCTTTTCTTTTTTTGACATCCTGTTAAGTAGAAAAGACCATTTTGTAAGCTAAGGTCTCAGCAAGGACCTTCCTTCCTCCCTCTTTATTTTTCCTTAAATCACCTGTGCAGTTTTTCTCTTCTTGGCTTGGATTATCTGGGCTTCTTGAGGGGAGTCAGGCTGTCTGGGCTGGGCATTCTGCTTAGCTTGTAAACGGCTACTGTGAATTTTTAAAAAGGAAGTTTAATTAGTAAATTATGCGTTTCAAAGGCAGCAGCTAATTTTGAAACGCGTCTCCAAGACAACGTTACCTGCGTCTTGACATTCTCTTCTTTTAGGTGTATGAAACCTCTGAATGGGGGAGAAAAAAAAACCCAGAGTCAAGTACATTGTCATCCAAATTCTCCAAGTGCCAATTAGAGCTGATTCAGAGGTTACCGCCAAAGTCCCTCAGAAGGTGGCCTGAGCCATTTTCCCGTGCTATCTTCTTCACTGTAGTATCTCACGGTACTTAATTTTGCAGCTATGCCTGCGGTTCCTCAACAAAGTATACCTGGGAAAGATCTTCAAAAATCTACAAAGTACCCCGGCGCCGCGAACGCGCAAGGAGAGAGGTCGCCCCCAAACGAGTTTTTCTGGTCCTCCACCCTCTCGCCGGTGCACCGGATTGGGACCCGGGCAGCGCCTCCACATCCCCCTCCGCCCCGGACGAGCCGAGGAGAGGGGGTGGCGGCCAAGCGCTGTGGAGAAGCCGGTTCCGCGCCAATTTGGAGAGCGGCAGTGGCGGGGAAGAGGGGGCGGAGGGAACTGAGACTGGTGTCACGTCCTCCAGCCTCCTTTCCCTCTTTTCCAGCGCTGCCGGGCGCTGGCCGCCGCCTGGAGGGGCACTGGGACCCCCACTCCAGATGGGGGTCACAAGGAAGGAAAGGGAGTTAAAGAAAGGAGGTAACTGGGCAAGTCGGGCAATTTTCTTCCCGGTGAGTGGGACCCAGATCCCATCTTCTCTCCCGCGGGAGAGCCCCCAAATAGGAGCGGGACCGAGAAGTTCCTAGAATGAGGAGCCTTTCCCCTGGCCTCTCACCTAGGGGGTGCCCTCCACCTCCCGCCGCTTCCCGGTCTCCTGACAAGGACGGGCACTCGGGGACCCATTCTCCCCTAGTCGCCTAGTCCCCCGCCCTCCCATTTTTCCTCTCTCAAGGCTCCCGCCCGTAGGATGGATCGGCCCAGAAGGGCTTCCTTCCCTCCCGCATACCCTCCATACCAGCAGCTCCTCACCGCCAGACCCGCTACAGCTCGGCTCAGCTGGCGCCGGCGCCAACCCAATATATAGGCCGGGCCAGGACCGCCCCGCACGCATGCGCCACAGGCTGACACCTCCGACAGCACGCTCCCCTCCCCCGCCCGCGCTCCCGCCCTGCCGGCCCGCGCGCCGCGCCCTGCCCTCAGTACGCGCCAGTGCGCACCGGCGCGCCCGCGGGGCCGCAGGGGCCGCTCGCCCAGGCTGGCGTCGCGCCACCCTGACGCTCCACTTCACCTGCCCGGGCGCCGGGAGTCTCTCAGAGGCTCCCGCTCGCTGTCGGCTGCTCATAGCTCAGCTCCCGCATCATCTTCCGCCAGTTCGCTCCTATCTCCTCCCGCTTGTAACTCTGATGTCGGGAGTGTCAGGCTCCGGGTTCATTCCGGCCAGGGGGAGGCGACTCGGGCGAGCATGGAATGGCCAGGAATTGGCCATCCGGTAGTGCACCCTGGCTGTCCCGCCAAGGCCTCGAGACACCTGAGTCTTTCCAGAGAGACGCGGGGACCGGGAGGGCCCGCCCCTCTGGGAGGAGCCAGGCTTTGGCTGACGAACTGGCCAATGGTAGGCGAGGGTGGCAGCACAACGTGGAGCGGCTGCTGAATGTAAACACAGCCTGAGAGCGCGGCGAACCACATGCGTTCCCGCGCGCTGCCCGTCAGGACCCGAAGCCACTCGAGACTCGCCGAGCGGGCTCTGTCATCGGAGCGGTCACATTCGGAAAGGCAGCATTATCCCTCCGGCCGAGGTACGTACCCACCCTGGCTTCCCGCCTTCCCGCTCCTGCCCCGCCACTTCCACCTCGCAGTCCCCGCGCGGGAAACACTCGCGCCCCGCTGCACCCTCCCTTTCTCTCTTCCCAGCCTTCAGTTCCGGGAACCTGAGGGTGAAACACCTCTCCGGAGCGAGCCCAGAGCACTCCCCATCCCCACGAATGCGGTAGCCTTTAGAGAGCCGGGCGGGGAGAACGGTCGCCACCACGTGCAGGCTGGGCGCTGGCGCTCCGCCCCGCCGTCTGCGCGCCCTGCGGAGCCCGCGCGGGCCGCTTGCGCGGGAGTGAGGGCCAGTCCGCGCGCTTCCTTTCCTTGATCCGGCCTTTAAGCTTAGGGATCCCGTAGCTAGCTCTCTGAACCGGCCCGTCCCAGCGCGCCCTTGCACATCTCCAAAGGGGACATGCAGGTGACCCTCTGTAGACTGGGCTTGCGGCGGGAGACGCTGCCAGAACAAAGACCCCGGGGCAGTGGAGCCGTGCGGAGGTCCCCAGCTGCGGGCGGGCGGGCGGACGGACGATTCTCGGCTGGCGGGAGTGAGCGGGTACTAGAGGGCCTGGAACACGGGGCGGGCTGGGCAGGCCCTTCCCAGGATGCACCTGGAGGCGGCCAGAGGGACCGACTCCAGCTCTCCTCCAAATGTGCAGCGCCGCTCCTGTGGGCCAAGAGCCTGGAAAGAACCACCAAGTTCTGACCCACCAGATCCTTTCCCACACTGTCTCTTTCGATTGTTATGACAGTCGGTGAAAGAATTAGTTTTCTTCCAGATTTAAGGATAGGAGTCTTCCCAGGGTAACAAAGAATCAGAAGCGCTCCATATCTTGTCAGTTCCAAGAAACGTGGGACAATTTATAATACTTAACGATGGCTCTTGGTAGGGCCCGAGTTGCCTCCCTTTTGCAGTCACTGAAAACAGTGTCACAGTGTAAAGCTAAGAGATCTAACCTATGATGACAAGAAAGGGGTAGGAGGTTTCCACAACTGTGAGAGGAGCATAAGCAAGACTAGTGGTCTACGTGAGTGAACTTGATCATCAAAACATAGCTAAAACTGGGGGTATCATTAACATTATGGGAATGATCTTTGGGTATTGTAGGCCCAACACCATAAAGTAATTGTAAACAAGGTACTGTTGTTAGAAGTGTATTTTGGTCATACCCTTGACTGTTTTTTTTGATACTGGGATTTGAACTCAGGGCCTACACCGTGAGCCACTCCACCAGCCCCTTTTTGTGATAGGGTTTTTTTCAGACAGGGGCTGAAGAACTATTTGCTCTGCTGGCTTGGAACTGAGATCCTCCTGATCTCTGTCTCCTGAGTAGTAGGATTATGGGTGTCAGCCACTGGAGCCCAGCTACCTTTGACTATTAACGTGAACAGAGTCCGACTGTATTAAAGGAGAGATTAGAGCAATCCCAAGATAGTTTTGTGTGGAAAGGAACAGGGTGAATGGTGCAGTATTACAAGGACCTGGTCAGTGGACAAATGGGTTTGTAAAAAGCATGGGCTTTCCTCTCAGACTAACTAGGTTCCAATCCTGAACTGCTGCAAGTTTCCTGATCTCTTTGAGCATGAGTTTTCTCTAGAAGAGATAGAAGACATTTAAGAGTTGTTTTAAAGATGAAATTTGATAAATACCTAGAGACCTTCTCTCCCCTGTGTATCTGTCACAGGGTAGATAGTAAGTACTAGCTCTTATATACCTCTTTCTTACCAGTAGAAATTAAGAACTAGTTTTGAAGATCCTGAATGAAACAGAAGACTGAATTATAGTTTTTTCCCCAAAAGTTTGTTCATGTAATCATCTCGAAGCGTTCTCTTTCAATATGTCATTTTTGTTTCTTATTTTTACTGTTCATTTTTACCTTCCTCTTTTCCCAGGCACTTGCAGCTTATTTTTGCTTTGTGTTTTAGTGTACTGGGGTTTGAACTCAGGGCCTTGTACTTGCTAGACAAGTGCTTTGCCAATTCCGGTTTTAAATTTGACCTACCCACACATACACATAATAAAAACAAACAAAAAAATAGAATTTTTTTTAAAAGGATGAAATCCCTTTATACTTGTGATGACTTTAGAAATCTTGGGTTTTCTAAAGTATGTTTTCCCTGTTATACATTCCCTTAAACACCATGGCAAATAAACTCTTGACCTCTACCATATTTCATTTATGTAATTATTTTTATTATTTCCACATTCCTTTTCAGGGAAAAAGAAAAAACTAGGCAGATTCTTGGAGGCACAGGTTAAAAAAAAAAGTCAAGCTAGGTTCAGTGATGTGTACCCCAGCTACAAGGAGGCTGAGGTAGGAGGATTGCCAAAAGCCATACTCAGATACCCTGACTGAGAGAGGGAAAGTGGGAGAGGAAAAGGAGGGAGAGAGAAAGAGAAAGAGAGAGAGAGAAGCTGGAGAGGTCTCTCAGTGGTTTGAGTGCCTAGTTGCAAAACAAAATATTTCTTACCCTTTTGCCTTTTCTTTGCTGTGCCTCCTCTGTGTAGACCTCCCATATTCCTCTCTCTGTGCTCTACAGTTACAGTTAAATGTATTTTTATTAAGTCTTGGACCTTGTTTTTAAGCTAATACCCAGCAGTTTGGAGGCATGGGTAGTAGGATCTTGGTAAATGCTAATTTGGTAGATGATGGGTGGGAAGATCGTTCCCAATAAATACCAGAGGTTTTTTTTTTTATATTTGTAAATGTTTTTAGAGCAGTTTTAGACTTAACAGAAAAACTGAACAGATAGAAGAGAGCTTTCATATATTCTCTCAACTCATGCTCAGGTCCCCATATTTCTGACATCTTCTGGTGTCACAAATTTATTACTATAACATTTGTTATTAATGAATCAATTTGTTATTAATTGAAGTCCACACTTTATCAGATTTCCTTAGTTTTTACCCAATGTCTTTTTATCCCTCCACAAGCTCATCCAGGACACAGCACATTGAAATGTCATTTCTCCTTAGGTTCCTCTTGGCTGTGGCAGTGTTCAGACTTTCCTTGTTTTTGACACTCTTGACAGTTTTGAGGAGTGCTGGTAAAGAATTTGATCTTTGTCATTGTTGGACTGGGGCTCTGGGATTGTAGACATAAAATAACCATTTTCATCACCCTGTATTAAGGGTACATATTATCGTGATCTATCACTGTTGATGTTGACTTTGATCATTTGTCTGACGTGATGTTTGTCCAGTTTTGCCATTCATTGTAAAGTTAGTCTTTTTCCTCCCATTCCGTACTCTGCTTTTGGAAGGAGTCAGTATATGTAGCCTATACATATGTGTGTATATGTGTCTGCCTGTGTGTATTAGGGTGGGAAATAGTGCTCCTCTTCCTTTGCTGCAAAGTAACCACATTATCTGCATTTCTTCTGCATTGGAGATTTGTCTCTTCTCTTGTGTTTAACTTACTCAATCATTTACTTTTATCTGTATGCACTTGTGGATATTTACTTTATTCCTAGAATTATAATCTAATACTTTATCTTATTCCTCAAATTGTTCAAAGCTTTGGTCATGGTATTTGGGGGAGGGTGTGAGCTTAGAGTTTGAACTCAAAATTTCACACTTGCAAAGCAGGTGCTCTACTGCTTGAGCCACACTACAGTCCATTTTGCTATGATTTTTTTGACTATGGGGGTCTCACGAACTATTTGCACAGCCTGGCTTTAAACCTTGATCCTCCTAATCTCAGCTCCCTAAGTAGCTAGGATTACAGGCATGAGCCACCGGCATCCAGGTGGCCATGCTATTTTTGATACATTTTTATTGACATGAAGCTGATTTGAACCAAGCAAAACAAATCATGCTTAATGATAATCGGTATTCTTCACATAATAAGAAAGGAATAAAACAGGACTATGGGTATAGCTTATAGTAGAGTGCTTGCCTAAAATGCATGAGGCCCAGGGTTTGATCCCCAGAATCACCAAAAAAGTAAAGTGAGAGAAGAACACTTTCCCATTTAATATAACTTGCTTATCCAAGATGCATCTAAAATAAAAATCTATCCACATTTTAGCAATGGACTATCAATTAAACTGTCCCTTTTATTGCCTTACCAAGGACATTTTTCAGCAAAACTGGCTTTTTCAACTGGAGTGAATGGCAGTGAAGAAAATAATTTTGGAACAGTGTGCCTTAATTTATGCTAAGGCACTAGTGGTTTTAACCACCATTGCTTTTGCATCATCACAGTAAATGCTACAGGTGTCTTAATTTTATTATTAAATAAAATAAATTTTACGAAATAGCTTTGACTTCACAGTGCATCTGAAAGTATCTTTGGGACCCCCCCCAGAGGTCCACAGAACACACTTTGAGAACTGTGGATCTAGCCCAAACTTCCAAGAGTCAGCTTAGTCATTCCTTTCTTCTTTTTTCTGAGCTTTCCCTGATAGGAGTTAACATCTGAGCAAGGTGGTGTGCTAAGCTGTACCCAAGCTTTACACAGTATTACCTGTAATCCTCCCCAGTGCTGTGAGACAGGCGCTATTACTGCCATCGTGTTTTACAGAGGAGAGGAGGCTAAGGCACAAGTGTAGTTTGTCCAAGATTCAAAGTACCCTGAGCTGTATTTCCTCCATTTGTCACCCAGTCCTCTTCTGTTTCTAGGTCATTTCCAAATTAAGCCTGTATTTCCTCTGCCTTTGCTCAAGACTCTGTTCTCTCAGAGCCGTGACCTCTTAACTGGCTCTCCAGGTCTGCCTTTCCCTTCCTTTGCTTTCCATTGCCAGTACTCACTCACTAAAGCACAGATCTGTGAATGCTGCTACCCTGATTTCACCTTCCTTGGGTGACCTCAAGTTAAAGGCCAGACTTAACACATAAGTCTTCTGGCACCTGAGGAAGCAGTTGAGCCACATCTGTCTTCCACACCCCTGCACTTCTCATCTTCTGACCTTTGCACCTGCACCTTCTGTTCTCCCCACCTCCACTGCCTTCCCCAGCTAATTCCCATTTATCCTTCTAAACTCAAGCACACCCCGCTGTAGGATATGTCCCGCCCATGCTGAGCAGCCCAGTCTCCCCAGTGCGTGCTTGCCCCCAAGCTGCCCTTACCAGGCTGCAGGGCTGCCTCTTTCCTTGCTGGCCCCAGCAGACCCCAGATCTCCTTTGTTAGGTAGTAAGGGGGACAGCACAGGTGTGTGCACTGGGGTTGTCTTGCAGGGGACATTCCCTTGCAGGAGCTTTGCAACTGGCCAACTCAACAGAGTCTCGCCTTCTAGAGGCTGAGCTGCTCCCTGGCCTCTTGGGGGAATAGAAATGCCCCTGGCCCTGCAGGCCTAACCTTGGCATAACCTCAGAGGATGGGCCCTTAAGAAGGAAGGCCTGGCTGGGCAACAGCTATAGCACACTTTAGGAACATGGGACTTGACCTCCTCCAACGTCAAGATGCTCCATGTTGAAGAGAGTCAGTGAGCAGGGAGCGTGGGGCAGTGTTGGGATTCCGGAGCTCTGGGTGGAGGCTGACAGTGGCAGTAGGGTGCAGGGTGCTCTAGACTGGGCACTGCTCTTGTTCACCACGGGGGACATGGCAGTTAGCCAGAAACAGTCTCTATCCACAGAGCTTATGTTCCATGGTGTGTGTGTGGGGGGTGTGTGTGGAATAAATGGGTAACATATATATTAAGCACTAAGGAAAAGATAAAGTAAGTGTGGTAGAGGATTGAAGAGGAGGGGCGTGATCCAGGAAGGACTCACAGAGGAGGTGACATTTAATTCATTCCTTACTTCAGTGAACACTAGGACAAAGTAGTAAATTGAACAAAAATTTCTGACCTGTTGGAGCTTAATTCTGGCAGTAGGGAGGTATTTCCATAGAAAATGACAATCACATGTCAGATAGTAACAAGAACCAGAAAGGAAAATAACCACGGGGTGAGGGATGTGACAGGAGGGGCTATCCAATGACTGTTCAGGGAAGGCCTCTCTGTTTGTGACATTTGTGCAGAGAACTGTGGAGTGACAATAAGCCATGCAAATAAGGAGGAAAGCCACCTCTGACCTGCTCCCAGTTCAGCAGCCTTGAGAGAACCTCCAAGCCTTCCTTTTATTTCCTGAATCCAAGGCTGTCATCTGGGCTAAGCTCTCTCACCAGTCCCATTTCCAAACCATACTTGAAATTGAGCCATTTTAAAAAATATTTGTTCTGTTTCATTATTTTGTTTTGTTTTTTTCTTCAGGGTCTCTAACAGTACACTCGTGTGATTTCAGTAGCTTATCTTCTATGACTTGTAAGGATTTTTTAAAAATTTATCTTCTTCACTTTTCTTATTTCTACTCTTCATTATGTCTTTCATAGCAGCTTTCACAGGGTTTTTTGTAATCTGATTCTCATTTCTGAAATTTTTTCCCATTTCTTTTCTAAATTTCCAATTTCCTGGTTATGTCCTGCTGTCTGTCACTTTCTGTTGAGTGACTATCCCTTCCTTCCACTTCTTTGTTTCTGCTTTGTCATTTTCCTGCATAGCTGCCACTGCCTCATTGCATTTTTTTATTCATAATAGAATACCGGTTTAACATTGTCATCTGTGATGGCATTTACGATGCCTTTGATTGGATGTAAAGTTACAACTTTTACCATTTATTTTTTGATGAGTTGGATTTTTCCCAGCCAACAATTAGCAAGAGACTCCTGAGATGGGAGGAGGATGGAGAGGGGATGTTGCTGGCCTCCATCCTCTGCCCCAGGGCCCTCTGCTGTTGTTAGTAGGTGGTGGACACTCCCTTCACATGGCTCCTCTGTAGCCAGGCCTCCTCGGACTTTAGGCTCCTGACCTGACTCTGGTAGGTTCCACAGCTAGCCCAGGGCTTCTCTGCTTCCTTCCCCAGCCACTGATTCCCAGCATCTTTTCCCATCCTGTCACCATTTGATGTGGCACTTCCCTCACCTGCCCTATGTGCTGGTTTCTTTTTCTCTCTGTGTTGCTGTTCCTTCTTGTCCTGCTCACAGCAGTGCCTGCCCAGGCTGAGAACTCTCCTCTTGGGTGGAATGTTCACTGGGGACTGCTGGGATCTGCCACCATGGTTTACAGCTGGTCGGGCGTGACGCTGCACACATGAAATATGTGGACTTTCTCACTTCCTTTTTTCACTCAAGATGGTAGGCATCCCAGAACCTTTGTTCGTGTCTGCCTGTATGCTTTTCAGGAGCAGTGGGAAGATCTGAAAAAAGCCATCATGTGCTCCTTTCAGCTGGTCTAGGGCAACATGCACATCCCATCATTCCTCCTGCTTTCCCTGGCTATAGCATCTACTTCAGGACCTCTTCATGACAGCCCTCATGTTTGGTGACCCAGCACGTATTTCTTCCCTCTTTCTTTTTCTGGGATCAGGATCTAACACCACTGCCCACCCCCTCCGCCAATGAGAGTCAAATGTGGGCTAGAACTGTAATCTCAGTTACTTGGGAAGTGGAGATCAGGAGAAGAATCATGCTTTCAGCCACCCCAGGCAAAAAGTTAACAAGACCCCATCTCAACTAGCAAGTGGGTGTGGTGGTTGATATTTAATTTATAATCTCAGCTATGCAGAAGGCATAAGTAGAAGGATCAGGATACAAGGTAGCCTAGGTAAAAATAACTAAAGCATAAAAGGGATGGGAGCTAAAAAAAACCTCATTACTGACACACACACACACACACACACACACACACACACACACACACACACACACACACAGGTTCACAAACCCAGCTCGTGATGCCCTTTCAGAGGAAGATAATGTCCAAGCAGTTGGCATCCTTCCCGGAGTCTTCCCTCCACTAGAGTTAGCAGATAAGCCTGCCCTGGGGTCACTGTGTCGTCTGGAGGAACACCCCATGTGCAGAGTTAAAGGACATGGCTGGCAGAACGGGAAAGTATCCTTATGTTCTGGGTCCTCTTTGCAGTAGTTCGGACATCACCAGTCGTATACTGGCTGAAGATGCTGACCATACACCAGGCTTTTGCCTACTCTAGTCCACTTACTGTGGCCACTGTGATTGTGTGCCTGGTGCCTAGCACTGTGCCCCACCAGCATTGGGCAGTAAATAAAGATTTGGTTGAAATAACATTCCTCCCTTTCCAGATTCTTCCCAATACTCAAGTCTTGCAACTCCCAAACCCTTCCTGTCTGGAGAGTCCATCACTGCGCCCAGCACACACAACCTCTCACAAAAGCTGTGTCATTCTCGGTCCTAGTCACTACAGCCAGAAGTGATGTGTCCCTCCTTGGAGCCCCCAGATCTCATTTAATCAAATGGCATCTCTCATACTGTCTTGCATGAGAGTTTTCAGTGAGAGTGGAAATGCCAGGGAGAGCGTGGATGGGCATACCACAGGCCCCTTTGTAAAGACGTGCAGTTGTTGAATGCAGCTAATACGGACTTGACCACTACTCAAGTGGAAGCTGGTAGATTGTTGGCTGGAGAAGTCCTTGTGCCTTATGAGACTCAGGACCTGAGAAAAGGGGAGCACTGAATTGCACCTCTGCAGAATATATGTCTGATATTTGGAAATGGAATTAAGCCATAACTGAGCACATCTGAAAAATAGCCATGATTATCCCATATGCCCAGACTCCTCACTACTTGGTAAAAGCTGCTGATTTGTTCAAGGTGAATATTTGGAATAAGAAAAGAGACAAGCTGGGCACCAGAGGCTCACGCCTGTAATCTCAGCTACTTAAGAGGCAAAGATCAGGAAGATCATGGTTCCAACCCAGCTCCAGGCAAATAGTTCTTGAGACCCTATCTGGAAAAAACTCATCACAAAAAGGGCTGGTGGCAGCAGCTCAGCAACTAAGAGATAGCATAGATAAATGGGACTTCATAAAACTAAAAAGCTTCTGCTCAACAAAAGAAATGGTCTCTAAACTGAAGAGACCACCCACAGAGTGGGAGAAAATATTTGCCAGCTACACATCAAAGGACTGATAACCAGCATACATAGGGAACTCAAAAAACTAAATTCTCCCAAAATTAATGAACCAATAAAGAAATGGGCAAGTGAACTAAACAGAACTTTCTCAAAAGAAGAAATTCAAATGGCCAAAAAACACATGAAAAAATGCTCACCATCTCTAGCAGTAAAGGGAATGCAAATTAAAACCACGCTAAGATTCCACCTCACCCCTGTTAGAATAGCCATCATCAGCAACACCACCAACAACAGGTGTTGGTGAGGATGCGGGGAAAAAGGAACCCTCTTACACTGCTGGTGGGAATGTAAACTAGTACAACCACTCTGGAAAAAAATTTGGAGGCTACTTAAAAATCTAAACATTGATCTACCATATGATCCAGCAATACCACTCTTGGGGATATACCCAAAAGAATGTGACACAGGTTACTCCAGAGGCATCTGCACACCCATGTTTATTGCAGCACTGTTCACAATAGCCAAGTTATGGAAACAGCCAAGATGCCCCACTACTGAAGAATGGATTAAGAAAATGTGGTATCTACACACAATGGAATTTTATGCAGCCATGAAGAAGAACGAAATGTTATCATTCGCTGGTAAATGGATGGAATTGGAGAACATCATTCTGAGTGAGGTTAGCCTGGCCCAAAAGACCAAAAATCATATGTTCTCCCTCATATGTGGACATTAGATCAAGGGCAAACACAACAAGGGGATTGGACTTTGATTACATGATAAAGCAGGAGGACACAAGGGAGGTATGAGGATAGGTAAGACACCCAAAAAACTAGCTAGCATTTGTTGCCTTCAACGCAGAGAAACTAAAGCAGATACTTTAAAGCAACTGAGGCCAATAGGAGAAGGGGACCAGGAACTAGAGAAAAGGTTAGTTCATGAAGAATTAACCTAGAAGGTAACACACATGTAGAGGAAATCAATGCATGTCAACTCCCTGTATAGCTATTCTCATCTCAACTAGCGAAAACCCTTGGTCCTTCCTATTGCTTATACTCTCTCTTCAACAAAATTAGAGATAAGGGCAGAATAGTTTCTGCCTGGTAGCGAGGAGTACAGGGGGTGGGGAGCGGGGTAAAGGGGGGGGGCGGAGAAATGACCCAAACATTGTATGCACATATGAATAAAATAAAAATTTTAAAAAAAAAGGGCTGGTGGCATGGCTCAAGGGGTAAGTAAGAGCACCTGCTTAGCCAGTGTGAGACCGTGAGTTCAGATCCCAGTACTGCCAAAAAAGAAAAGAGACAAGTAAGTCAGAGTTCATACTGCCTTCAGTTTTGGTGGAGAAACCAGTATAACCAAGAGAAGAGGCTAGAACTGTTTCAGCTCTCACACTGGCAGCATGCTTTTCTTTGGCTGTGTCTTCCATATATAATTGGTAATCGCTTGGCTGGTCCAACCTTTCTGAGAAGAGTGTAAGTTCCAGAAGGCCAGGAACATGGTCTGTGTTATTCACTGCTGAATCTCCAATACTGAAAACAGTGTCAGTCTCTCCGTGTGGACCATGGTAAGACTCCATACACACTTACTGGATTCTGTGTCTCTGCTATATTGGGCACAGTTTATTTATCTTTCATGTACCTCATGGAAAATATGAGATACTCTGTAAATATATATGGAGTGAATTCTTTAAGTATTTGGTTACCGAAGTTTAAGTTGAGTCAAAAAATGGAAATTAGTGGCTCCAATTGAGTACAAATACTATGCTATATTTATTTTAACACCATTCAAGTTTACAAGCCTTCACAAATATCTCCTTTGGAAGGGCAGTGGCTCAAGTGGTAGAGTACCTGCCTAGTAAGCATGAGGTCCTGAGTTCAAACCCCAGTACTGCAAAATCAAAACAAAACAAAAATCTTATTAGAGCCTTGCAACAACCCTATGAGGTTTATTTTGTCAGTTTCCCAGATGAGGAAAAAGGCTGAGTTTTCAAGAGGCTTGTTTAGGAACTTTTAGGACTTGACTCTGAATGTTGTTATCTTTCTACTTTTTCATGGATACTAATTTATACAACACTCATAGTAAATTATCAACATTTTGTAATTGAAATTATAGAATCCTAGAATTGGCAGTGACCTCACACATCTCACGTTCTCAACTCCTTCCTTGTTTTTCAAAAGAGGAAATAAGGTTTGGAGAGTGGACATGTACCCAAAGGTTAACACTGCAGCCGGCATCTTCTGCCTCTGCCTAGGCTTCACCCCAGGTTTCACTCTCAGCTTGACAGAATGGAGTGAGCTCTACTTCAGTAGAGCCAGCTGCCTCTACTTCATCTGTATCAAAAGCCCCACACCAGCCCCTTTTCTTACAGGAGCTTGGCTGTCATTAAAGGAAACTTGACTTCTGTCTGTCTGTCATTTCTTTTTTCTTCTTGTTACCTTGTAGGTGGGGGACGGAAGCTGTGGAGGAGGCACCAGCCAGGGTTCCCTTCTCCCTTTACCCCTGTAGGAACTGGTCTTAGTAAAGGTCTCTGAGTCTGCTGGTTAATAAAATAATAACCACCTAAGTCTCCATTTCTTTACTGTTTTTAGATTCATTCCTGCCCTTGAACTCTTCCCAACTTGGAGCCCAGTTGTTTTTCTTTTCTTCTCTGATGCTTCCTGGTGTAGACCTCACCCCACCAGCTGAGAATTCAAATCCTGACTTCTGTCATTTAGCAATGACTTTACGAGGTCTGTAGAGAAGAGTGATTCTGCTTTGTGGACTTGCATGCTGCTCTCTGGGTCCAAACCTGACAGGAGGAGCGCAGACCTAAGTTACCAGTAGAAATGTAATAAACCAGTCTTTAATCATCGATTAGGAAAAAAAAAAAAAAAACACCTGTGGAGGTGGAGATTTTGTGCTAGGGAGAGGGTGAGGAAGTGAGCACTCATACACTGCTCTCAGGAAGGAACTGCTGAACCTTCCTGGAATGCAGCCTGCTCTGGAAATTAAAGCACCACAATTACATTCAGTTATATGGCTTTCCTTCTTTTATCCTATGGAAATTGAAGTTCCAGTTTGTAAGGATTCATATTCAAGACATTTACAATAGCTTATTTGTAATAGCAAAAACTTAAAGACAACTGAAATTTTATCAGGAAGTGTTGAATAAAAATGGTTCATCTCATACAATTTTAAGAATGAGTTAGGATTACGTTATAGATTTGAAAAGCTGTCTGTTATAGTCATAAATGATAAAGTTGCTGAGTAATATTAGTGAAATGGTCTGTGGGGGGAAAGGAGGAAATCTTTTCTTATTACCATATTATTGTTGTACTGGGGGTACATTGTGACATTTACAAAAGTCCTTACAATATATCGTAGTTAAATTCATCCCCTCCATCATTCTCCTTTATCCTCTCTCCCCTCATTCCTAGAATAGTTTCAACAGGTCTCATTATTATTTGCACCATATTCACCCTCCCACACCCTTTCTTTGTAACCTCTTCTCTCCCCGAGGAAATCTTTATGTATACATGATTATTTGAGTCTAGAGAAGGAAGTGGCAGGATGCTATCTCTGCTGTTAAAATTTTTTACCTTGGCTGGTGCCAGTGGCTCATGCCTGTAATCCTAGCTGCTCAGAAGGCAAAGATCTGGAGGATCTCTCGTTTTGAAGCCAGCCCTGGCAAATAGTTCTCGAGACCCTATCTCAAAGAAGCGATCACAAAAAAAGGGCGAGTGGAGTGGCTCAAGAGGTAGGCCCTATGTTCAGACCCCAGTACCAGAAAAAAAAAAAAAATTGTTACCTTGAGGGTTGAGTTGGGATGGGGTGGAAACACTTAGCACATACCTATTGTCTGACTCAGTACAAAAGCATATATTGTATTTACTATGTTTTTGTTATTGGTGGTGGTCTTTAAAAATTTTTTCTTTTTTTTTTTTCTGTACTGGGGATTAAACTCGGCATTGAGCTTGGCAAGCACTCTGCCACTTGAGCAGTCCTTTTTGCTTTTAGTTTTCAGATGGGTCTCAGATCTTCCTACCTCCTACAGCATGCCTCACCACACCTGGCTTATTTTTGGTAGAGGGTCTTGCTAACTTTTGCCCAGGCTGACCTCAAACTTCAATCCTCCAATCTTTTCCCCCTAGTAGCTGGGGTTACAGATGTTTAGCACCATGTCTGGCCCTGATGTATATATATATATTGCCAGTACTGGAGTTTGAACTTGGGCCTTGTTCTTGCCAAGCAGACTCTCTACCACTTGAGCCATGTTCCGAGCTCTTTTTGCTTTAAGTGTTTTTGAGTAGAGTTTCACTTTTATGCTCGGACTGGCCTGGATCATGACCCTCCCATTTATGCTTCCAGAATAGCTGAGATGGCAGGCACTTGCCATCACTC
Organism: Castor canadensis; assembly: GCF_047511655.1. Classification (NCBI taxonomy): domain Eukaryota; kingdom Metazoa; phylum Chordata; class Mammalia; order Rodentia; family Castoridae; genus Castor; species Castor canadensis. The sequence goes on from NC_133388.1 coordinate 156,383,813, forward strand.
CCAGTTTTTATTGATTGAGACAGGGTCTCGTAAACTTTTTGCCCAGGCTGGCCTGGAACTGTGATCCTCCTCATTTCTGCCTCCTGAGTAGCTAGGATTATAGGTGTGTGTCACTGTGCCCAGATGACTTTTGGGGGGGCGGTATTGGGGTTTGAACTCAGGGCTTCATGCTTGCTAGGCAGGTCCTTTATCACTTGTGCCACTCCACCAGCCCTTCTTCTTCTTTTTTTTTTAATAAATTGAAACTTTTTGAGAGAATGACTTTGACATAAACAGATGGTTATAATCAAGTTTCTATCAGTTAATAGCTGTGAGAGGCTTGGCAAATTGCTTACTCTCAGTCCTCATCTGTAAGACAGGAATGATACCTACCTCACAGTGCTGAATTAAAGGGAGGAAAGCATGTAGCACATTCTAACCCTTCTGTGAATATTAAAATATTAACACACAATGTCTTGGCTCTGCTTCTTGTGTGTGCTCTGATGTTCCCATCTTGGCCTTTGCCTACCCAAGGGATGGATTAGTGTCTCTCTGGAAAAAAAATATTAGAAGATGATCCCTTCTCCCCCTCCTCCCCTAGTCCTTTTAGAGACAAAGTAAGAATAACATACAATGGTGCCTTGGCCCTCTGTGGGTTATTTTCCTAGTACCTTCGTTATTAGTAACCCAGCTGAGAAGGAAGAAGGAAGAATGAGGGTATCTGAATAGCCAAAGCAGATGTCTTCATGTTTAGGCTCTCACTGGCAGCATTTCCAGACCTAGCTTGGTAGCAAGGATGCTGCAGCAGGCACTCAGTAGCCAGAATTGACAGCTTAGACTGGGCCCAGGGGTGCAAAGAAGACTAAAACACAAACACAAGAACCCAGGGAACCAGGGCTCACAGTGAGTAACTGCTCTTCAAAGTGATGACTCTGACTTACTAGAGAGAAGTGAATTTATTCTTCATGAAATCTTATAAAAGCCCCTGATAACAGTGTGACATGGTTCAGAAGAAGTATAACCTCCAGGGAGGACAGTCTTTCAGTTTTGCTGCTTAAAAAGTTAAGTTTTGTTAACAGAGTCCCTCAAATGGCAAAGCATCTGCCCAGCAAGCATGAAGTCCTGAGTTCAAACCCCAGTACCGCCAAAAAAAAAAAAGTTTTTTTTTTAAATTAGTGCCAGAATAGAATAGTGATCTTTATGACAAAAGAGAAAGATACAATACCTGCCTGCAGTTAGAAATCTGCTTTAGCCAAGCATGACAGGTATTAGAAATTGTTCCAAAAGGATATTAACCTGGAACATTGGAGTGATTTCCTACAAGTGCATTATTTGCTCTGTGAGTAAAGACCTACAATCTATGATCCAAAATCTTTGAGGCAAGATGAGTTTTAGAATTCAGAGCTTTTCAGATGTTTTGAAAGACGGCACATCTGCATACATACTATATGTTACACAATAGCCCTGGCAGGGTCTAAGGTGACACCATAATCAAAGTTACTAATATTTCTTCATGTAAATATGTGAAACCCTAATTAAAGCAATTAGCATGTAGTTTTTAAAAAAATAATCTGGTAAATGAAATCATGGAATAAATGTAGTTGTAAATACTATCTAGTAGTCTTATTTCTAAGGAAACCATTTTGTATCTTTAAATATTTACAGATTCAAATTTAGATAAATATGCCTGTGCATCCACAAGCCACAAGCCGTGATCACCTCTGGTTGCAAGCATTCTAGAGAGAAGCATCAGCACCTGTCCCCAGCAGAGGCCAGTGTGGACACTTGATGCCAAAGGAGCAGGATTAAGGGCAGTGCCCTAACAGGTGCTCTTGTTAAGCACTTTCCCAATGTCATACAGTTCATTAATTTGGGTTTCCATCTAAGCATTCCTTCTAATTATAGAAGCTGTCATGAACACATGTTCTGTGATAAATGTGTGTAAGGCCAACCATTGACTGATCACACATTTTCTCCCTCTGCTCTGGTGATTTTTTTTCCACTTGTGTTTATAGTTTCCTCTTCACCCTCACTACTAGCCTTGTGATTGTCTGTATTTAAAAACCTTCTGCAGTTTCCTCAGCTAAGATATGCTCAACTGGAGCATTGCTGTCGATGTGGAACATTGCTTTTTCTAGTTTTATTTTTAATTGACTCGTATGGAACTTTTCTTTGCTGTCAGCTTTATTTATACTTTTAGCTGATAAACTTTTGGCACAAGACAGTCTTCTCATTTGTAAATCCTTCAAAAAATCCTTCAAAGTCTTTATCTGTAAATTTGGTTTCAAACATCATGGTAAGCCAAAGACTATGTCATGCATTTTTAGATTTTTTTTTCCCCTTTTAGTGGTATTGGGGTTTGAACTTGGCCTCAAAATTGCTAGGCAGGCACTCTACCACTTGTGCCACTCTGCCAGCTGCCATGCATTTTTTAACAATAAACTTTCAATTTTGAAATAATTGTGTGGGCTTCCAAATAGTTGCAGGGGTAGAAGAGAGTTCCCATGTACCTCACACCCATCTTCCACTAATGTTAAATAACCACATTTGTTAAAACTAACAAATTTCTATTGACTAAGAAGTCTAGACTTTGTTCACATTTTCCAGTTATCCCACTGGTGGTCTTTTTCTGTCTAGTTTACGTCTCCTCATTTTTTCTCCTCTGTTTCCTGGTGTGTGGCAGTTTCTCAGTCTTTCCTTTTTTGTGGAACATCCCTCACTTTGATGCTCTCTTGTGATGCTCAGGGTTTGTCGTTGTTTGCATGTGGTGGTGGGTGTCTGACCCAGGTCCTTGCACATGCCTATCAAGTGCTCCACACTCAGCTACACCCCAGCCCCGTGCCAAGCATTTTAACACCGGTTTATCAACACGTCAAGCCTTAGCAACTGTGCGAATGGCATCCTGAAGACTGAACTTTTCCAGAAAGCCTCTTTCCAAAACCCTTGGAACTGCAGTAAGCAAGCGCCTTAGGCAGTTTTGTTTCATTTTGTTCTTCTTGGAGGGTAAGATCCCACAGTAGCATCACAAGAAGTTCAGGACAGACTGCCCTTCCTGACCACTTGTTGCCCAGGCTGCTATTGATGTCAAGAGTCACTCATCCAGCTACCCGTTTCTCAACTTGAGTAAGTTACATACACCTGCCAAATATCTTGGATGTTTTCTTTCCAGTCTGTCAATTGGAACAGTCCCCTGCTCCTCAGAGCCTGTGGTGTTCACCTGTTAGCATTGCTGAGTTTTTCCAGAATGCAGCTCCAGGAAAAAAACTGTTCTATCAGCATTGTCAGTATGCTCAAGGCTGAGGCTTTTTATCATGTAGGGATTTACCAAATTAATGAACATAGATTTTTGATTCATCTTGCTCAGTAGGAACTTTTCCCAGTTTATTTTCACACGGGGACACTTGTTACACTCTTATAGTCAACTTCTACGAATGTCCACACACCCGTTTAAGGTTCAGTTCTTCACATTCTATTTTATGTTCACGTTTTTGTTAAGTCCACTCAACCAACACCTGCTGAATGTCTTCAATTCTTGTCTTCTGCATTGTTTTCTTTATTTATTAATTCTCGTTTATCATCACTAGAACACTGGACTTCTATTTCTTTATGCCATATGAGATGATGGTTCTGCAACATGATATTTAGTGAAATGCCCCAGACACGCCGGGATCAAGTTCTGTGGACATCTCTCTGTACCACTGTAAATGAGAGGCACTGCCTTTCTTCTTTATCCATAAGGGTAACACAGAATCTTCCCTTCTGTTTGATGTTTTCATGGTTACAAAAACAACAATGAAACAAATAAATGCTATGAATCATATGTTAATGTTTTACCAATCCAATTTTTTATCGAGGTATACAAGAGACACTTTGCTTTGAGAATCTAAAATATGTTAACTTTTTGTCATGTTTACTTCTAAAGTGCAAAAGAATATTAGTGGAAGGCTCTTTATGCTAACAGTCTTCAGGTATTTCTGCAGATCTTGGGGGCAGCAAATGAGTGTTCTTCAGCATGTGGTGTAAAATGCTTTTGGATCAGAAAAATTTCCTTTTGGAAGTTGTTTCTCAGTTTCAAGCCTTTCAAATTTTCTCTGGGTGGATGTTTGTAATTTTTAGAATGAGATATTTCTTGCAGTTGCCTTCCTATTTTAAAGCCATTTTGGGGGGTTGCCATTGCCTATACACATTAGTAGTCAACCACCTGCTAATTACACAAAAATAACTCTTTGTGGTAATTCCTTTGTGTATTTTTACGGTCAACTTTAATTTTTCTTTTTTTATTTAATTTTTTTCTCACACCTTGTCACACCACTGATTGAAGCAAAACAGCACAACATGCTGCATTTCACCCAAAGTGTGTTTTTCACTCTGCCCTTTCTTGATGGCTCAATAGGTCATTAGTCATTTTTATTTTCCAATTGTTGTATTAGAGATAAATAAACTAGGGTAAGAAATGTATATCTGGTGGTATTCCGTAGTGAGGCCCATGTTATTGCCTGGCTTAAAATTCAGGAACTTCTGGACTAGGGCATGGCTGGAATGGTAAAGCATAAGTACAAGGCTCTGAGTTCAAACCTGGTACCACAGCCAACCAAAACCAAACACAAATGGATACAGTCCAGGCTCTCCAGCCACATGAAGCCAGCCTCCAATGATAACACTGATCTGACCACCCAGATGTTCTTTGTGTCCTGTGAGGCCCAAGCTTGGTTTGGATCAGAGATCCCTGGCCTGTGTCCCCTAGTGTTTCCAGGGTTGCAGGTGCAGGGTGGGCCTTGGGATGCCAGGAATGCCACCAGACCAGGATCTGTTGTGATTTCAGAAGCTTCCTGGTTTGTCACAGACTGAGCCTGGTCAGCCCATTAATTACTAATCACTTTTCACCTGTAAAAACTTCTCCACAGGCTGTTTTTAGAATGTGAGATGGCTGTATATCATTTTTGTTGTTAGGACATAATTCTTAGAATACTTGTTAAATGTTGCCTTGATGGGAATAGTTTTATTCCTGTAATTCAGCACAAAAGAGCACCCAGCTAGAGGTGCCCTTTACACACACCAGAACGTTCTGTTTGTATCCCCAGGTTTGCTTAAACTGAGACTCCCCCATCTTTTGCTTCCCCTCCTCCTCCTGCCCTTCTCATCTCTACCCCAACCACACACATCATTTTGTCCTCACAGTGTTTCCAGTCTCCTTCTGCCTCCAACCCATGCCCTATGTTGTATCCTTGGGGAGTGGTTAGTAAATGTTGACAGTGTTCAGTTCTTCACTGCTCTGACAGACACCCAAGAGACACAGTTTAAAGGAGAAAAGGTTTATTCTGGCTCATGGTTTCAGCCAATAGTCAGCTGCCTCCATTGCTTTTAGGCCAGTGGCAAGGCAAAAATGTCATGGCAGAAAGGCCTGAGCAGAGCAGAGCTGCTCACCTTGTGGCAGCCAAGAAGCAGAGAAAGAGAGGGGCCTCAGATAAAATATAGCCCCATAGCCCACAAACCAGACACTGCTGGCTTACACCTGCAGTCCTAGCTACTCAGGAGGCAGAGGAGGAACACAGTTCAAAGCCAGACTGGGCAAATACTTCCCGAGACCCTATCACAGAAATACCCAACACAAAAAAGGGCTTGAGGAGTGGCTCAAGTGGTAGAGCACCTGCCTAGCAAGTGTGAGGCCCTGAATTCAAATCCAAACCGCTTAAAAAAAAAGAGCCAACAAGGACACACCCTTAGTGACTATACCCCACTATCAAATTATCAGTGGATTAGCCCATTGATTAGGCCAGAGCCTTCCTGATCCAATCACCCTTCAGTGATTTTATCCACCAGCTGGGCACCAAACCTTCAACAGATGATGTTTTTTGGGGGGGCCTCTTCATATCCAAACCATAACACTAACCAACTGATAAAATGTATTTCTCTTTTTTAGTCCTTTTAATTTGGACATACAAGTAATTTTAATTTAGTTTAATGCTAAATCTTATTTAGAACATTTAGAACATGGTTTTTTAAAGCCATTTGGGGGCACATTCTCTCTGGGAAGATCATTCAAAAAAAAACCCAAAAGCTGAAATCTTATTCATGTTATAGACTAAGTAAATTCCCTTCTTTTTAAAGGCCTACCCCTTCCAATTCATGTTATGTCTAGCTTATATTGAAAAATAAAATGTTACCCCACTAGACACATCAACATAATTATTTAAATAAAAGACTTTTTTTTTTCTTTTTTGTGATACTGGGGCTTGAACTCTGGGCCCTTGCACTTGCCAGGCAAGTGCTGTACCACTTGAGCCACACTTCCAGCAAAAGCAGATTTAAATAGCTTCTTATTCACTCCTTATTGAATGGTCTCTGCAGTTACTGGTTGTTTATTCTCAAGTGTTAGACACTTTGGAATGTCCTATGATTTGCTCCATCATTTGCAGAGAAACCACACCTTGTTTGAATCCTCTTTTATAAAGGCATTTATCCATTCATGAAAGCAAAACTCTCAGGTGGGTAGACTAAAGAGACTTGAGTCCATACTTGTTCATCCTGGGACAAAGTCCCTGTAAGCCCTTCAGAGGGTGATATCTGCCCCTACCAGGCCACACTGGGCCCCCTGGTGGCACTGAGTGGTACTGTCTTGTCTCCCCTAGGCCAGCGTTCTGCTTCTGCAGAGTCTCGAGGAACATGGGAGTGCTGCCAGTGTCCATCTGGAAGTTAGGGATTCTAGGTGCTTTGTATTAGCTGAATTCATTATGTACAGTGAGCACTGTAAACCTACCAAGATAGGAACAAAGTCTAAAACATTGCAATGAAAGTTAAGAAGTTTACACTCGGACCAAAATAATCTGGACTAAAAGTTTCTGAATTAAAATAGAGCTGATTCAGAAGGATCTGTGAGCATGTCATCTTTTTAAACATATGATTTCCTATAGTATACTCACTTTAGCAAGTCACATCTTATGATAAAATACTGTTCTTAGAAGTTGTGGTCTCCAAATGAAAACTTTAGAAAGGGCTGGTGTGGGTTATAGTTTGCTATCTAGTGATAACACTATATATAGTGATAACTCTGTGTGTGTGCATGCATAGTGAAAACACTATATAAGAAAAGCTATTGGCCAATTGTGGTGGGTCAAGCCTGTAATCCTAGCTACTTCAGAGAAAGAGAGAGAGAGGGAGAGAGAGATCTAGAGGATTGTGGTTCGAAGCCAGCCTGGACAAAAAGTTCACGAGACCCCCCTATCTCAATCAATGGCTGGGTGTGGTGGTGAGTGCCTGTCATCCCAGCAACAAGGGGAAGCATAAATAGAAGGATTGAGGTCCAGGCTGGCCTGAGCATAAAGCTATACCCTATCTCAACCCAACGTAAGTGGGGCGCCAGTGGCTCACACCTGTAATCCTAGTTACTCAGGAGGCAGAGATCAGGAGGATTTTGGTTCAAAGCCAGCTAGGGCAAATAGTTTGTGAAACCCTATCTTGAAAAAACCCATCATAAAAAAACGAAACAAAACAAAAGGACTGTTGGAGTGGCTCAAGGTGTAGGCCCTGAGTTCAAACTCCAGTACTGCAAAACAAAACAACAAAAAACCAACAACCATCACAGAAGAAGGGTGGCTGGTGAAGAGGCTCAAGTGATAGGGTGCCTGCCTAGCAAGCACAAGGTCCTGAATTCAACTCCCAGTAGAGAGAGAGAGAGAGAGAGAGGCCATCTGGATAGAAAGAACTCTGGAAAGGGTCTTGGAACACAGATTGTAAGATCCGAACCAGGTGCCTCACTCTGATCATGTTGCTATACCAAAATATGTTAGGTAATTTATAAATGATAGAAATTTCTCACAGTTCTGGAAGATGTGACATTCAAGCTCAAGGTGCCTAGAGATGTGGTGTCTGATAAAGTCTCTGCTTTCAAGATGGCACCTCTTGCTCTGTCCTCACAAAGTGCAAAAGGATCCAGGCAGCTCTCTGAAGCCTTTTTTATTTATTTTTAGTCTTTTCTTTCTTTTCTTTTTTTGCAGTACTGGGCTTGAACTCAGGGCCTACACCTTGAGCTACTCCATCAGCTCTTTTTGTGATGGGTATTTTCAAGATAGGGTCTCACAAACTATTTGTCCGGACTGGCTTCAAACCAAGATCCTCCTGATCTCTGCCTCCTGAGTAGCTAGGATTACAGGCATGAGCCACTGGCACCCAGCTTATATTTAGACTTTTTGAAATAGGGTCTCATTATGTAGTCCAGATTGGGCTTGAATTTATGATCCTCTAGCCTCAGCCTCCCCAGTGCTGGGATTACAAGCATGTACCACCATGCCTGGTTGAAACCTCTTTTATAAAGGCATTAATCCATTCATGAGGACAAAACCCTCATGACCTAATTATTGTAGCAATTATTGGAGTCCCTGTGTGTTCCTCTCTCAGGATCATAGAAGAATCCCAGAATGTGGTGTAAGGAAACAAGGGAGGACTGGCATTTTAGTCCAGTGTGGCTGCCATTGCTGCTACTGCAACCCAGTGCTGCTGCTGAACACCTGCCCTCAGGCTAGGGTGCTCTAGGATGCCACTCCAGAGCCCAATACACTTGCCACCCTCACCCCCACCTCCCAACCCTGTTTGCCCCTGGAGAGATGCCCACTAGCTACAAAGCCATGTTTTATGCTGACCAGCCCCTGCAAGCATTCCACAGCAGTCCCTCCCCAACCCCTGCATTGAGGTACTAGAGTGAGCCCAAATGAAAGCCTTAGCTGGGCATGGTGTTTCATGCCTATAATCCTACTAGTTGAGAGGCAGAGATCAGAAGGATAATGGTTCAAGGCCAGCCAGGGCAAAAATTTCTCAAGACCTCATCTCAACCAATAAAACCTCGGCAAGGTGGCACACACCTATCATCCCTGCTACATAGGAAGCATTAAGTAGGAGGTTTGCAGTCCACACTGGCCTAGGCATAAATGCAAGGCTCTATTTCAAAAATAACCAAAGCAGAAAGGGCCAGGGTGTGGCTCAAGTGGTAAAGTGTCTGTCTAGCAAGCACGAGGCCGTGAGTTCAAACTCCAGTATGGCTTTCAAACAAAAGCCTTAATTTCCTGGCCCTGCTCAGTCTCAGCTACTCATTGGTCTAATCGCCACACTTTTTTTTGGTGGGGGGGCATGGGTACTGCGGCTTGAACTCAGGGCCTCCACCTTAAGCCACTCCACTAGCCCATTTTTGTGTTGGGTATGTTTGAAATAGGGTCTCATGAACTATTTGCCCAGGCTGGCTTCGAACCACGATCCTCCTGATCTTTGCCTCCTGAGTAGGTAGGATTACAGGTGTGAGCCACTGTGTCCAGCCTAATCTCCACATCTAAAAGCACTCACTTTCTTGCTCTCAACTCCTAGACCACCCAGCTTAATTTTCAATGAGGCTAGAAGGAAAAGCTCCTTCTGTGCTCTACGGGAAGCCAAGGAGCCATGTGAACAGCCATGTCATAGGTTACAGAATCTTCAACCCAAACTAGCTTAAGCAAGAAAGAGAAAATTTAGCTCACATGATAGCCCTGGCTAGGGCTTGATCAAGGTATTGAATTATGTCACTAGAGCAAGTCTTCTCTCTTTCCCTCCTTTACTTCTTGGACATTGGCTCTATCTCTGACAACCTTTCTGCTTGTGGAGCAGATAGTTGCTGCTTTTCTGGGTTCACGTGGTTCTTACTGACATCAAATGTAAATGAGTCTCAGCCTGTCTCCCAGCAGTCCCAGAAGAGCCTCAGTGCATCTCATTAACTTTGACTGGAACACAATCCTATCCTCAACCGGCCTTGTGGCCAGGGGTAACACATAATCTGATTGGCCATGCTCACACGGAGGTGGGCGTTCTTCATACCACCTGAAACTAATGTGGATCAGAAGGGGAGAAGCAAATCCCTAGAAGAAAACTGGGATGCTATTATCAGAAGGGAAATGGTGCAGAAAGGCCACAACACAGTATGTCCCTGCTTCAATCAATGTTTTCTTGTTGGTTTTATTTTTTGGCAGTACTGGGGTTTGAAATTAAGTCCTTACACATAGCTAGGCAGGTACACTACCAGTTAAGTCCCACCACTAGCTTGATGTTTTTCTTAATTCTAAATGTACTCTTACATCCTTTGGTGACATGATGATTGCTGCAGTAAGGGAAGAGTGGCTGGGCTCCAGTGGCTCATGCCTGTAATCTTAGTTACTTGGGAGGCTGAAATCATGAGGATTGTGGTTTGAGGCCATTCGGGGCAAATAGAGACTACAGATCTAAAATAACCAGAGCAAACTGGACTGGAGGTGTGGTTCAAGTGGTAGAGTGCCTGCTTTGTAAGTGCAAACCCCAATCCCACCAAAATAAACAAAAAAAGAGCAGTGCCAGAGGTGCCCACGTAGGGCTTCCTGCATCCTGTGAGCCTCAATTGCCTGTGTGAAATGGAAAGCAGAGGTGAGGCCAGCCTGAGTTAAGGGTGATGAACTCAGAGTAGGTTCCCTTAACCAGTAGTGGCAGCATCACCTGGGAACTTGTTAGAAATACACATTCCCAGGCCCCATCCCAGACTTACTGAACTGGAACCTTGGGAATGGAGCAAGCCTCCAGGTAACTGTGATACACACTGAAGTCTGAGAACCCCCAGGTCAGGACTCTGCTGCTCAAAGCCTGCTCCGTGAACTGCAGCATGGGCCTCGCCTGGAAGTTTGTTAGGACTGCAGAAAGCTCCAGACCTGGGTTAGAATCAGCATGTTCAACAAGACCCCTGCAATCCATATGCTTATTAAAGTTTGATAAGTGCCAGGTTTGGGGTCTTGAAGAGAACAGACCAGGAGAATTGTTTCCATTTGACAACCTGCGCACAAGGACTGCCAAACAGTGGCACTTGGGCTTGTGGCCCCCATGTCTAATGGCCCGATCCCAAGTGTGTGGTCTTTCTCCAGCAGCCCTTAGGCAGCTCAAGCATAGAAGCAAGTCCCACCTTCAGGTCAACTTGAGCTTGGAGGTGAGCAGAGCAGACAGGTCAGAAAGGCTCCTCCTTACATCTGCCCACTCTTCTTAGCTAAGAGATTCAGAGAGAATAAAAATCTGTCCTGTAGCTGGGCACCCATGGTTCACGCCTGTAATCCTAGCTACTTGGGAGGCTGAGATTGGGAGGTTCATGATTTGAGGCTAGCCCAAATAGTTTGCAAGACCCCATCTCCAAAATAACCAGAGCAAAATGTGGTGGAGATGTGGCTCAAGTGCTAGAGTACCTGCTTTGTAAGCTCAAAGCCCTGAGTTCAAACCCCAGTCGCACCAAAAGAAAAAAAAAAATCTGTCTTGTGATAGGTCATAGTCATTCATGTGGGAGTTACTCTTTGGCTTCCTGTTCAAGTGCTCTGAAAGTTTACTTCCCAGTAGCAAGCATTAGTGTCACTGGGGAAGGCCATATTGTCCTAAGTTTTCTGTAAGATTGTGTCTCCATCTTTCCTGGCAGAAGATTGAGAATTTGCCAAGCTAGCTAGCATCAAAAAGGCTAAGAAACACTGCACTGAATTCTGTATTTGTTTAAAATAGATTGGTTGGAGGAAAACTACTGGTTAGGGGAATCATCCTCAAGTTCCTGTTCACTTAAATAGTTAATAATTTTATTATTGTTGTACTGGGGGTTCTTACAAGATACCATAGTTGAATTCTCCCCTTCATCATTCTCCTTTATCCTCCCTCACCCCATGATTACTAATTTTAGATGAAAAAAACCCCAAACCTTAATATATGAATTTTACACAAACTTTTTTTTTTTTTTTTCAGACAAGGTCTCTCTATATAGTACAGGCTGATCTTGAACTGGTGATCCTCCTGCCTCAGAGACTCCTGAGTGCTGGGATTATAGGTGTGCACCACCACACTTTTTAAAAGGAAAGTACAAATTGAACACATCTTTTGTACAAGCAAAACTGTGTAAGCAAAATGAAACAGCAAGCATTGTAAGTTAAATTGTACTTAACTTTCAATACTAATGACCAGAAACATAAAAATAAAAGAATCTGACACTTGAAGTTAAAGGACATTTTATTTACTGACAGATAAAAAACCAGAACTCTAGGCAGTGCAAAATGCACCACTGACCCTAAATTACAAAGAACTGGTGTTAATGTACAATGTTTAAGCAATGCTACACTTATTTTTGGCAAAGTGCTGTATTGTTCACTCTGTATAAAACTGACCATCTATGAACCAATCAGTATAAAAAATTTCTATAAAAACAAAAAATATTAAGAAAGTGGCTCAAGAAAACAAGCTGCCATTTATGCATAGATTGATGTACAGTATATAACCGAACCAAATGTCCCTTTTGAGTTTTCAAGTTGATGAAAATATGTGTCTAGAAACACATTAAGAAGGCACATAGTACAATCGACAATACTCTTCAGTCTCTAGAACCGATGCCCTGCCCTTGAAAGCAAATGTGTTCACAATTTTACTTGAGGAAAAAATAAAGCCACTTCTTAAAATATAACACACACAATTATTGATTAAAATTCAAACCTGTGGAGGAAAACACAACCAAAAAGGAAACAAAACCACTCACACACTTGAAGCCTGAAAATACACACATCTAACCTCTCCAAACACTGGTTTGGTTTTTACACAAGTCCACCTAGAAAACAAACAATACTAAAACTTCAGGCAAACATAGAGCCAAACTGGGCACTTAACAATTATAAATGTCACAAGGAATATTCTCAATGATACACAAAACATTATTCACTTGAGCTGCTTTCCTCTGAGTAGTAACTTCTCCTCCCACATAAAGGACACTGTTGCACATAAGAAAAGATAAACTTATCTGTGTGCCTTCTTCCACCTACACCTTTAATTGGTGTCAAATTTCAAGTGAAATTGGTACGTGGTAAGGCCAAACCCACTGTATCATGTAGGTTTTCTAAATAAAGCGTTTTATATAAAAATTTAAGCACTACAATGAGTAGATAGAGATGCCATTTATAATATATCAGCATGCTGATGGCAGTGAAACCATCTATTATAGGAGCCCAATTTTAAAGAGTTTAACCATTATTTATGGGCCTTGTAAAATAAAAAGCTAATTTCAAGGTAACATTACAAAGATATACTAGTATCTCCCAGTATAAGGAGCAGTCTCGTAACTGATGCTAAAACAAAAACTAATGCTTAGAAACTTTTCCACTAATGTATTTAGGTGTAAATGTCTATCTTCTAGTTGGAGTCCTTCATTTTTCTTTCTTTTTTTTTTTGTTTTTTTGTTTATGTTCAACTCAAAGAAAATGAGGATAATGAAGATACTTTTTCCTGCTCTTTTTTCTTACAGTATATAATGACAATATGTTTACTTGAGGAGGAAGAGAAATAGCAAAGAAATTCCAATTTCAACAAAAACAAAGATTATAAACCAGTGTACTATACAGATTTGAGAAGCAAAAATAATAGGAATTGCTGAATGGCCCTCTCAAATTTTAAGTAAACTATCTTCTGGCTAAAATTAAAGAACTGATAAAACAGAGAAGGTATGTAAACACGAACAATTTGCATGAGAGTTGGAAACATATACAGGAAATTAATATTGAAACAAACAAACAGCTCCCTGCAATGGGAAGTCAGAAGTCCAATCGTGTGCATCTCTGCAAATCCCACCCACCCATTCCGATCCATTGCCAGGAAAGATAAATAATGGATGGCCAGTTTTCAACTCACAGTGCAGAACTAACCCAATCAGCCAAGGAAGAAAAAGTAATAAACATATTTACTCATAATACATTCTGAAATGTTTTATTAGCAAATCAAACTTTGAAGAATGTGGTGTACGGTAAAAGCTCAGAAGCTCACTAGTGAAGCACTGCCAACACACACCACATAGTCTAGACTTGTTCCAAGTCACATTCTATGTTATCAGTTCAGAAATGGTCAGTGCTACTAAATTCAGAGGGGTCTTATTTCTTACTGCTTGAATTTTTAAGTAATATGCACTAAAGAACATTGTAAGACACTAACAGTTACAATAATAAAAACAGCAAGTCAACTCATAAAATGCATTTTGGCCATGTTTCAAAAAATACTTAACAGGTCAACATTGTTCTGCTTTATTATTGGCCTTGTGTCTTATACACAATAGATGCCTAAGAAACATCTAATGACCAAAAAATTTCAACTGAACTATGTATCCATTTTCTTCAACTCTTACATGTGCCGATTTTAGACAGAAACCTTAGATACTGACACAGAAACCACAGTGAGCTATCACAGATGGCATGGTAATCCTAACCCTGAAAAAAAATGTCCCCATGACAACACTTTTTTGTTTTCCAGGAACAAAGCATAAAAAACTAGGCCCAGATAAGCCAAACAAAAAGTCAGTAACTGATAGAGATATAAATGTATTTAAGGTATCAAGAAATCTGAAAAAAAGTAGTAATGAAAAAAAAAAAAGACCTTTGCAGTTTTATATACAAATCTGTTCACACTGCCAAACAAATTCCCATGGCTGAACTTCTAGCTGGTGAGGTACTAGTAACCTGCATGCGGTGTAAGACAAGAGGCCCCATGTTTTCAGAGGCTCACATCCAGAAGACATTTAGCTGGTCTATTTTCAAGTTACAAATGTATGGCCCTAGAACAGACATGGTGTAAAACATACACACCTTCATGAAAACTACCTCATCTCCCAACTCTCGTAAACACAAGTAGTAACAAATAACTTCTCAGTTTGACAAAACTTTACAAACTTGGCCCCTAATTAGAAAACAAATAAATAAAAGGGAGAGTTAATAGGGAAGGGGGATAAGGGAAGAAAAGGGACCTAGATTCTTGTTCTAAGGAGACATCCTGGCACTTTATCACAGCCAGTGAAGATAAACCTAAACCACCATCTAACTCCATTTGACCTCTTTCAACTCTGCCTGCCCTGGCCTAGTCAGGAAGGAGCACAGCTCGTTCCTGAAAGTCTGTCAGGTCTCCCCACATCAAGCTGCTGCAGGGTCACTGAGTAATGTAATCTACTTCACAAAACTACCTGCTGCTTTTCTTTTTGAAAGCATTTTACACACGTGTGCTCATTGAATTAGGGTTGCCGAGGAGACGGAAAAATAAACTGATTATGCAGGCAATGCTACTGTTCTGTCAGTACAATGTGCTTTGAACTAGAAATGTATTCAGTTAATTTCTGAGGAAGTTGGTGAGAGTGTGGATGGCTCAGCAAAACCCCTCACAACTGCTAAAAAAGTAAAGTGACTGACTAGAGGTAAGAAAATAGACTTTCCTCTGTGTAGAGTTAACTGGCCTATGTGAGTCGAACCCTGCGCCCTGGCCTCATTAGCACCAACACTGTGAAGAACAATTGTGGCCGAAAAACTGCCACAGCCTCACCACCACTAGGTTCAGTAGAAAGGCCCTTGGTCGTTCATGCAAGGTTCATTTCTGGATAGCCCCACTTCCAATCAGTATATAGTCCTTCCAACTGTGAGGGAGGTAAATATTACCCCCTGTTGTAGAGGAAATAGAGGCCAAAGTGGTTAAAGATTTTGCCTGAAGTTAAAATGAAAACTGAGGGAAACCAACCTGTCACTTCACTTTGGTGCTATGAAAAGACATCACCAGAAACTTCCTCTCCCTTGCATGTCCCTTGGGAAGACGGGCTCCATGTCAGAGGATTATCTACTGTTATCCCTTTTCTCATGGACAGATAGAAATATTAAGTCACTCAGGTGCCTGGACAAGTACTTTTGAATTTACAGATGATGTGAGGGGGAGTAGGCAGAGATGGCAGGAAAGAATGCAAACAATTTAAAAACTGGACTAATGAGTTACTTATACACATGAAGATTCCAAATGAATTTCACAGGTCTAATTTCTTCCCTCTGCACACAAGACAAGTTCTTTTGTCCATGACACCTGTAATATCTGTACCACATCATGGAGTCATAAAATTACTGAATGTACTATTCACTGAAGCTTAATGTACCTGAATTCCACAATGAACTCATGACTAATCTGGAGAAAACCATACATACAGAAATATATCAAGTTTTCTTTCAAAAGAAAGTCCAGCCATAATTCCATTGTATCCATGGCAACTATCACCTGTTAATGCTCATGTTAGTGTGTAAAATGTACTCGTTATATACAGAAAAGATTATCAAGTACTGGTCAATAAAGTGTATGGCTGACCCTGAGAATAAATTTTTGCTTACTCAAAAGATTGATTAAGTAATACAAAATAAAATGAAACTGAAAGATGCCTATTCTTGTACTTGGGGGGAGAAACATCTTTAAGATGCTGATTAACTCATGTACACCTTAACCAGATTTAAAGACATCCCCAAACACCAAACACTGTAATTGTATTGATATGTTTCCAAAAATATTCTGAAAAAGTCTAGAAAAAAAAAAGAGTAAGTGTTAGGAGAAAGGCATTACATGAAGCACAGCATAGAAATCTGGCTTTAAGACAGTGTCTAAACACTCTCGCCAGTGTGACCAGTCAGCAGTTGGCTGTGAAGGGACAGCATTATCATCGTGCAAACATGCATCTCCACGTACACATGCACGAACCAACAGACACCAACCAGCAAACCTTGAAATTCTTAGTAATTGTACTGCCGTGGGCAGGGCTGGTGAACCACCCAGCCATTGTGCTTCACTTGCCGGGAGTGGCAATCCTTGGTAAGATTTTGGCGACGAAGGCTATTTCTGTTCAGAGACTGTCTTTCGCTGTGTTCTTTTATCCACTGGGAAGGGCGGAAGCTCTTGGGCTGTTGCAGAAAAGTTGCATGAGCAGCAAGGGCTGCAACGTAGCAGTGAAGGTGCTGCCCCACTTCACCTTCAGCTTCCACTCTGAAACAGAGAAGAGTGGGAGGTATTAGACAACTGAAAAAGTTACTCAGCAATTGAGTTTGCCACATTCGTTTGTTCATGGTTGGATAACAGCTTAGTGTCTGATGACAGTCAAATTTATATTCTGTGACCACACTGACTGATAGTGGTGGAAGGGAGAAACAAACGTTTTTCTTTTTTTTTTGAGACAGGGTCATGCTAAATTGCTCAAGCTAGCCTCAAATTGGTGATCCTCTTCCTCCAGCCTCTCATGCTGGGATTACAGGCATGCAGCACCACATTTGGCCAACAAGTCAACTTTTAATAGAAACATGCCATGTAGTCCAGAAACAGTTAAGTAGACTATTTGAGTGAACTTAAGTAAACTTTTCTGGGAGGGGAACTAGTATCTATTGAATATCAGCATATGCCAACTCTTGTGCAAATATTATCTATTTTTATTCTCATCATCATCTTAAAAAGAAAACATTTTAATTCCCAAATTACACTGATCAGAAAATATTATACCAATAGCATCTTCACAGGTACTTTATGTCTACAAGTAAAATGTGCTAGGAAACATTTAAAATCTCTGTATTTCACAGAAATACATATAAGGAAATTCCACTGATTTAACATTTTCTAGGTAAGAAACCACTGCTTATAGAAAGCAATTCATAAGGTTCTTTTGTTGTTGTTCTTTTGTTTGTTTTGTGAGACTGGAGTTTGAACTTAAGGCTTTGTGCTTGCAAAGCAGATGCTCTACACTTAAGCCATACCTCCAGTCCATTTTTGCTCTGGTTACTTTGGAGATGTGATCTCATGAACTATTTGCCTGGGCTGGCCTCTAACCATGATTCTCCCTATCTCAGCCTTCCAAGTAGCTAAGATTACAGGCGTGAGCCACTGGCATCCAGGCTGGCTTCGTAAGTTTTTATTTGTATCACAACAAGCACGTTTTCGAATGGCATTTACACAGTAATGTTTAAAGACCCTCCAGGAACACGTGATCTTAAGATATGGCTACACACAGTATGGTTATTGCATGTTTTCTACATTAAAACTAGTGGAGTAGGATGATCTAAACTATATTAACATAAAACATACAGAGAGTTTTTTTGGCAGGGCTAGAGAGCAGACCCAGTCCTTGTGCGTGATGGGCAAGTGCTCGCCCACTGAGTTACATTCCCAGCCCAAATTTTAAGATTTTAAAGTTATTTTATTTAAGGGCAGTTACATAGTCTACCTGAAATCACTTGAGGAAAACACTATTATCTTTTAAAACACACCCGCATACACACACATACACACTTAAAGTAGAATTAAAACATGTTCTGTTAAGAAACTAATGGAGAACTGGGAGTGTAGGTCAGTGGTAGAAAGCTTGCCTGGCATGCACGAGAGCCCCTGGGTTCAATCCACTAGCGTAAGGAAAGAAAGGAAGGAGGGAGGGAGGAGAGAAGGGAAGGAAGCAAGGGAGGAAAGAAATTTTTTAAAAAGGAAGGAAGGAGGCTAGGAGAAGTTAGCATAAAAAAGTGGTTCTTTAAAGGCGGGCATTTGCGTCCCTAGCCTGCTGCGCAGACTGATAGATAACACAGATCATACAGTCTCAAATTGAATGTACTTACTCTGTGCCCGTGAGTCTTATAAGCAGCTTTTCCTGGCCCTACAAATGTTAAATGGTGAACTATTAAATCACTAGCAAGATTTAAAATGCTGTTTTAGTTTTACTGTTAGGACGTGGGTCAACTTTTCTTTATTAAAACTGATTTACTATGTGTCATTAATGATACACATATCACTTAAGATTGTTAACAGCTCATAACCTTCACAAACAGTACTTATAAATGCTAAAATGCAATAAAACTTAGCACTCTGAAACCCATTGCAATTGTGAAGCATCTTACTTTTTACTTGTGGTAAAAAGTATCCCGAGGAGACAGAATGGAAGCAATGTAACTTTTGAAATACATGTTTTATTGCCTGCTCAGAAAACAGATGTTTACTACGTAGTTATCCTCCTAATTTTGGTAATGCTTGATTCTATGTCTCTCTCTCTCACTCACTCTCTCTCTCTCTCTCTCTGCATATGTGTGTGTGTGTGTGTGTGTGTGTGTGTGTGTGTGTGTTTTACTGGAGATTGAACCCAGGGTCTCATGCAGGCTAGGCAGATGTTCTACGACTGAACTACACTCCCAGTACTCAGCTTCTCCAATCCTGGGATTACAGATGTGCTCTACCACACTCATCCCTATGGGCCTTTCCATTTTCTTTGGTGGTACTGGGGTTTGAACTCAGGGCCTCATGCTTGCTAAGTAGGCACTCTACCACTTGAGCCACTCTGCCAGCCCCCTAAGTGGGCCTTTCTTACAAGACTTTCAAATCCAAAAATAAAGATGTTTAAACAAAACAAATTTAGTTACTATTATAAAACTATAATTACTAGCAAGACTTTCTTATGCACAGAAAGAATTAGTATAAAGTTCAGTGTATTCTTTTGGCAGTTTATTTATGGGAAAGTACCTATTTGTTTAACTCTCCCATAAGTTACATTTATAGTCTATGAATGCAAAAATAAAATATGAGACAACTTTCTCACTGCCTCAAACTGAAAACATGTAACAGCAAGTGCATGCATGGTCCTGGATTGGATGCGTTTGGATAAGCTTGGTTCTCTAAGAAAATCTGAATATGAAGTTGATAAAGTTAAAAAGTCACTGACGTGAAATGGTGGAACAAGTAGGCTATAAAATAGTGCATACTGTGTGATCCCACTGGGTTAAAAGTGTGTATGTGTGGGCACATACAGAGGCAATCTGGAAGGCTATATCCTGAGTGTTAATAGGATTTGTCTTTGGGTCATTTCAGGTTTGAAAATTTTTACGTATTTGCATTTTCTGCAATACATATGTACTGCTCTTGTAACAGTACGTTATTTTACAAAGCTGCCAATGGCACACACATACGCACTTTAAACACTGAGAAGTAAATATAGAAGTACCAGTAAGTTTAAACTATTCTAAATTCTTGAGTGGATTCCTCTGAGGTAAGATCAGAATTAAGAGGGAAGAATTTTTAAGAACTTAAGAATTTAAAGCAAGTATAAAACAAATCAATACCACCTCCAAAATGTACTTCATTTAACATTTTAAATTTTTCTTGGAATGCCTGAAGTGTTGACTCTTGACAAAATTATGGGGCTGAATAAAGTGCCATTTCCCACCAAAGATCTTACCTGGTCTATGCCTGTTTTGGTATAGGCAAAATGAAGTATGTTTAGCCTTGTAAAACGTCATCTATAATACTGAGACTTGAGAGTGCAGCCAACTCTGGTAAAGCTAAATTGAAGAGCTTCCTTGTTTATAGTTGGCAAGCAGGAAACAAGTGCCCTTAGGACAGTGCTAATCATAAGAATATTCTGCAGTGCTCCAAAAAATCCAAATTCACCTGGTATCTTGACCTAAGAGAATAAGTCAGTGCTGATGTTCCCAAAGTGCCTTTTTTGTGGGAGGAAGGATACTGGGGTTTGAACTCAGGGCTTCACACTTGCTAGGCATGCACTCTACCACTTGAGCCACTCCGGCAGCCCTGTTTTTGTATTGGGTTTTTTCGAGATAGGGTCTCATGAACTATTTTCCTGGACTGGCTTCAAACTGTGATCCTCCTGATCTCTGCATCCTGAGTAGCAAGGATTACAGGCGTGAGCCACTGGCACCCAGTCCCAAAGTGCTTTAATATTACAGAAAACATTCCACTGAAGTACATGATGGACTAGCTGGTCTCTGAGCTGATTAAGATGATGGTGGGAGCCGGGCGCCGGTGGCTCATGCCTGTAATCCTAGCTCCCAGGAGGCAGAAATCAGGATCGTGGTTCAAAGTCAGCCTGGGCAAATAGTTCGTGAGACCCTATCTTGAAAAAACCCATCACAAAAAAGACCTGGTGGAATGGCTTGAAGTTTAGGCCCTGAGTGCAAGCCCCAGTACCACAAAAAAAAAAAAAAATGATGTTAGGGCTTTATTTCACTGGTGGGAGCAATCTCAAATATATTCCCTGGATATGTTCTCTTGGTAACAGCCACAGAATGTCTGGAGGTTTAACTTGGAACATCCTAATCTTCACTGACTGAACACTCTCCCTGAACTTGCCAGGTCCTCATCCACCTGCCATTCAAACAGGGCACTTCAACAACCCAGGTTCCTCATACAACAACGAAACATTCTGGTGTGAAACCTTTCCTCTTCAAGGCACAAGACAACTCTTTGAGCAAATGTTTTGATAAAATTGTCCTTTCTGCTTAATATTTCTTAGGTTTTCAAGATTAAGCATGATTTAATGTGAACTATCTAGGGATGTGTGTAAGAAAGTATGAGTTTTAGGTTAAGATATACTATTCTAGTTGAATCTGACACCCTAAATTATTCAGTCTATTACGTGCAAAATTATGTCCTAAGATCTGAGCAGAAATGTCAGTCTTTTATTTCTCTTCAGTAGCAGAATTTTATAAATGAGATAGCTCTCTTACTGTATTACTGGGGTCATACTACAACTAACTTTTCAAAAAAATTTAAAACGAACACTGGGATTTTTTTGTTGTCATATAGATCAGATTGGTCTGGAATTTGCTATGAAGCTCAGGCTTATAATCCTCAAACTTGTAATCCTACTGCGTTAGCCTCCTGAGTGCTGGTACTACAGGCATGTGCCACCCCCCAGCCCTGAACAGTTGTTTTTTTTTTTAATACCATTGATCACTTGTGCACTAATGTACATGCTTTTATAATTTCTAACAAGATTATTTTTCTGTCTTCTAAAGCCTTAGCTGTGAACTATCATAGAAATAAAATACATGCTTAGCAGACTGCTTTGGAGTAAAATACTTGCAACATACCTGGGACTACTTGAATTATGAGCATCATCAGTCCCACTGCTGGCCTCACTAAGACCAGGGCAGGAGTTATGCACAGCATAGACAGACATGCTGGGATGTTCAATGAGAAGGTTTTCCATAGGACTCGTTTCCACCTTGATAGTGGTTAATCCACCTGCTGTAAAACATGGGGGAGGGGTGATAAACCAGCTCTCCTCCATTGGACAGGACTCAAACTGCAGGAAGCAGGAATCACTTGTATCAGCTAAGCACTCCAGAGATGCAGGTAAACAGGAGAAAACTGAAGGGTGCTCTGCAGGTGACTCTTCACTTATGTCGTCTTCTTCCTCTTCATCTTCTTCTGCTGAGAAACCAGTGCAAGTGTCTAGATCGTAGTCCACGTCATAGTTCAGATGCATGTTGAACGTCCCATGGGAGGATAATTTTCACATTGGGCAGCCATAACAGAGCCACCCATCAAATTCACAGCACAGAAAAAGGAGAGATAATACGATTAGCTGATGCTTACATCCCTCTCTTTAGTGCAGAAAAAACCATTTATATTCACTCATGATGACTTTAAAATAATTTCTGTGTGTGTGTGTGTGTTTGTGTGTGTGTAGTGGATTACATTGAGTTTGCAGAAGGGGGTTTGGGACTGTTTCTATTCTGCTGAAAAAACATAATGGACCATATGTTTTAATGCATGTTTAATGTGAGGGTTTCCTATTAAAGTGCCCCTGACTGGATCAGGCTGTATGAGTTGCAAAACTGGAAAGGCTGACGTCAATTTCAGTGACTCGTCATCTGGCACAAAATGATTCCTGAATTTTTTTTTAAGAAAAATTCTTGTGTATTTACTTTTAAGGCTTAAAAGTAAATGTTGTGAAGATTAACTGCTGGGTATACCTTACCTATGAAGTCGACAAGAATCCATTCATCATCTTCCTTCTCACTGAATTCTGGCTCTTGGTTAGAAGTACTGACATCGCCCACAAACATTTTATTCAGCCTCTGGAACATTGTTAAGGCAAGACTGAGACTTTGGCTGGATGTCTTTATAGCTGAGATTTCTAAACCCTGTCTTTAGTTGGCCTGATGGCTCGGACAGGAGATTAAAGTGCACAGGGTGCTTATTCAACTTAGGTGAGAAGCAAGAACAGTCATTATCCCTAAAATAAAACAGAAAAAGAGGGTTATTTCCAATCAGTGTATGTTTTACAAATACACACACACACATGCCCTTATAAAAAAGCCTAAGCCTTAGCCTTCTACAGCTCTTCCCCTCCTGCAGAGTCAAACATGACACATACAACCTTTCTTATTTGCAAAACATCGTAAACTGAGTACTTAAATGCAACCAGTAAATATCTAACAATGTGCCAGGTGTGGTGGCACTCCTTCCAGGAAGCCAAGGCAGGAGGATCAAGAGTTCAAGGCCAGACTGGGCTACACAGCAAGACTGTCTAACAAAACAACAAAAACCTATACTGTGAAATAAAGAGTTAGGTTTTTTTCATGTCTATGGTTTTGTAACATGAATGTGAATGATGTATTTCAAACTGTAATACCCATTTTCTGTAAGTAGAAGAACAAAATTATATATTAACAGTCTTGTTATATGATACTCAGTTGCCCAGTAGTATTGAAATGAACCTGGCAACAGTGTCTGGCTTCCAGAATAATGGTCATCATATGCCAGGCCCTCATCTTCTCTGACTTACTTTCCTTTCTGTTCTATACTTCCTGCATATGACTTTAAGGATACCTAATTACATTAAAAATTTATAAACAGCATATTTTGGTTTTCAAAACAATTCCTTCAGCTGGCATGAAGAAATTTACATTATAGAAAACTGAGCAGGTAGCAACCAGAACTGGAGACACAATTCCTTGTGTAGTGGCTCAGCAGGTGGGTGTTGGATTCACTGTGCCTGCCAGGGCACAAATCCTGGCTCTCCATTTACTTTAAGATTTAGGAAGGTACACAATTTCAACTGGTAAGAGTTCTTACCTTGGGGAGTTCTGGTGAGTTATAAGTGAAGAACTCAGCTTACTTGAGTTCCAGATTAATATACCCATTTTTACCTAATTTTTCTGATAGCATATACAACTGAACACCTATCAAGAACTTTACATTTTTCCCCATGAATGTATTCCTACACATTGCCCTCCATCCCCTTCTCAATAAGTAGCAGCAGCCTGAGCAGTTATTAAGGCAGAAAATCTAGCAATTGCTCTTGACTACTTTTGCTGCCTCCCACTAACCCTCGGCTACCCACTCAGCCCCTCGTCCAAACTACCAGCAAGTCCTGTGGACATGCTGTACATGTAGCTCAAACCCACCTTCTGTCCTCCATCACTCTCATTTCTAGTTTAAGCAACCTGCTGTCTCTTCAGCATTCTGCCAAAACCACCTCCTACAATCAGTCTCCCTTATTAAATGAGATCACACAGGCAACATGGCTTTACTAGGTAACTGGCACAAAATTCTCTGTCCATGGCAAGTGTCATTCTACACATACTCACTAGTACCCATTATGCATCATTTGTAGTGCTGAAAGCTGTAATATTAGGGAGTTCTCAGACCATTCTAGGTACACTCCTGCAGTAAATGGCTGAGAAGATCAGGAATGGGGGGGCGAGGGAAGAAAAGAACACTATGGAAGCACACAGATGTGTGTGAATGTGGTACCTTCCGTTTCAACATCCAGGCAGAATAATCCTAGATATTCAGGAGGCAGAGATCAGCAGGATCTCGGTTCAAAATCAGCCTAGGCAAATAGTTCATGAGACCCTATCCTGAAAATACCAAACACAAAAATGGGGCAGGTGGAGTGGCTCAAGTGGTACAGCACCCACATAGCAAGTGTGAAACTGACTTCAAACCCCATACTGAAAAAAAGAAAAGATCCAGGCAGCCACAAACCAGGTGTGATGATGCATGCCTGTAATTACAGCACATGGGAGGCTGGGGTGTGAGGATTTTGAGTTTGAGGCCAGCCTGGGCTACATAGCAACTTCACGGACATCCCGAGATATGTAGCAAGACAACAGCCACAGCCAGGCACCAGTGGCTCACACCTAAAATCCTAGCTACTCAGGAGGAGTAGCTGATCTCAGGAGGTTTGAGCTGATCTCTGGATCAGGAAGGTTGCTGATGTGGTGAATCTGAGGGAATACGCATGACTGGAGATGTCTAGTAGGCAGTGGAGTATTTGGAATTAAGGAAAGTAGTCTCGGAGGGGTGCAGGCTTGGGAGTTGTCAATACAAAGAGGGTGATAGAAATATCACAAGCATCAATCTCGAATCCCTAGCTTTGGGCTCTTGACATTACACTTTTAAAATAAACAATCTTCAGCCATGAAGATTGAGCTGCATAGCTGTGAGACTCCTGGTTCAATGCCTCACATATAAAATGGGCTGTCACAATTGTTTGGCATACTACTACAAGAGTAAAATATTTCAAATAAATGACAGCAAGACACTTTGTAGTCATAATTCATCATCCTCAGCCATTAATTATTAACAGCAGATAAACAGGAAGTTATCACTTGTATAACCAGTCCTCCTGAACCCTTCTGGAAAGCAGTATGGTCAAATTATGAAGACTGGAGATCTACTAGGAGGACTCAAATTCAGCTGTGTTCCACGAGAGAAATTAAGAAGGAAAGTGGGCTGTGTAGCTTGCCTGATCAATTGTGGTGTGACAGTTGTAGCCCAAAGAATGATCCATCTATCACAAGGTCTGGTGTAAATGAAGGTTTTTGAGGCTATAAACCAGGATGAAAAAATCTTTTTCCCATTTCTCTTAGGTTGTGGAGGCAGATATTGGCCCCCAAATATGATCCTGTGTCTGCTGAGCCAGATGAGAGGAGATCCGCAACTCCCCAGAGCACGAGGCTGGACTCTGGCTCTACATCAGGTAAGCAGGTGGACCCACTAGGAGGGGCACCCCACAGGGGACCCCTTGTTTTTCTTGAATAATGCCTTGTCCCCCACCTGTGATGCTGCCTGAGGGCAAGACACTAGGCCCAGGCTAGGTCAGTGCCAGCTTCTGAGCTCTCCCTCCTGGCTGCAGTTCCCCACCCCACAGTGTGGAGCCTGCAATTGGACAGGCCTCTCCAGAGGAGCACTCTAAGGGAGCATAACTCATGTTCTTCAGAAGTGCCTCCAGGCGCTCTGTGTCCAACCCGGGTGAGCAGCCTGTGCAGAAGCTCTGCCAGGAGATGAGGAACAGCTCATTTTTCACTTCACCTGAGTCACTGATGACATTTACATGACACACCTGTGGGAAGGACACAGAACAGAGTCTGGGGGGGAAGGGTGAAGGATCGCTGGCCTGGGCACAGCAGGAACAGTGCTGGCTCCAGCTCTAACAGGTGGCTGAACTATACAGTTTAGCTCTTCTTGCCTCAGTCTTGCCGTCAGAAAAATGGGCTGATTATGTAGGGCTGCCTCAGGCAGATCCCTACATAATGAAGAGGTGGGGGTGTTTTAACTACGCAAAGGAAAGTTCCTTTAGCCCTGCTTTCTATGTGTCACTAAAACTGTTCAGTGAGGCAGCCACCAGGCAGGCACATTAGGGGAATGAGCATATGAAATGGGACTACTGTCATCAAGACTTTGAAATTTAATTTTAACCCATTTAAATTTAAAAGTTGATAATTGAGTCCAATTTTGGAAAACTTTCAACTGCATCTGTAGCAACTATGGTATGTGAATTTACTTTTTTGACTTCAAACTTTATGGCATCTAAATATAGATCAGAATTTCAGTGAGGCCAAAAATGGTGGAACAGGCCTGTAATCGCAGCTAAATAGGAGGCCTATCTTGGAGGATCACAGGTGAAGGCCAGCATCCGCAAAGTTAGCATGAGACCCAACCTAAAACACAAAGTAAAAGCAAAAGAACTGGAAGGATGGCTCAGTGAGTCAGCGCCTGCTTAGCAACTGTGAGACCAAGTTCAGACTGCAGCACTTCAGGGGACGGCCACATGAAGACGGCTTTACAATGTGTGAGACACGCGTTGGTGTATATGTGAAAGAGCAGACCATCTCGTTAATAATTTTCATATTTATTACATGTTCAAGCCATAAACTTTGGATATATTGAGTTTCTTAAAATATACTAATAAAATTAATTCCTGTTTCTTTTTCCTTTTTTAATGTGGCTACTGGAAAAATTTAACCACACATGTAGCTCACTGTACATATACACACATAACACACACAGAGGTGGGAAGAGACAAAGACAGAGAGAGAAAGAGTGAGCAAGCTATTTTCCCACTGATGAACCAGAGACTATCCCTGCACAGTAACTACTTTTGATGGGGCTGGGTCTACCTGGAGCTAGAAGGCAAAGCCCTTCTCTCCTGCCCCCTCCTCTCCCTTTTTGTGGACCTGGGGTTTGAACTCAAGGTTTGTGCTTGGTAGACAGGCACTCTACCACTTGAGCCACGCCCCCAGCCTGTCACTATTTGACAGTCACAACACTAGGGCAATGGTAAAACTAAAATGAAAGTTCCAGGTGGGCCAGTGGCTCACGTCTATAATCCTAGCTACTCAGGAGGATTGCAATTTTAAGTCAGCCCAGGCAAATAGTCCATGAGGCTCTATCTCAAAAAAACCCATCACAAAAATATGGCTAGTACAGTGGTTCAAGGTGTAGGCCCTGAGTTCAAACTCCAGTACCCCCCCCCACACACACACACACAAAAGTTGCAGAGAAAGCCTCTCAAGTCGAGCAAATTGACAATTGTAGCTCTAGAATTCAACAAAGAAGGAGAGGTTGGCGGGGTCCCGTTGCTGTCCTCTGAGGCAGCCACCAGCTGGAGCTGGAGCTGCCCGCACCTGCCCCTCCAGGTAGGGAGAAGACACACAGTATCTGCAGCCAAGGAAGGGGTGAAGGCAGCTCTCCCAGATACCATTGGCTCACAGCACTTCCACCCTCCATCTTAAAAACAAATTATATATTTTTTCATTATAAAATGAACAAAACCACATCAAAGAAAGGTTAGAAAATAAATAAAGAACAGTTATTATTCATTGCCTTGCTGCAATTATTAGTATATTGGTACATTTTCTACTAGTTCTTTCTTTTACAAATAAAGTTTCTTTTTATCATAGTTGTAGTCTAGTGGATGCCCAATTTTGTATCTTGAGTTGTTACTT
This sequence comes from Castor canadensis, assembly GCF_047511655.1. Taxonomy (NCBI): domain Eukaryota; kingdom Metazoa; phylum Chordata; class Mammalia; order Rodentia; family Castoridae; genus Castor; species Castor canadensis. The sequence continues at coordinate 156,411,622 of NC_133388.1, forward strand.
AACATCTTCTCATGACTTTTTTTTTTTTTTGCAGTACTGGGGCTTGAACTCAGGACCTTCACCTTGAGTCACTCACTCTACCTGCCCTATTTTTGTGAAGGGTTTTTTGAGATAGGGTCTCACAACTATTTGCCAGAGCTGGCCTCAAACCATGATCCTCCTGATCTCAGCCGCCTGAGTAGCTAGGATTTTAGGCATGAGCTACTGGCGCCCAACTCATGACTGCTTTTCATCTTATAACATGAATAGAAAGGCTTTGTGGGCAGAAAAGTTCACTGAGTTTAATAGTTGTGGGCAAGGGTATTTTAGTTTGAGAAGTTAGAATGCAGTTGCTAGTTAAGATACTATTAGTATAATTTATTTTCTCATTGTTGAGATAGGCAAGAGGGGTGTGGTGTGGTACCTGAAGGCTGGCACTGGAGGTAGCCTGTTCTGCTGGAAGTCTTGGCTTTGCTGCAGCAGTATGTGTAAACTCATATTTAGTAACCTCTTAGAACTCCAGTTTTCTTTAACAAGTTATAATACCTACTTCTCAGTGCAACGTGAGGCATAAAGTGTATGACATCTAGAATAGTGACTGGCTCATAGCAGGCGTTCAGTAAAATTAACAAGCTTATTCCAAGTCAGTTGTGTAACTCTGAGCAGGTCACTTAGCACCTTTAGCTCTGAGCTGCTTTTATCTGTAAAACGTCTACATAATAATTTAGAGCTACAATCTGCTGAATGCTCATCATATGTAACAGGGAGTTGAGGTACTTATTTGTCCTGTGATGAGGAAACAGGCTCAGAAATTAAGCAACTTGCTCAAAAGTGACAGAGCTAACACAGGTGGAGCAAGCATTAGTAAATGTATCCCTGGGATTCCAGTCCCTGGCTTTTCCTGAACAAACTCTCTCAGGCTCCTCCCAGCCTCAACTCTGGTTCTAGGAACTTCAATTGGTTTTGGCTGCCAGTAGGCGGCTCCAAAAAGCAACACTTTAAAAAAAAAAACCCCAAAACAAAAAACACAACTTTGATGAGTGCAGCTGTGGCTCCTTGACCGTTTTGAAAAATCAGGTGACTAAACTACACATGTTCACTGAAAAAGAGACTTAAATTTCTTTCTATCACCCTCAACTAGTTTAGAAAAAGATGGGGACTGAAGTCATTTAAAATCAATTGTGAATGGAAGAAAAACAAAGCCAAGAAAGTTCTTTCTTGTCCCACCTATACAGAGCCTATTCAATCAGCTTACAAGGAAGGTTATTTATTTCCCTATGTCTCACCACTGCCTGAAGACAGTGGACAAAGACAGCAGTAGGTAGTAATTTGTAGCCTGTTAAACCTTGAATTCTGAAAGCAGGGCAATTCTCAAGAGAAATATGAGGGAGGGAAAAGAACAAAAGATAGGATGAGAAAACAAGAGAGACCTTGGGCACAGAAATGAGTAGGTCCTGGTTCCAGCAAAAAAATTATGCTTTTAGAATTATAGTGGCTCAGTTACCAAGCATGTGATTTCAGGATCTTGGGGGCATTTGTTATCACCTTTATTCAGTGACCCTACGGTCATCACTTCCCCCCTTTTTCAAAACTGTTTTGCATTTAGAAAGGCCCAAGACTTTAGGAGTTACAGATGGACAAAGCTCCTTAATCTGGGCTGAACTGGAATTAACGCACTGAGCGGATGTTCTCAGAAAATACAATCAAAACCAAGAAGTGCCTGTAAAATGCACCTGCAACTTTGAAATAGTGAACAAACACCATTTCCTTTTGGTTGGCCGTGTGGCCTTAGATTACTTAATCTCTCTGCACCTACAGTTTCCTTTCTATAAATAGGATGGTTGGGCCTGCTTCCTAGGGCCAGTGGGAGGACCATCGAGGATAATCTACTTAAAGCTTTCATCGTAGCATTTGGCACCTACTACGTGCTCACTAAGTGCCAGTGATCAAATTGGTTAGGACTTAAATTATGACTAGGACGTGAAGCGCTCTTTCCACAGGTGCAAGTCAGTGCTATGTAAGGTCAAGTGGAGTCACAGGACCGGCCGCTAGCAGGCGGACACTAAGGCAGGGGCCGGTCTCAGGGTAACCGAGCGGGTTTCCAGTACCCGCAGGGCTTCCAGGGCTACTGTGCGGGACCCGGTGCTCGGAGCGCACGCAGAGGCGATGAGGAGCGCCGGGCCGGGGGTCCCTGGAGCTATGCGTCCCTCCTGCCGAGCCCCGCGCCCCGACGCGGGTCCCGAGCGGGCAGCCCCATCCATCAGCCATCATCCATCCATCCAACTGTCAAGTGCAGGAGGAGGAGAGGAGAGAAGGGAAGGGAGCGAGGAGGAGGAGGAGAAAGGGCGGGGGGGGGGGTTCCGCTGCGGCCAAGAAAACAGGCCAGGCTCGGGGGAGGAGGCAGAAACCAAACACCCAACCGCCGCCCAGCGCCCGGGCTCGGCCGGGCCGGGGCGCCCGCCTCGGTGCGCACCGCGGCGGCAGGCAGGCAGGCGGGTAGCGAAGCGGCCCCCGCCCCATCCGCACTTACGTGGACCGAGCCGCGGCGGGATGCAAGCCGGGAAGGCGCCGCCGGCGCGGCGGGGACAGGCGGGCGCGGCGCGGGGCTGCTGAGGTAGCTGCGGCGGGCCGGGCTGCGCCTTGCTCGGGGTCCCAGGACGGGGGCGCGGGGCCGGCTCCGGCCCTCCTGTTGCTGCTCCTGGCCGCCGCCGGCCGTCCAGGTCCTTTTGTTGTTGTGCAGCGCTGGGAACAGCTGATCGGCCGCTCCGCCCGCCGTCCGGCCGCCCGCCCCGCCCCGCCCCGCGGCCGCGCCAGGTCCGGCCCCACCAATCCGCGGCGCGGGGGTCCCGGGGCCGCCCTGCGAGAGGATGTCACTAACGCACGTGACCTGGCTCGGGGCCCGGCGACGCTCAGAGTCAGGAACAAGCCCGGGCAACAAAGCTGGGAGCCCGAGCGCGCAGACGGGGCAAGAGGAAGGGAGCGAGAGAAGGGGCGTCGGGCGTAGCGTTGCCCTGTGTGTGGGGGTAAACCAGTAGACACCATGCCAGGGGAAAGCCCACTTCTGGGCCCTCCCGGGCAGGACAATGGATACCAGATACACAGAATGCCTGTGACCCACTCAACCCTCTTTGTAAGACAAGAAACCCCACCTGTGTACCCTGGAATTTGCCCCTGGGATTTGCCTTTTGGCTTGTGCCTATGCTCAGGGCAAAAGCCAGGTAAAAGAAGACATCAGTCTAGGTCTGAAGACAAAAGAGGTCAGGAGCCTCGAGGGCCCTTTGCTCTGGCAGAAAAGAAGAACCCTGTATGAAGAAGAGTTACGAGAGCTCCTGCACCTAAATGCTCATGGGACCCAAGGAGGTTATGAACTCTGTGCTGTTTACATGCCAGGAAATAAAACACTGTGCTTGAAAATGGTTTCCAAATCAAAGCTCAATACACATAGGTGGATTAACTGCCTGGCAAAGGCAAGGGAGTCATGTTGAGGCCTATCCGTTCTCCTGTGGATCCTGTCTGGACTGAGAAAGAATCCTCTGGCCTGGGTGAAATGTATGACAGCTCTCAAGAAGTCTATCACACACATAATAGTACCTGAAAGACTCTCACACTGCCCCTCACAAGGATCCTGCAGTCAGTCCATTTCCAACAATACTAGTTCTAAAGAGTGTAAATTAAAGTTTAGAGACTAGTCTGACACTCAGGATAATGACCAATATATGGTGGGTTTTGACTTTACAAGTTACACGGCTGTAATTTGTGGACTGAATAGTCTCACAGAATTGAAGGGTCCCTTCTGATATTTTCTCTCAAATGTCATCACTGTGTTAGGAGTCCCACCATCTCTTGTTTCTCCTTAACAGTCCTTGCAGAGACCATCTTTTCATTAAGAACCATAGGTTAGTAACAATGATAAGGGTCTACTTTCTGTAAATCAAAAAGACATGCCTTTTTCCAGCTTGATAAGGTTTATTACCATTCAAGGCAGTATGTGAAAGCACACAATACCTTGTTGTGACAGAGAAAACAATGTGAGATATGTTTCCAAAGATGGCCACCACAATATGTTCTTCATCAGGAAGTAGGATCCAATTTTCCTCCCCTTGAATCTGGGATAGCCCTGTGAGTGCTTTGACTAATAGAATGTGGTAGAAATAATGTTGTAGCACTTCCAAGTCTGGACATTAAGAAAACCTGATGGCTTTTGCTTTGACTCTAGGAAAAGCTAGCCACCATGGCAAGAGAGACCATCATGCTGAGAAACCCAAGCTAGCCATGTGGAGAGGCAGAGATGCCTGGTTGACCCCTAGCTATCCACCACATTTCATATAAGACAGCAGATAGGAATGAAAAAACCTTCTAGGAAGTTCCAGCTTTGGCATACACCATGTGAAACAAGTGGAGGCAAGCCATCCCCACAGAGCCCTGCCAAAATGGCAGAATCATGAACCAATGCTTCTTGTTTCAAGGCACAAAATGTTGGAGGATTTTTTTTTTTTTTTTTTTTTGCTTCATGGTGCTATAAACTGAACCCAGGACCTTGTTAAACATTCTACCACTCATCCCAGCCCTTGGAGTAGTTTTTAAATAGCAATTAGGTAACCAAAACACAAAGCTTGAAAAAAAAAAAAAACCAGAAAAGTCCATCACAGATCAGCTATCTCTAAATTTCACAAAGAAGAGTTTTTGTGATTAAAAAATTCATACAAATCTGGCTGTGGGTGTAACTCAGTGGTCGAACATTTGCCTGGCATGCTTGAGACCCTGGGTTCAATCCCCCAGAACCATCTCCACATACATACAAAATTATCTTATCTCAAGAGTCATTTGCTTTCTGTTTAACTCTCTTGCTGATTTATAATGTTAACCACCTGGTACTTGTTTATTCCAGTCATGTACCAAGGGGGTGGGGGAGCTTAAAAGTCTGCCCCTATGAGGAAGGAGTATTTTATTTCTGACATTGTTTGGAACTATTAGGGCATCGTAATAATAAAAAGAAAAGTGACTTTTGGCCAGTTTTATTATTATTATTTAAAATTTTTCTGCAGACAAAAACAAAAGAAAGAAAACCTTCACTATGGCCCACACGTTGGGTAGAGTCCCTTACCCTCCTCTTCTCCCCCCACACCCCCTAGCTCTCTCCTTGGTATATCACTGGTTTATACATATACAGGAAGTGAGAGTTGGGAGTAATGGCATAATGTCATCGCCATAACTGAACCCAAACAACCTTTGAAAGTCACACAACTGCAAACTAGCCTCTGGTCTATTGGCTGACAAAGACCCAGCCAGTTCCCTATCTGGGCAGACCTGGAGAGTCTAACCATCCTTTAATTCACAGGATAATTCTCAGAGTGTTGCTATAGTACCCAGCTCCAGGCTGACCCCCTACTGTGAGGCTGACCTTTTTCCCATCTGTCAGAGTACCCTTGTGTGTTTTCCACAGAGCTCAATAACTCTCTTATCTCCCGAACAAAAGGGATTCAACCTCAAATTTTGTTCGAAGGATCACAGCGCAGGACCATATTTATGCCAACATCCAAATACAATGAAACTGATGCTCTTGCTTATGAAAGCAGACTGTGGCCATCACCCTGCCAGTCGAATCAAGACTGCTAAAGACTGTTGTTCTCTACCTAGTCACAGAGGAGGACTCTATAGGCTGCAACCTCAGAATACAACACAAGTTATCCGGCCTCACTGTGCTGGACACTCCAAAGTAGAGTTCATTGGAGGCAGAATAGACAGCAGGCAATAGAGAAATTAAAAATCATTTAAAAAAAATAACCTCAAAAGGGCCAGAGTCAGGAATTAAGACAGAGCCAGAAAGTAACAGCTGAAAAATCAAAGCATCACACTGTTCTCTGATTACCTTCCCTTCTCCTTTTAGAATTTAAAAGTTGCAAATTTTTTGAGTAGGTAGACAGACAGAAAATAAAAGTGCTTATCTGGCAAACTAGATGCCAATGTTGCACCTATGTCCCTGTGTTTTGTGTGGGCCTAGAATAATGATAAGAACCATTTTAGCCATGTTTCGGGTGACAGACCTACCCTAAACCCATTGTCTCTGCTTGGAAACTTAGCAAAATGATTAGGGGTTGTTAGGTGATGTGACCACATAGCTAGCTAGGAATTCATACATGAAACCTCCCAGACAAGAGCCACCATTTTGAATCTTCTTCACTCCCATCTCCTGTGCGTGAAGATGTTTCTACTTTCCTTTACTATTTCTCTCTACTTTATCCTGTTTTACTAAAATAAATCCTTGCTAAAACTTCCACTTTGAGAAACTCCTTTTTGTGAGACCCATCTACATGCTTCTCATCATGGATTTCAAGTTCCTGTGAACTGCATGGAAATCAGGAAGCTGAAGGACCCCTTGGTCTTTCCCCTTTCCTCCAGTAACAGACAGGTCATTTTCAATTTATTCATCAACAGTAAAGTTGGTTAGGCTTCAACCACATACCCAGAATGTTGCCAAGTGTCTTGGAGAGACAGAAAAATATTCTAGATTACATTTAAGACAATCTTGTGGACTTCCAGTGAAATCCATTCTAAAAGATAGAGGGAAAAATGTCTGTCTGGACCAGAAAGCCTTTTGGACCAGAAGGAAGAAAGAGATTCAGTCAGTAAGGGAGGGGGTGGGGGCAGGGGGGAGAAATGACCCAAGCATTGTATGCACATATGAATAATAAAACAATAAAAAAAAAGTAAAAAAAAGAGATTCAGTGAGCTCCACTTTCTGAAATAAAAGCAGAAAATAAAGCACTAAACTGCCAGTTACCATCTCAGGAATAAGTCAGGAATTATTCCAGGTGCATAAATATAATAGCTTTTCAAGATCCTGCAACCTTTGTGACAGCTGTATCTTGGTTTTTCAGTTTTTGTTTTGTTTTCTGGAGATTGAACCCAGGGCCTCTAACATATGAACCACACTCCCAGCCTCATTAGTTTTGTTTTTGTTTTTGTTTTCTTAAACCCAGTTTCTACTTGGTGAGTAGAATTAAAATATGAATACTTGGCTGGGTGAAGGAGAGAGCAGAAGTATTATAGTTTGAAGCCAGCCCAAGCAAATAGTTCAAAAGACCCTATCTTGAAAATACCCAACACAAAAATGGATTGGTGGTATAGCTCAAATTGTAGAGCCCATGCCTAGCAAGCACGAGAGCCCTGAGTTTGAATCCCAGTACTGCCAGAAAATGTGGTATACTTAGAAGGCTGAGTCAGAATAGTGAGTTCCAGGTCAGCCATGGACCCTGTCAAGGAAGGAAGGAGGGGATGGAGGGAAGAGAAAGGAAGACCTTTAGAAAGATAAAATGGTTCTGTGTGTTTGTCAAGGCACCAGAAGGGAACAGGGAGGTAACCCCACCTTACTCAGAATCCTGTGCTAGGGAGAAAAGCCCTCAAGAGCTGTGGGGTCTGTGATGGATTGTCACTGGTCAATGACAGCCCTCCTAGGCCTATGTTGTAATAAAGGTCTTTTATAACTCCCACTACCAAAACTACCCCTTCACTCTCATTGTTGTTTCTGGGCCTGCAGTTTGTATGGGCTAAAGGCAACTCAAGGTGGGATCTATAACCACAAATTGTTTTGTTAGATGACAGCTTGAGCAGAATGTGCCTTTCTGCCCTTCTCCAAAGGATGACACAGACAATATGATTGTTACTTACATAAGCTCCACACAGCTTCAATAATCTTCCTATTTAAAAAGGAAAACTTTGTTTTTGATTACTCTTTTTTGCTTGGGTTAACTACCTTAAATATCCATTACATTTTGCAAGATTAACTCATGTTCTTAAGTGTCCAAATTGTCCGTGGCTTTGGATTGCCTGTTGTAAACATTTAGATAATCGGAGGGAGTGGTTTTGATTCTTATTCCTTTGTGGCCTCTTCTGCTTCACTCTTCTTTGGTAGGAGTAGTTATTTCTTTCCCTTTGTAGCTCAGATGAATAGTATAGTTCCATAAAGGCTGAATGTCATCTGCTCATTTGTTCAGGCCTCAAAGTGTCTCGCGCGGCATCCATTTGACTTTTACTTAATGAGCACTTACTCTATGCAAGGCACCAGAAATAAAGCAATGAGCAAAAGGCTAAGTCTTGACCCTCAAGAACCTTCCATCTAGCAGAGGTGATATAATAAGCAAGTAAGTATATGATGTGATGAATGCTGTGAAGAAAAACAAAACTGAGTAAGGAGCTAGAGTAGTTGGTGGCCAGGTAGGATGGTCAGACAGACCTCTCTGCATGGCAAGAGCAGAAGGGCATGAGTGAAGAGTAGTCCAGGCAGCAGGAAGAGCAAGTGCAACAACTTGAGGCAAAAGGGTCCTTGATGTGCTTGTGCGTGCACACTGTGCTCTGAGAACTCAGCAGTACCCAGTATCTGATGGACCTGACCAGATCCATTGGTCTACAAACTGAAAAGGACTGACCACAGAACTTAACATTACTTTAGTCTTTTGGGTTTTTGCAACAACTTCTGAAAGGAACACAGATCCCTGAGAAGTAACTCTGTTTTTACCATTATAACATGGAAGGAAATTTTGGAGCCCTGAGAACAGGTCTCACAGAATGGGCTTTAGGTAATCAGTTCTGTTGCATACTGTAAAGGCAGAAACACCTTTTGCTACCTGGTAAGGAAGGAAGGAACAACAGCATGGAGTTTGTGCTTCCCTTCAAAGTGACTCAGGGTCCTCACCAGTTAAAAAAAAAAGTGTGTAGGGGGGGAATAAAGCCACTTCAGAGAGATGATAACAGCAGAAAAGTGCCTGGCACATGTAGGTGTTCAGTAAATGTGCTCCCACCAGTACATAGATCCTTCTTGCTTTAGGGATTTTATTTTTAATCACCATGTGGAAATTAGGTTTTTCTTCTTTAATTTTTAACAATCTTAAGCTTAAAGACTTTAATAGTTTCTGAGAACCTGAATCCAAAAAAAAAAAAAAAATCCGAACAGAGTGAAAACAAAATATCCTCATCTTCTTTCATGAGTCTGTAAGCAGGACTCAAAGAGGTGGTCTAGACCCATGCTCGAATTTGCACCTATCTAACCTGCATTTTGTGTTATCTGAATTTTTAAAACCATAGTTTGGAAAATAAGTCCCTTCTAGCACACAATGAAACACCTGAGTTACTTTATCTGACAAAACACAAGTGCAATGGAAACCAATTATTCCTGGAAAGTGAACTTCTGGGATCCTGGAAAGTGAACTTCTGGGAGCCACGCCATATGTTACTCAGAATATAATTCAAAGTGAGAAGCAGCTAAATGTAATGGGTTAAGAGCACTAGTTTTGGGGCTGTAGACTTGCCTCAAGTGGCAGGGTGTTTGCCTAGCCATCACAAGTCCCTGAGTTCAAACTCCAGTACAGCCAAACAAAACCCAAAACAACAACAACAAAAACAGCACTAGTTCTGTTATCAGGCCTTAGTGCAAGCTGTATGACCTTGAGTTTGACCTCTCTTAGCCTCAGTTTACTGATTTACAAAACAGGGATGATAAAAATGAGTTTTTGGTGGTGATTCTAAGGATTAACAGATTATAAATACAAAGCATTTGATACAGTGCTTGGCACTACAGTAAGAACTTATTAAAGTGTCTAAGTGTAACCAGAGTGTGCTGAGTTCTCTGACCTTCAGGCAAGTGCTAGGTGAGAGGGGGTCAAGAGAGTCCTCTCCAGAAGGTAAGCTTTGAGCCAAGGCCTGAATGACTTTGTAAGGCACTACTGTGGGCTCTGTGAAGCTCTAAGTAGTGACCAGTAGTAGAGGCAAAGGAAACAATGTGTGTAAAGGCCCACCACACCACAGAGGAATGTAGAGGACTGGCAGTAGGGTCAGAGAGCTGTGAGGGAGATGAAATCAGAAAGGTGGATAGGACCTGGGTCAAGAGGGAACTTGAAAACCAGAATGAGAAGTCTGGGTTGCATTTAAAATGTGATGAGAAATGAGAGACTCAATAACTTCCAAAGAATGACCCAGGCGGCTGAGTAGAAGACAGCTTGGAGGGGAGCAGGACTGTAAGCAGGGAAGGAAGATGCAGTGACTCAGGAAAGGGTAGGTGTGGTTCAGAGCAGGAGGAGCAGTAGAGGTGGGGATAAACCACTGAAATGAGGATTTACTTTGAAGGTAGAGACAACAAGGCTGCTTAGTGGACTGATATGAGGTGAGAGAGAGAGAGCCAAGAAGGATGGTTGGGATTCTGCCCTCACTATTGAATGATGATGCTGTTGAAGGGAATGGAGAAGAATAGAGGAGAGGATGGGTGGGGGTTGGGGTTGGAGGTAGTATGTTAAATTTGAAATGCTCTTCAGCTATCCAGGTAGAAATGTCCAGGGCATCTGAATATTTGGGCCTGAAGCACAAGGGAGAAGAGGGAAGGCTGATGTAAATATGCAGCTTACAAACTTTTTTTTTTTTTGGTGGGACTGGGGTTTGAAGCTCAGGTCTTCATACTTCCAAAGCAGGCACTCTACTGTGTGAGCCATGTCTCCAGTCCATTTTTGCTCTGGTTATTTTTGGAGATAGGGTCTCATGAACTATTTGCTAGGGCTGGACTTTGAGCCTCGATCTTCCCAATCTCAACCTCCCAAGTAGCTAGGATTACCATCTTGAGCCACCAGAGCCCAACTATGGCGACTTACAAACTTTTTTAATGGTATGCAGAGCCATAGAACTGGGTGGAATAAATTAGGGGGTAGATTATGGATAGAGAAGAGAGCCACAGGCTGGGCCTAGAGTTCTAACGTATTTATAAGGAAGAAGGATATGGAATATCCAGCTAAGAGCTTGGGAAGGAGTAGCCTGTGGTGGGTGAAAAATGAGAGTAGAACTGGCAGAGTGGTTCAAGTGGTAGAGTGCCTGCCTAGAAAGTGTGAGGCCCTGAGTTCAAACCCCAGTACCACAAAAGAAAGGAAGAAGGCAGGAAGGAGGGAAGGAAGGAAGGAAGGAAGGAGGAAGGAAGGAAGCAAAGAAAGAAGGAAAGAAGATAGATAGATGAGAGAGTATAGTAACCTGGAATCCCTGAAAATGTCTTCATAAGTGTGACCAACTGCAGAGAACCCTAATGTAATGCCAGCCAAGCAGACTCTGGATCCTGTGAGATAATGGTTACTGGTGACCTCAACACAGTGGCTCTGGGGGGCTGGTGGCGTCCTGACTGTAGTGGTCTGAAAACAGAGATTAAAACCACCAGAAACAGTGACTAGGAGGCAGGTGAGGGGAAATGGAAGGTCTGATTGCATTTGTTTGCTGGGGCTGCCATAGCAAAGCGCCATGGGCAGGGTGGCTTAAAGAACAGAAATTATTTTCTCACTGTTTTGGAGGCTGGAAGTCTGAGAGCAAGGCGTTGGTAGAACTGGTTTCACCTGAGGTATCTCCTTGGGTTGTGGATGGCTGCCTTCTCCCTTTGTGCTCACATGCCTAGTCTGTGTTGTCTGTATTCTCAGCTCCTTTTCTTATCTGGACACTAGTCATGTTGGATTAGGACCCACCCTAATGGCCGGATTTTAATTTAATCACCTCTTGATGGCACTGGGGTTTGAACTCAGGTCCTTATGCTTGCTAGGCAGGCACTCTACCACTTGAGCCATCCCACCAGCCCTTTAATCACCTCTTTAAAGGCCCATCTTCAAATACAGTCACATTCTGATGTGCTAAGGGATACACATCCAACATGTGAATTTGAAGGGGGACAGGACACAATTTGCTGTAAAGGATTGACGTGGAACTATAGGGAAGAGGGGAGACTGGGAAATCTTGATCTCATCTTAGATTCCTACTATGGGAGGAATGACACCCTTTGGTATTGCAGCTAAGAATGGTGTGGTAGAGAAGCTGAAACTGAAGCTACAGGAGAGATGGGGGTAATTGCAGTAGCACAGCCTACCTGAGAAGGGATGGGATCAAGAGGTGTTAAATGACATACTTGGGTCACATAACTTGTGAGTGATGAGGCCTGTGCTTGACCCCAGAAATTTTCATCCTGAGACTCTTGAGTTCCACCAAATTACATTTTAATCCTGTTTTGGGAGTGGAGATAACCAAGACAATCCCCCAGGACACAGAGGAGGAAACCAATTCACATATCAACTGACAGCTACCCTTGCTACCTACACACTAGATACTCAAGGCTCCTGGGGGTGAAGTAGGTCAGTAGGTTCATGGAAGGGCAAGAGGAAGATGAAAAAATGGGGCTTTGTTTGCCTGACTGATGAACTAAAACACCCTCAGAAAATCCAGTACCAAAGGAGGTTGAATATTTTGAATCCATGACCTATTTGTTTGAACTGAGTTTGGTCAACTTGGTGGTAAACTTGGCAGGCTGCCACCAGCCATTTCAAAGGGTTACATCATCAGCTTTCCATATGCAGGTTGTATCCTCTGTCATCAGCACCACCAGACATGTGACTTTGCAATTTTGCTTTCACAAAGTCTCTTATCACAGCACTTGTGTGTTGCAGCCCAGATGTTAAACAAATAAATCAATAAACAAGCCTTGGCTTCACATTTTGTACAGACGAATTTAATGGACACAAGACAAACAAAGTCTATTAGCTCTTGCACAGCCCCTGTGTCACCAGGTGACAACTCTGCCAACACTTCCCTGGACACCATGGTTCACCTCAACAGACAGGTCAAATTCCCAACCTCTGCTTTGCTGTCTTCATCATGGCAATTTCCAGACCTCACAGATTATCTGAAAACAAATGTAGGTATGATTGGGTATGTAGGAGCCAGATGATGGCTTGTCTGAGTCCATCTGGTGAAAGTAGCTCCATGTCTGTCATCTGGGCAGTTTCTGTGGAATAAATAGGCAAGGAACTGAGTGAGCAGCTTTTAATTCAGAAAGAGATGGTGACTTACTTGGTGTTCACACAAAGGCATCTTGGTGTTTATAATCCAAATGGCAGAACATTAAATCCTCCGTATTTCTTTCACATCTTCTTACCAATCTTTCTGCTCAATGCTTCATTTCATTGTCCTCCAAGTGTTTGTTTTGAAACCACCTATGTCCTCCTAACTCTCATGGAAACCACCTGTAGCAGTCACCCTTGGAGCTGCTGCAAACATTTGTTTTTGATAACAGTGTAGTTTGAATGTCTGTGGTTTCCATTTCTATTTTTGTTCCTGACTGTCGTAACTGTTTGGTCTCTTCATACCTTTTATGGGTAACTTTGCTTTTCTCAGACATTTGTACTCTACCCAACACGTCAGCTACATAAACTATGACAAGACTATTGCAAAATTGCTCTATCATTATTGCCACCAGAAGATGTCTTGTGAAAGACCAAAACTCTGAGAAGCCAGCTCATGGACATGTTTGGTCTTACATTGATTACCCGTAATCATTCCCCAAACACTAGAAACTGGGTCAAGAGAATATCCCTTTTCTGAAATTTTGACCTATAATACAAAGGAGCACAATGATATAAACTACTCATTCCCTGTTAGACACTTCCTATTTATATTAGTCAGGATTCTCCACTGACACATAAAATTCACCACCATGCTCTCTCAAGTTTTGTTTTATTTCTGAACTCACCCTGTCTCACTCAGAACTACCCCCTTCTTAGCACCAACTTTTCATGCATTCGAAAAGCACTTTTATCATTTCAAAATCAGGAAATTTGTCAAATGATTTTGTTTTCATCCACATGATTTCAAACAACAATTTAGAGAATGAAATTAGAGCAACCATTACTATTTCCATTTTATAGGCCAGAAAACTAAGGTTTTTGGCTAGCAAATAAGAGCACTTGGCTAAAAAATGGTGAGACTGGGGTTTGAACTCAGGGATTCATGCTTGCAAAGCAGGTGTTCTACCACTTGAGCTATACCTGCAGTCCATTTTGCTATGATTACTTTGGAGATGGGGGGTCTCATGAAGTACTTGCCCTGGCTGGCCTTGAACTGTGAACCTCCTGATCTCAGCCTCCCAAGTAGCTAGGATTACAGGCTTGAGCTGCCACACCCAGCTTATTCCTATGTATTTTTTTCCTGCTGTAATAACTAGCCATCATTATGGCTATGATTCATCAACTTCAGCAGTTTAAGAATCCCCTGGAGGGTTTGTTGCAACACAGATTCTGGGATCCACCCCCCCACCCCAGGATTTCTGATTCAGTAGGTCTGGGGTGGGCCTGAGAATGTTCACACTGATATCTAGGCTCTCTGCTTTCTCCCTTGCCTTCCCTTCTCAGATTCCCTTGCAGCTTGACCATTTGTGAAACTTGGATTTTACTCTGTAGCCAACAGAAGTCAGGAAAGGTCAATAACTATGTTGAGAAATGATGCAGTTTTTTTTTGTTTGTTTGTTTGGTTGGTTTTTTTCTTTTTTTTAAGGAGGCAACTCTGGTAGAAGGGTATATTAAGTTGTGAAGATCCTATGACTAGCCATACAAATAAACAAGACCAGGGCTGATAAGGGTTTAAATGACAGAGTAGCAATAGAAATAGAAAAGCACAGTTCTAGGAGAAACTCAACTGAATTTAGTCATTGATAGGCTATGAGAGAACAATGGAAATGACAGAGAGAAAAATTGGAGAAGATTCCAGTATTTTCTATCTTAGAAAGCTGAGCAATTGGTAAAGCCATCTACCCAAGGATGAGAAGACAGAAAACAGAAGATATTGATAGGAAATGGGGACAGGTGGTAGGGAGTAGAGAGCTAAATGTATTTAGCACTGATTATGTTCTTGGAAGTTTTACATCTATTTTTGCCATAAACAACTTATGAAGTAGTATTGTTCTGCCCATTTCACAGATTAAGGGATGGAGACATTACTGCTTACCCATGGTTACTCTGAGAGTAGTGGCATCAGGATTGGAAACCATCAACATGGCTCTACAATCTATGCTCTCTCCCATGTGCTTCTCATTGCCATCTAATTTAGAACATCCAGTTTGGAACTTCTAGGAATCACTTGGGACTCTGAGTCTAGAGCATGAGCAGAAGGTTCAGGCATCAGGGTGGGAGTCCTTGTTATGTACATAGTTCCTGCATCATGGGAGCAAGTGAGATCACCTGGCATTAAAAGAGAAGACCTGAAAGCTTCATGTTTGAGGGTTGTACCAGTTAGGTTTGTGTTAAGCTACACATAACAGAAAAGACAAGGAACAAGCTTAGGACTATTTTTTTTCTCATCATGGAGTTCAGAGGTGAGATCTTCAGTAATGTTGTTGCCTTTATTAGAGGCTCAGATTCCCTCTTTTTCTTTTACCATATTTTAAGTGTGTGTACTCCATCTTCTAATTGGTTCAATTTTGCAAAATGTCCTCTTTAGGACCCACCATCCTGTTTCAGGCAGCAGGAAAGAGGAAGAGGCCAAAGGAAGAAGGTGTCTGCCAACCAAGTTGAATTTGCTTTTAAGGAAGTCTTTCCAGAAACCTACTACATAATTTCTGCTTACATTAGCCAGAACTTAGAATCATCTTCAAGGGAGGCTGGAAATGTGCTTACTTAGCTAGCCCCCTTATTGTTCCAACTAAACAAGATTCTCTTAGTAGTGAATGAAAGAGAATGGAAACTGAGCAGGCCATGTAAACTCTGTCATAAGGGGCAGGCAGAATTGGAGATGGTGGAGGGGAAGAGAGAGAGAGAGAAGAGAGGAAAAAAGAGAGAGAGGCGAGAAAGAGAAGAGAGAGAGAGTGTGTGTGTGCCATGAAAACTGTAAGAGGATACTTATAGTTTGAAGTTATTAAAAATCCAACCCAAATTAGCTTAAACTTTGCTCAGGTATCTCCCAACCCTCCAAAAAAAATATGTAGGTCGGGAAGGTGTTCACTGGGACTCTGGCTTTGCAACATTGTTATTTTTGTGGATCATCTCCTCTATGTTGAGCTTGTATTCATGCTGGCTTCACAAATGGTGGTAACACAGCTGAAGTTGACTTTAAGTGACTTTAACTGTATTTCTATATCTGACTTGTTTTGGTGTTGTTGCTGGTTTCACTGGTTTGTTTTCATCTCTCTTTAGTGGTACTGGGGATTGAACCCTCAAGAAAAGGGTGCTCACTAACAAGAATGCAAGTGTAACTGCATGTCCCAAGACATACACAAGAAATATGAAAAAGCAAGGCAACATAACTCCTCCAAGAGTTTATAACTCTCCAATAGCTGAATCCAAAGATATTGTAATGGTTGAAATGCCAGACAAAGAATTCAAAAGCCTAGTTTTAAAAATGATTAGTAACCTCAATAAGGATTCAGATAAACACAATGATGAAGGAGAGAAGTAAATTCAAGACCTGGTCAAGAAAGTCAACAAGTTGGACAAGAAATTTATCAACTTGGATGACAAATTCAGCAAAGATATATTCTCAGAAAGACAAAAACAAACAAAAAAACACCAAATGAAAATCTTGGAAACAAAAAGCTCAATAAATCAAATAAAAAAACTCAAAGGAAAGCATCACCAATAACTAGACCAGGAAGAAGAAAGAATACCAGTGATTGAAGACAAGGTCAAACAATTGTTACATTCGGGTGGTAATAAAAGATAAATCAATCTTTATCATGACATCCAAGGGCTCTGAGACAGAAACCATGCCTGTGAATCTGTGGTGCAGAAAAGGGAACAGATTCAGGCTGAAGGCATAAAAGACATATTCCATGAAATTAAAGCAGAAAGTGTCCCAAATTTAGGGAAAGAAATGAACATCTAAGCACAGAGGTCATGTAGAATCCAAATTGACATGCCCAGGATGTCATATAGTTAAAATGCTAGGAGTAAAGAACAAAGAAAGAGTACTGAAAGCTGCAAGAGAGAAGCACTTTGTTACTCACAAAGGCAAACCTACCAGAATAACAGCAAAACTCAGAGGAGCATGAGCTAATGTAGTTTTAGGTCTGAAACAAAATAACTGCCAACTAAGATGATTATAGCCAGAAAAGTTATCCTTTAAAATTGAAGGAGAAATAAAGACCTTCCATGATAAGCCTAATGAAATAAATTCATGACAATGAAACTAGCAATGCATACAATATTTAAAGGAATACAATATACTGCAGAGGAGGAAACATATACTCAAGCATGAGAGCTCAGGAAAGAATAAATGTCACTAGAAGAATAAATAAGTTGAGAAGTAGGAAGAATCAAACATTATTAACTCAGTAAACCAGCAAACCTCTAAGACGAAGAAGGGAAAAGTCATACCTTTTAATAATAACCTTAAATGTAAACAGTCTCTCTCTATTTTTTTTTTTTGGTGGTACTGGAGTTTGAACTCAGGGCCTTGTGCTTTCTAGGTGTGTGCTTTACCACTTGAGACATTCCACCAACCTAACCTAAATGTAAACAGTCTTAACTCTCCAATTAAAAGATGCAGGCTGGCTGAATGGGTTTTTTTTTTTTAAATAAGATCCAACTAGTTGCTGTCTGTAAGAAACTCACCTTATTGGCAACTACACAGACTGAAAATGATATTCCAAGTAAATGGAATGCAAAAGCAAGCAGGAGCAGCTATACTCATTCTGACAAAGCAGGCTTAAAGCCAAAATTAGTCAGAAGGGATAAAGAAGGTCACTATGTTTTAATAAAGGGTATAATCCATCAAGAAAATATAACAATTATAAATATATTTTCATCAAATGTTGGTGAATCCAATTTCATTTAAAAAAAAAACCACTACTGGACGTAAAGGGAAAAACAGATAGGTCCACATACAATAACAGTGTATGACTTCAATACCTCATTCTCACCAATAGATAGGTCATCCAGATGCCCCTCAAAAAAAAATCAACAAAGAAACTTCAGAGTTAAACTACACTATAGATCAAATGGACTTACTAGACATCTACAGAATATTCAGCTGTAGAATACACTTTTTTTTTCCTCAGCAATCCACAAAGCTTTCTCCAAAATAGATCACATATTATTTCATAAAGCAAGTGTTATTAAATACAAAAAATGAAATAATTTGTTATATCTTATCAGATCATAATGGAATAAAGTTAGAAATCAAGCCAGGTGCTACTTGGGAGGCAGGGGTCAGGAGGATCATGATTCAAAGCCAGTCCAGGCAAATAATTCACAAGACCCTGTCTTGAAAATACCCAACACAAAAAAAGGCTGGTGGAGTGGCTCAAGTGGTAGAGCACCTGCCTAGCAAGCATGAGGCTCCCCACTACTGCCAAAAAAAAAAGAAAGAAAAGAAAGAAAGAAGAAGAAATCAATAGCAAGAGAAACTATATAAACACATGGAGGTTGAACAAAGTACTTTTTTGTGGTACTGGGGTTTGAATTTAGGGCCTGGTGCATGTTAAATAGGTTAGTTAGGGTTAGGGTTAGAGTAGAGGCTAGGGTTAGAGTTAGGGTTAGACACTTTTCACTTGAGCCATGCCCTGAGCCCTGTTTTTATTTTATTTATTTTTTGGATAGGAGCTTGTAATTCTGCCTGGGGACAGCCTTAGACTGAAATCTTCCTACATACAGACCCCTGTGTAGTTGGGATTACAGATGTGCACCACCATGCCTGGTTTATTTGTTGTGATGGGGAGACAGCAATGTACTTCATTTTCAGTGTCATCCTGATAAAAGCCTCCTGTGATTTTTTTTTTTCTTTTTGGCCTGGGCTGGTCTTGTACAAAAGACCACCTCCCATCTAGCTGAGATTACAGCATACACCACCACACTTAGTCCTGCTCTACTTTAAAAGATTGTGGTATGGGAAATAGATAATATAAAGGCCAAGAGTGAAAGCAGGAAAACCAGTGGGGAGTCTATTGTTGTGGCAGGTGCAAGTTAGTTTAAACTTGCACTGAGTTATATTAGTGGAAGGGATGACAAGTGGTTGGACCCAGATATGTTTGGTAAGACTTTCTGGTGATTGGAGTATGACAGACAGGAGTCAAGGATAACTGTAAGCCTTTTAGAATAAGATCTCCAATGATAAGGATACCATTTGCTGGGATGGGGAGGACAAGTCTGGGAGAGTAAATCCAGAATTTGATTTTGGACATGAATGTAAAAGGGGGACTATTTTAGTAGGGAACCAACAGGACGTGGAAGGGTGAAAAGAGAGGGTTATTGGTGGAGGGAGGGAGATCAAAGTATTTTATATGCATGTATAAACACAGAATAATGAAATCCATTAAAATTGTTTTAAAATGGGGGATAAGAAAGAGTAATATAAGCCAGCACCAGTGGTTCATGCCTGTAATCCTAGCTACTCTGGAGACAGAGATCAAGAGGATTGAGGTTCAAAGCCAGCTGGGGAAAACAGTTTGTGCGACCCTATCTCAAAAACCCATCACAAAAAAGGACTGGTGGCATGACTCAAGGTGTAGGCCCTGAGTTCAAGCCCCAGTACCGCAAAAAGAAAAAAAAGAGTAATAGAGGACCACGGATATGAGCAAAGTACATTATATGCACATACAGAAATATCACGATAAAATCCCTTTGTACAATTAATATGTGCTAATAGAAACTGACTTTGGATTTATAGCCATCTTGTTTGAGATGCCTGTTAGCCAAATAGCAATGCTGCAGAAGATGCTGGAGTCTGGAAGTGAGAGGAGACATCCAGGTTGGCAACAGAAATTGGAGGATCATCAGCATGGAGTTGGGTTTAAAGCCATGAACTAGATGAGATGATCACTTCAGGAATAAGTATTAACGAGACGATCACTGCAGAGATGTCTTTTCTGCAGTCAGTCCTGGAGCATTTGGAACCTCGGGAAATGGCGGATGGAGAGAATCCAGCAAAAGACTGACAAGGAGCTGTGGATGAAAAAGGGTCCACCTTAGAGAGCAGGAGAGGTGCTCCCAACCTGTCAGATGACTCTGCAGGTCAGGTATGGTGACTGGATTTGAAAGGTGTTAGAAGTATATTGGTTACCAGAGAGAGCAGCTTGCAAAGAGTCATAGGTTCAGCAGCTGGGCAATGGTGGGTGTTGGAGGGAATGGACTAAAAAGAAGAGGCCTGCTGGTATTGGGCCTCTTAAGAATTTTGAGGTTAGGGCTAGTAAAGTGACTCAAGTGGTAAAGCACCTGCCTAGCAAGCATGAGGCTCTGAGTTCAAACTCCACTACAGCCCCCCAAAAAAAAAAAAAGAAGAAAGAATTTTGAGCTTAGAAGTATTATAGTAAAAGCATGAGGAAAACATTCATTAAGTTATGAAAAGTTAGAAAATTTCAATACCAACAAATAAACACTAAATATTAAATCCAGACCATAGAAAGCAGGAAATTCTTTTCAGTCACTATGATAAAGTTCAGGATTTTTTTTAAGTTCAGGACTTTTATGATGGAGAAAGCATATGCAAATTGATGAGAAAATTACTAAGACTCTAATATGAAATGAGCAAAGGACATGGACAGATAGTTCACAAAGAAGGAAACACAACTAGTAAACACAGATAAAGAAAAATGTTTGGCATCATTAGCAAGGAAAGAAATAAGATTAAAACCACAGATGATATGTTTCCAACCATCAGATCAGCAAAAAGCTATTCATACCATTTAACGCAGTAATTCCACCTCACGGAATCCTAAGAAAATAAGCCAAAATATAGATGAAAGCACTGTTCATAATTTTATTTTCATTTTTAAAAAATGTTTTTTTGCTCTGGTTATTTTATTTTAATTTTTATTGTTCTATTATTCATATGTGCATACAATGCTTGGGTCATTTCACCTCCCTGCACCCACCTCCTCCCTTACCACCCACTCCGCCCTCTCCCTCTCCCCACCACCCCCTCAATACCCGGCAGAAACTATTTTGCCCTTATCTCTAATTTTGTTGAAGAGAGAGTATAAGCAATAATAGGAAGGAACAAGGGGTTTTGCTGGTTGAGATAAGGATAGCTATACAGGGAGTTGACTCACATTAATTTCCTGTGCATGTGAGTTACCTTCTAGGTTAATTCTTGATCTAACCTTTTCTCTAGTTCCTGGTCCCCTTCTCCTATTGGCCTCAGTTGCTTTTAAGGTATCTGCTTTAGTTTCTCTGTGTTGAGGGCAACAAATGCTAGCTAATTTTTTAGGTGTCTTACCTATCCTCACCCCTCCCTTGTGTGCTCTCGCTTTTATCATGTGCTCAAAGTCCAATCCCCTTGTTGTGTTTGCCCTTGATCTAATGTCCGCAAATGAGGGAGAACATACGATTTTTGGTCTTTTGGGCCAGGCTAACCTCTCTCAGAATGATGTTCTCCAATTCCATCCATTTACCAGCGAATGATAACATTTCGTTCTTCTTCATGGCTGCATAAAATTCCATTGTGTATAGATACCACATTTTCTTGATCCATTCGTCAGTAGTGGGGCATCTTGGCTGTTTGCATAACTTGGCTATTGTGAATAGTGCCACAATAAACATGGGTGTGCAGGTGCCTCTGGAGTAACCTGTGTCACAGTCTTTTGGGTATATCCCCAAGAGTGGTATTGCTGGATCAAATGGTAGATCAATGTCTAGCTTTTTAAGTAGCCTCCAAATTTTTTTCCAGAGTGGTTGTACTAGTTTACATTCCCACCAGCAGTGTAAGAGGGTTCCTTTTTCCCCACATCCTCGCCAACACCTGTTGGTAGTGGTGTTGCTAATGATGGCTTTTCTAACAGGGGTGAGGTGGAATCTTAGTGTGGTTTTAATTTGCATTTCCTTTATTGCTAGAGATGGTGAGCATTTTTTCATGTGTTTTTTGGCCATTTGAATTTCTTCTTTTGAGAAAGTTCTGTTTAGTTCACTTGCCCATTTCTTTATTGGTTCATTAGTTTTAAGAGAATTTAGTTTTTTAAGTTCCCTATATATTCTGGTTATCAGTCCTTTGTCTGATGTGTAGCTGGCAAATACTTTCTCCCACTCTGTGGGTGTTCTCTTCTGTTTAGAGACCATTTCTTTTGATGAGCAGAAGCTTTTTAGTTTTATAAAGTCCCATTTATCTATGCTATCTCTTAGTTGCTGTGCTGCTGGGGTTACATTGAGAAAGTTCTTACCTATACCTACTAACTCCAGAGTATTTCCTACTCTTTCCTGTATCGACTTTAGAGTTTGTGGTCTGATGTTAAGATCCTTGATCCATTTTGAGTTAATATTGATATAGGGTGATATACATGGATCTAGTTTCAGTTTTTTGCAGACTGCTAACCAGTTTTCCCAGCAGTTTTTGTTGAAGAGATTGCTTTTTCTCCATCGTATATTTTTAGCGCCTTTGTCAAAGACAAGTTGGTTATAGTTGTGTGGCTTCATATCTGGGTCCTCTATTCTGTTCCACTGGTCTTCATGTCTGTTTTTGTGCCAGTACCAAGCTGTTTTTATCGTTATTGCTTTGTAATATAGTTTGAAATCAGGTATCGTGATACATCCAGTGTTGTTCTTTTGACTGAGTATTGCCTTGGCTATTCGTGGCCTCTTGTGTTTCCATGTAAATTTAATGGTAGATTTTTCAATTTCTTTAATGAATGTCACTGGAATTTTGATGAGAATTCCATTAAACATGTAGATTACTTTTGGGAGTGTAGACATTTTTACTATGTTGATTCTACCAGTCCATGAGCATGGGAGATCTCTCCACTTTCTATAGTCTTCCTCAATCTCTTTCTTCAGAAGTTTATAGTTTTCTTTGTAGAGGTCATTCACATCTTTTGTTAGGTTTACACCTAAGTATTTGATTTTTTTTGAGGCTATTGTAAATGAATTTGTTTTCATGTATTCTTTTTCAGTTTGTTCATTATTAGTGTATAGAAATGCTAATGATTTTTCTATGTTGATTTTATATCTTGCTACCTTGCTGTAGCTATTGATGATGTCTAGAGGCTTCTGAGTAGAGTTTTTTGGGTCTTTAAGGTATAGGATCATGTCATCTGCAAATAGGGATATTTTGACAGTTTCTTTACCTATTTGTATTCCTTTTATTCCTTCTTCTTGCCTAATTGCTCTGGCTAGGAATTCCAGTACTATGTTGAATAGGAGTGGAGATAGTGGGCATCCTTGTCTAGTTCCTGATTTTAGAGGGAATGGTTTCAGTTTTTCTCCGTTAAGTATAATGCTGGCTGTAGGTTTGTCATATATAGCTTTTATAATGTTGAGGTACTTTCCTTCTATTCCTAGTTTTTTTAGAGCTTTTATCAAAAATGGTGTTGGATTTTATCAAAGGCTTTTTCTGCATCTATTGAGATGATCAAGTGGTTTTTGTCTTTGCTTCTGTTAATGTGGTTTATTACATTTATTGATTTTCATATGTTGAAACACCCCTGCATTCCTGGGATGAAGCCTACTTGGTCGTGGTGAATAATCTTTTTGATGTGTTGTTGAATTTGGTTTGGCATTATTTTGTTGAGGATTTTTGCATTAATGTTCATTAAGGAGATTGGTCTATAGTTCTCCTTTTTGGAGATGTCTTTGCCTGGTTTTGGGATAAGTGTAATACTGGCTTCATAAAATGTGTTAGGCAGTTTTCCTTCCCTTTCTATTTCATGGAACAGTTTAAGGAGGGTTGGTATCAGTTCTTCTTTAAAGGTCTGATAGAACTCAGCACAGAATCCATCAGGTCCTGGACTTTTCTTTTTTGGGAGACTCTTGATTGCTGCTTCAATTTCATTTTGTGTTGTAGATCTATTCGGGTGATTAATTTCCTCTTGGTTCAGTTTTGGATGATCATATCTGTCTAGAAATCTGTCCATTTCTTTAAGATTCTTGAATTTATTTGAATATAGGTTCTCGAAATAGTCTCTGATGATTTCCTGGACTTCCATGGTGTTTGTTGTTATCTCCCCTTTTGCTTTCCTGATTCTACTAATTTGGGTTTTTTCTCTCCTCATTTTAGTCATGTTTGCCAGGGGTCTATCAATCTTGTTTATTTTTTCAAAGAACCAACTTTTTGTTTCATTAATTCTTTGTATGGTTTTTTGGTTTCTATTTCATTGATTTCAGCTCTTATTTTTATTATTTCTCTCCTTCTATTTGTTTTGGGATTTGCTTGTTCTTGTTTTTCTAGGAGTTTGAGATGTATCATTAGATCATTGATTTGGGATCTTTCAGACTTTTTAATATATGCACTCATGACTATAAACTTTCCTCTCAGGATTGCCTTTGCTGTGTCCACTAAGTTCTGGTAGGTTGTGTTTTCATTTTTATTGACTTCTAGGAACTTCTAGGAACTTCTAGGAACTTGTTCATTAAGTAATGAGTTATTTAGTTTCCAGCTGTTTGCAAGATTTTGTCTTTGCTTTTGTTGTTGAGTTCTAGTTTTATTACATTGTGATCAGATAGTATGCACGATATAATTTCTATTTTCTTATATTTGCTGAGGCTTGCTTTGTGCCCTAAGATATGATCTATTTTGGAGAAGGTTCCATGGGCTGCTGAGAAGAATGTATATTGTGTAGAAGTTGGATGAAATATTCTGTAGACATCAAGTAGGCCCATTTAATCTATGTATATTTTAGATCTTGGATTTCTTTATTGATTTTTTGTTTGGATGACCTATCTATTAATGATAATGGGTTGTTAAAGTCTCCCACAACCACTGTGTTCGAGTTAATATATGCTTTTAGGTCTTTCAGGGTATGTTTGATGAAATTGGGTGCGTTGATATTGGGTTCATATAGGTTGATAATTATTATTTCCTTTTGGTCTGTTTCCCCTTTTATTTGTATGGAATGTCCTTCTTTATCTGGTTTGATCAATGTAGGTTTGAAGTCTACTTTGTCTGAGATAAGTATTGCTACTCCTGTCTGTTTTCAGGGGCCATTGGCTTGGTAAATCTTCTTCCAGTCTTTCATCCTAAGCCTATGCTTATTTCTGTCAGTGAGATGGGTCTCCTGTAAGCAACAAATTGTTGGAACTTCCTTTTTAATACATTTTGTCAAGCGGTGCCTTTTGATGGGTGAATTAAG
This sequence comes from Castor canadensis, assembly GCF_047511655.1. Classification (NCBI taxonomy): domain Eukaryota; kingdom Metazoa; phylum Chordata; class Mammalia; order Rodentia; family Castoridae; genus Castor; species Castor canadensis. The sequence goes on from NC_133388.1 coordinate 156,436,424, forward strand.
TCCATTAATATTAAGTGTTAGTACTGAGAGGTATGTTGTGATTCCTGTCATTTAGTTGTCTTAGTTGTTTGAAAGTTTGATTGTGTGTACCTAAGTTGAGGTTGCTCTCTACTTTCTTGCTTTTTCTTTTCCTGTAGTTTGGTGCTGCCTGTTGTTTCATGGTTAAGTTGGGTTTCACTTTCTATGTGCAGAATCCCTTGAAGAATCTTTTGTAGTGGTGGCTTTGTGGTCACACATTGTTTTAGTTTCTGCTTATCATGGAAGACTTTTATTGCTCCATCTATTTTGAATGATAGTTTTGCTGGGTAGAGCATCCTGGGGTTGAAGTTATTTTCATTCAGTGCCCGGAAGATCTCACCCCATGCTCTTCTTGCTTTTAATGTTTCTGTTGAGAAGTCTGCTGTGATTTTCATGGGTTTACATTTGTATGTTATTTGTTTTTCCTCTCTTACAGCCTTCAATATTCTTTCCCTAGTTTCTGTACTTTTGTTTTAATGATGATATGTTGTGGCGTAGTTCTATTTTGATCTGGACTGTTTGGTGTCCTGGAGGTCTCTTGCATCTGTATGGGACTATCTTTCTCTAGATTTGGGAAATTTTCTGTTATTTTGTTGAATAGATTACACATTCCCTTCGCTTGCACCTCTTCTACTTCTTCGATGCCCATGATTCTCAAGTTTGGTCTTTTGATGGAGTTGGTGAGTTCTTGCATTTTCTTTTCACAGGTCTTGAGTTGTTTAATTAATAGTTTTTCGGTTTTTCCTTTAATTACCATTTCATCTTCAAGTTGTGAGATTCTGTCTTCTGTTTGTTCTATTCTGCTGGATTGGCCTTCTGTTTTGTTTTGCAATTCTGTTTTGTTCTTTTTTCTGAGGTTTTCCATATCCTGGCTGGTTTCCTCTTTAATGTTGTCTATTTTTGTCCTGAGTCCATTTATCTGTTTATTAATCGTGTTCTCTGTTTCATTTTGGTGTTTATACAGTGCTTCTATGGTTTCCTTTATTTCTCCTTGTGCTTTTTCAAATTCTCTATTTTTGTTGTCTTGGAATTTCTGAGTGTCTCCTGTACATTTTGTTTGACCATATCCAGTATCATCTCTATAAAATTCTCATTGAGTACCTGTAGTATGTTTTTTTTTTAAATTATTCTTGTGGGCTTCTTTTGGTTCTTTGGCATAGTTTATCTTCATTTTGTTGGAGTCTGGATCTGAGTATCTGTTTTCTTCATTTCCTTCTGGTTCCTGTACTAACTTTTTGTTGTGGGGAAACTGGTTTCCCTGTTTTTTCTGTCTTCCCATCATTGCCCTTGATATTGTTATTGTCCCTGTACTGTGTGCAACTAAGTATTTTCTGGCTTGTAATAATAGCACTAGTGATATTTAGAATGGAAGGGTGGGAGGGGATGGAAGGCAAAGAAGTTAAAGGAAAAGGGGAAAACAAATAATCAAGTAGAAAAAAACAAAACAAAGAAACACACAAAAAAGTTTCAAAGATACAAACAGGGAGAGACAGTGTACTAATCAACTGTAAGCTAAAAGACATTAGAGAGACAGAGAGAGGATTGAAAATAAAAAATAAAAAGAGTAAAGATAAGAATAAAAATTTAAAAATAAGGAAATGAAAGAAAAAATGTATAAAATAAAATAAAACAAAATAAAAAATAAAAAATAAAAACCTCCAAGTTCAAATGCAATGAAATTTCAGTCTTAATAATTTTGCTATTCATCCCTCAGCCTGCAATCCTGGAGATGTTGCCTCAGATTTTGTTCTGTAGTTGTCTCATCAAAGGGGAGACATAAAGTAGAACAAAACTGCACAAAAAAAAAAAAAAAACCACCAAGTGTCCCAAGTTCAAATGCAATACAGTTTCAGTAAGTTTTTCAGCATGCAGGTGTAGTTCGGTTGTTTTCTCATCAAAAGTAGGGAGAGAGAAAAAAAAAGAGTCTGGAGACAGGTCTGTGAATGGCTATCTGAGGCTGTGGCTCACCTGCCCGCTGCTGTCAGCCTGCTGTTGCTGGAGGCATTATTTATGCAGATCTCAGAAGTGAGCTTAACACTCCCCTGGCCCTGCAGGTTTTGTTTACTCAGAGTCCTGTGCGCGAGCCTCTGCTACAAGCTTTCCCCTTTCCAAGCACACTGTGGGAAGTGACACTGCACCTGCTTTCTCAGGGTTGTGTGTTTATTTACAGTTCATGTGGGAAGTGGGTCTTTCCCCCTCTCCTGTGGAGTTTTCCTCCCTCCACCACTCTCACAAGCTTTCCTGTTCCTGGTTGCAAGGCGTGCGCCTCCGCTCCCGCCGGAGCCTCTCTGGCCAGGCCTGGCTTGTTTATTTACAGTTTCAGGAAGGATTCCCATCCCCCTCTCTTTGGAGCTCAGGGCGCCCCACCCTCTTTGCCACGTGTCTTTATTGTTCTTATTGTTTATTACTCAGTTTTTCTTTTTTGCCTGGATGGGGGTTGGTCTGTCCAGGGGGCTATGCTGATCTGGCCCATGGTTGTCCATGGAAGTACCGCATACCGCTTAGCTCACCTTGTCTGCGTCTTCCCAAGCCATCTGGGCATGGGCGACTGGTGGCCCTCCTAGTTTCTCCATTTAACATGAAGTCGAGATTCTCTGCACCAGCTGGAGGTGTGGAGGGGTCAAAGTTTTGCCTCTTCTGGGTGGCCTTGCCTGCAAGGTGTGTCTCCAGCATTTCTCCAAGATTTCACTGTAGGAGGCTCGCTTTCTGCTTCCTCCCTCTAGCCGCCATCTTGGAATCCTCTTATTTTTAATAGTTAATTAAAAAAAAGGATTTCAAATGCCTAATATTAAGAGACTAGCTTAGAAAATTATGGCATATTCATAAAATATAATATTAAACCACGTTCATCTACAAAAAATAGAAGAATTTGTTGTAACCCGGGATAATGTCTATATCACATTAATTGAAAACAAGCAAGGATTATAAGTTGTATACTATACCATATATTCTCACAAATGGGAAGGATATTTACAGAAAAGGGAAACCTGCTCAAATGTTCCCTCAGGGTCACACAGGATGGAGGACTGGCTACCATTCTGTCCTGCAGCACCACCTTGTTCTGTACTCAGTTCTGGGAGTACAAAGATAACTCAGAAAGTTCTGCCCTTGAGGAGTTTGTGTTGAATTAAAATTTAAAAAACTGGTCTGCAGGAGTAAGCAATAAAGTCTCAAAAGATGTAATAACTGGAATTTAAAAATATCACAGCAAAAAGGTGAACATCACAGCACAGTTGCAAGGTGAACATCAGCGGCACCACTGGGCCTTAGGTGGCCCTGCCCAGTTCTACAACCCAGGGTCTAAAGGCTGAGAGGAAAAAGGGAGGGGACTTAGCTGCCAGCCCATTTTTGCAGACCAGCAGAGTTAAGCTGGCCCTAAGGGTCCGAAAGTCAAGGTGTAGCTAATAGAATTGTGGGACGAAGCTGATAGCCCTAAACAATATTTGCTCTGCAACTTCCTGTTAGAAGTGGTTTGGTACAACTGTGCCTCCTGCCCAGACTTTGCCTAGAACCACCATGCTGCTCCTTTCTTCTGCCCACCTCTTTGACAAAGACTAGCTTGGAGGTGCCTGCTGCTGTATCAGTGTCAGGCTGGTGGGAATCCCTAGTCCCATGCTTCTTGTGGATGAAGATGACACAAAACCACATCTTATAGTGCCAGTCTTTTACATATATTTCACAAATACAGTCACGTATTGCATACCCATATGACTATAATGAAGTTGAAAAACATCTGTTGCCTAGTGACAATGTATTTCAATACATCACCCATGGGATGAGTAATGTTTACAGTGATGCTGGTATAAACAAACACTTGTGCTAAGCAGGTGTTGGTGGTGCATGTCTGTAATCCCAGCTCTTGGGAGGCTGAGGCAGGGAGCTCACAAGTTCAAGACCAACCTGGGCTACATAGTGAGACCCTGTCTCAAAAAAAAAAAAAAGAAACAAATGACAAAAACATACTGTGCTGCAACTTGTATAAAAGCATAGCAATACAATTATGTACAGTACATAATACTTGATAATAAACAACCATGTCACTGGTTTATGTATTTACTGTAGTTTTCATCATTTAGAGCATACTACTTAATTTAAAAGATTACTATAAAAGAGTATGCCATTTTATGCCAGTGGCATCCTCATCTATCAAGTTTACAGTGCACATAATGTAATCAAAAGGCCACATGGGCTGATGGATTGATACAACTGATGGACCAAAACAGCCTAGGCTTGTAGACGGGCCCCCTATGATATTTGCACAAAGACAAAAATCACCAAACAACACAGTTCAAAGAACATGCATACGTTGGTGCATGACTGTATTTTTAAAAATTCTGGCTCACAAATTGAAGAATGGTGTGGTTGCTCATGAGGTCCACCAGGTGCGCTATTTATTTTCTGCAGTGTCACGTCTACCTTACCTCCTCCACCTATCAAATCACAGCTATTTCACAAATGCTAAGTAAGAAAAAAAATGGCTCTGACAGTGACAATGAGAAAGCTCTCCTATAAAGCTGCTTTCTGAAAGTTTCAACGAGGTTGTTCTTTAAGATTAAGTGTTCTGGTCAATGTCACATCGAAACATTTAAAATGTACAGAATACGAATGACAGGATCTTTAAAATAGATCAAAGAGGTCAACCTAAAGGAAAACGAGTTTCTGAGTATAAAAATAAGTGCAACTTAGGAATGATAATTCCTAAACTTAACTGCCATGTAGTTAGGACTGTAATATTTACAAACTATTTGGGTTCAAATTCTGCCTCTCTCTCTTACTACTATGTGACCATGAGCAAGGAACTCAATTTCTCTGTTTCAGTTTTTAACTCATCTGTAAATGGGGATGATAGGCCCTAGTTTACAAGGTTGTTATGAGGACTAAATGAATCAATATTTGTAAACAGCTCTGAACAGTACCTGCTATTAGTGCTTAGAACTAGAAGCTATTTTTTTCTTGCTATCACTTGTTAATAAAGCAACTATCACAAGTAAAATCAGCATGTAAAACAGTTTTGTGACTATAAGTTGCAGTTTTCATTTGTGTTTCTTCTTTCTGTAGTGCCCTTCCCTCCCCAGGTGAGGCTGATGACTGTACTTTCTTGTGCCTGTGTCCTGAGGGATGCTTGTGGGGTAGAAGCCCATGGGAGAGGAAGGTGCCAGAAGCCAGTGACTCTTTAGTATTTTATGAAGGCCTGAGCTCATTGAGGTGACAAGTGGTGCTGAGTGTCCCAGGAGAAGTAAAGGTACAAGAAGAGGGGCAGAGGAGGAGAGGCTCCCTGAGAAGGGAGGAGAGCAGCAGGCTTAGAGGCTAAGGGGAGCTGGGGGACATGGTCAGGGCTCCCATGGATGGCACCACCTCATGGGGACGTCCATTCTTCCCATGCCTGAAGAAGGCAACACCCATCTTCCCATGCCTCATGTGGGCCAGAATCAAGGTACTCCAGCACACAGGAACCATTGTGATCTTGGACTAGGCGGGGCAGCTTGCACTAAGTCATACATTTGCCTGGCCCAGCTGTCTCATCCAAATGATGAGTTCTTTATCTTCCCTGTAACTTCAGAGGTCAAGCAGTGACAGAAAGCCAGTGTGGATAAGATAAATGGCCCCCTTTCATTAGTATCCAGCAGGTGGCTTTGTGGAATATGGTTTTCTCTTTAAAGCTGTTGTAATTGCTCATTTTAACTAGATTTTTTTTATCTTCCTAGGAGGAAGGTGGGGAGGATGAAAGATGTAGGGACAATGAGATGTCTACCTTCATTAAAAACCTCCCCACATGAGCTCTAATGGAGAGTTCCAGGCACACCTCCTAGGCCCTGAGTTTGAATCCTGCCAAAGCTCAGGCAGAGTAGAGCCAGAGCCTTCAGAAAGAACTGTGCAGAACTGTACTGCAAGTGCTGCTGGTATCCTAGAAACTACTTTGTTGCCTTGTTTGTTACACTGTTGTGATGGTCCTTTAACTATATTGGCAGGGTCTGGGATGCAGATTAGACCAAGAATGGTGGGAGGAAAGAAGCCCAGTGAATGCTGGCAGGAGCAGTATCAAGGGACTGCCTTCTTGTCTGGTCTGATATTCAGCCCGTTATTGATTTTTTTCTGTCAACAATTACATGCATTTTTACTTGCAGCATTGTTAGCTGATTCTTTCTAACAATCATATGCTGTTGCTTTATAGCCTCCTGTTCTCATTTCATGGATGTGATTCCCTACTTCAGTTTTCAGAGCACCAGAAATCAAGTACATAGGAATCACCTGGGAAACTTTAACATAATGATGTTTGGGAAATGATGGTTACCAGGGCCTGGGGAGGAAGGAAAAAGGAAGCTATTGATTAAAGTATTGGAATAGAAGCCACGCCTAGAGGCACACACCTGTAATCTGAAACTGGAGTTTTGGACTCAAGGCTCAAACTCCTGGGATTCCATATGCTAGGTCTGGCCACCTACCCCTAAACACCAAATAACGAGGTAGAGAAAGGTGATTTATTACACAGCTTGAGACATGCTGTTGGAAGAGGCACAGTAAGCATTCAGCTCATCTTCAGCCATCTTCTGGGTACAGACAGGTTTAAATAGACAAAAGAACTGGGGGCAGGGGATAAATGTATGCATAAACAGTCCCAATCACAGGTGTGTTGGGGTTGACCGTTATCTCAGTGCAAGTGTTCTGAGAGGGGTTCCTGAGAAGATGTTATCACTGTCATCACTTGAGAGGAACAATCTGGTTCCCATGAGATGATTACTCCCACTCTAGGATGCAGCCTCATCATTATAGATAATCATCCTCATTGAGACCGGTGGTCTGTCCTCAAGTTTCCGCTGTTCTTTATGGGAAGTTTTAGTCCCTTGTTATAAAGATGTTTTTCAGTTCTGTCCTTTCTGGAATCCAAGGTGATTGCAAAGTGACTGCAAAGAGAATGGCTTAGAGCAAAGACAGATACAAAATGGAGGCAGGGATACCAAGCTTCTTCTGTTTTTAGTTAATTTGTGGGCCCAAGTAAAGAGTCAGTGATTTTCAGAAAAAGCAGTTTAAGCACCTCTTACAATCCTAGCTACTCTAGAGGCTGAGGCAAGAGGATTACATATTCAAGGCCAGTTTAGGCAACTTAGCAAGATCCTGCCCCTAAATAAAAAGGGCTAGTGTAACTCAATGGTTTTGGGTTCAATTCCCAGGATAAATAAATAAATAATATAGAGTCCCAGATTGGCAAGGTAAAAAAGTTCTGGAGATTTGCTTCACAACAGTGTGATACACTTATTGTTGAACTGTACAATTAAGATGGTAAATCTAATGCTACATGCTTTTTACCAAAGTAATGAAGAAATAAATAATGCTGATGCTTCAGCCCCATCCCAAGAAATTCTGATTTAACTGTGAAGTCTGGGGAACAGTGCCTTTTTTTTTTTTTTGGAGGGTGAGAATGGGGTTTATAGAACTCAGGACTTCACGTTTGCAAAGCCGGCGCTCTACTGCTTGAACCACACTCCAGTCCATTTTGCTGTGGTTTTTTTGGAGATGGGGTCTTGAGAACTATTTGCCCAGGCTGGCCTCAAACCTCCTCCTGATCTCAGCCTCCCAAACAGCTAGGATTACAGGTGTGAGCATTTAAATCTTACTTGGGGAATAGTGGGCAAGACACTCTTAAAAGGTCTGTCTACTGTGACGTAGTAAGAAATATCTATTTAGTTTTCCTCTCCAGTTCCTAAGAAACTGAGCTCCTAAGAAACTTGTAATTTTCTAAGAATTAGGGGTGATAGCACCATCTTTTATTTTAATATTCAGTCTTTGACTCCAGTTCCTGACACAGAGCCACTAATCCCTTGGAATTTTCTGGCTGATAGGAAGGACTTTCATTCTAATGGAGCAACTCTTGGTGGGCTCCTAGATGGGGACTGGGCACCACAAAGAGCAAACCTAACAGAAGCTTGGAACTTTCAGTCTCCTCCCCATCTTCCAGGAAGGGGAGAGGAGCTGGAGTTAATAATCCATCACGTGTGCGTGACGAAGCCTCCATAAAAATCCCTGAACTGCAGAGTTCGGAGAGCTTCTGGGTTAGTAAACACATCTTTGTGCCAGGATGGTGGCGCACCCCAACTCCACGGGGACAGAAACACCTGTCCTCAGGACTCCTTTGGACCTTGCTCTCATGCCTTTTCATCTGGATCCTGTATCTTACCCTTTATAATAAACCACTAAACATAAGTTTTTCCCTGAGTTCTGTTAACCATAGTAGTAAATTGTTGAATCTGAGGGGGCTAGTCATAGGAACCCTGAATTTGGAGCTAAGGTGGAAAGAGGTGTGGGTAACCAGGGGACCCACCCCTTGTGATTGGCATCAGAAGTGGGGCATTCATGTGGGACCATGCCCTTCACTGAGAGGTCTGTCCTGATTCCAGGTTGTCATGTCATGTCATGACTGCAGACACCAGCTGGCATCAGGAGGAGAGGAGAACTGGGTGGTGTGGGAAGAATCCCATCACTGTCACAAGGTGGTAGAGAACACTGTCTGTGTCCTGTGACAGAACATCCTCTCCAGATTCTGAAATCATTACTTGTCCTCCTTGTTCTGGGAACTTTGTTTTCTCAGATGCAACTTTCCCCTTCTTGGAGATTTCTGGTTTTGATGGTGTCAGCCTTTTTCAGAGGCTGGCTGGGCCATTTTCTGCTACCTGAACAACACTTCTGTCTATACCTGGGCTACCCGTGTGGCTCAGCTGTAGTAAGCACCACATGGGTGTTATGAAATGGGGCCCTCACTTATCTGTGACTCCCCATCTGCTCACTTAGGAAGAGTGGACATGCTGTCTTTCACACCTCTCTGTCTGTTTCTGTTTCTTTCTTTCTCTGTCTACCCCTCAATTTCTTTCTCTTTATTCTTCTCCCTTCACTTTTTTTCCCCTCCATTAGGTATCTTTTAAAAAAATCTCTTCGCGCCAGGCACTAGTATCTCATGTCTGTAATCCTAGCTACTCACTAGCTATTCAGGAGCTAGAGATTGGGGGATTGTGGTTCAAAGCCAGCCTGGGCAAATAGTTTGAGATAACCTATCTTGAAAAAAACATCACACGAGATTCCAAGATGGCGGCTAGAGGTAGGAAGCAGAAAGCGAGCCTCCTATAGTGAAATCTTGGAGAGACGCTGGAGACACACTTTGCAGGCATAATCACCGAGAAAAGGCATAACTTTGACTCCTCCACATCTCCAGCCGGTGCAGAGAATCTCCACTTCACGTTAAACGGAGAACCGAGGAGGCCCCCGGGCCGCCAGTGGCCGGCGCCCATACGGCTTGGAAGACGCGGACCAGGTGAGCTTCTCGGTACCGCGGTTCCCCCACAGACAAGCCTGGGCCAGAGCAGCATAGCCCCCTGGACAGACTGACCTCCACCCGGGAAAAAAAGAGAAACTGAGTACTAAGCAATAAGAACAGTTAAGACACGCTGGAAAGAGGGTGGGGCGCCCTGAGCGCTGAAGATTGGGGGAAGGGAATCCTTCCCGGGACTGTAAAGAAACGAGCCGGGCGGGCCGGAGAGGCTCTGGCGGGAGCGGGGCGCGCCAGCAACCAGGAGCGGGGACGCTTGTGAGAGGAGGGAAGACCCACTTCCCACGTGAACTGTAAATAAACACGCAGGCCTGACAACGCGGGGCAGTGTCGCCTTTCCCAGTGCTTGGAAAGGGAAAAGCCTGTAGCAGAGGCCCCCCTCCCCCGCACAGGAGAACTCTGAGCAAACAAAGCCTGTGGGACCAGGTGAGTGCTAAGCTCACCCCAGAGATCTGCATAAATAACGCCGCCAGCTACAGGCTGAGAGCAGCAGGCAGGCAAGCCACAGTTGCAGACACCACTCTCAGAACTGCCTCCAGACGCTTTTTTTTCTTTTTCTCCCTACCTTTGATGAGAGAACAACCGAATTACACCTGCAAGCCGAAAAACTTACTGAAACTATTGCATTTTAACTGGGGACACTTGGTGGGGCTTTTTTTTTATTTTTTCTTCTGTGTGTGTGTGAGTGTAGTTTTGTTCTACTTTATGCATCCCCTTTGATGAGACAACTACAGAACAACATCTGAGGCACCAACTCCAGGACTGGAGATTAAGACGGACATCCAAATTATTAAGACTGAAATTGCATTGCATATAAACTTGGAAGTTTTTTGGTTTTTTTTTTTTTTTTTAATTTCCAATTTTCCATTTTATTTTAATTCATTTTTATAAATAGATATTACTTTCATATACTTATTTTTTATTTTTTTATCTTTGATTTTCAATCCTCTCTCTGTCTCTCTATTGTCTGTTCAGCTTACTGTCGATTAGTACACTAACACTCCCTGTTTATACCTTTGAAACTCTCTTGTCTGATACCTTGTTCTGCTTTCTCCCTCTTGTCTGTATATTTGTTTTCCCCTTTTCTTTAACTTCTTGCTTTCCATCTCAGCTCACTCTTCCATTCTCAATATTACCATTGTTATTATTACAAGCTAGAAAATACTTAATTACACACAGTACAGGGACAGTAACAACACCAAGGACAATGACAGGAAGACAGAAAAAACAAGGAAACCAGTTTCCCCACAGCAAAAAATTAGTACAGGAACCAGAGGGGAATGAAGAGAACAGAAACTCAGAGCCAGACTCCAACAAAATGAAGATAAATTATGCCAAAGGACCCAATGAAGCCTACAAGAATAATTTAAAAGAAGACATACTACAAGTACTCAATGAGAATTTTATAGAGATGATACTGGATAGGGTCAACCAAAATGTACAGGAGACACTCAAGAAATTCCAAGACAATAAAAATAGAGAATTTGAAAAAGCAAAAGAAGAAATAAAGGAAACCATAGAAGCACTGTATAAACACCAAAGTGAAAGAGAGAACACAATGAATAAATGGATAAATGAACTCAGGACAAAAATAGACAACAATAAAGAAGAAAACAGCCAGGATATGGAAAACCTCAGAAAAAAGAACGAAACAGAACTGCAAAACAAAACGGAAAGCCAATCCAGCAGAATAGAACAAACAGAAGACAGAATCTCAGAACTTGAAGATGAAATGGTAATTAAAGGAAAAACCGAAGAACTATTAATTAAACAACTCAAGACCTGTGAAAAGAAAATGCAAGAACTCACCGACTCCATCAAAAGACCAAACTTGAGAATCATGGGCATCGAAGAAGGAGAAGAGGTGCAAGCGAAGGGAATGCGTAATATATTCAACAAAATAATAATGGAAAATTTCCCAAATCTAGAGAAAGATATTCCCATACAAATGCAAGAGGCCTCCAGGACACCAAACAGACCAGATCAAAATAGAACTACTCCACGACATATCATCATTAAAACAACAAGTTCAGAAACTAAGGAAAGAATATTGAAGGCTGCAAGAGAGAAAAAACAAGTAACATACAAAGGTAAACCCATCAAAATCACAGCAGACTTCTCAACAGAAACATTAAAAGCAAGAAGAGCGTGGGGTGAGATCTTCCGGGCACTGAATGAAAATAACTTCAACCCCAGGATACTCTACCCAGCAAAGCTATCATTCAAAATAGATGGAGCAATAAAAGTCTTCCATGATAAGCAGAAACTAAAACAATATGTCACCACAAAGCCACCATTACAAAAGATTCTGCAAGGGATCCTGCACACAGAAAGTGACACCCAACTTAACCATGAAAAGGCAGGCAGCACCAAACCACAGGATAAGAAAAAGCAAGACAGTAGAGAGTAACATCAAGTTAGGTACACACAATTAAACCTTCAAACAACTAAGATAACTAAATGGCAGGAATCACCACATACCTATCAGTACTAACACTTAATGTCAATGGACTTAATTCACCCATCAAAAGACACCGTTTGACAAAATGGATTAAAAAAGAAGATCCAACAATTTGTTGCTTACAGGAGACTCATCTCACCGACAGAAATAAGCATATGCTTAGGATGAAAGGCTGGAAGAAGATTTACCAAGCTAATGGCCCCCGAAAACAAGCAGGAGTAGCAATACTTATCTCTGACAAAGTAGACTTCAAACCTACATTGATCAAACGAGACAAAGAAGGACATTCCATACTAATAAAAGGGGAAATAGACCAAAAGGAAATAATAATCATCAATCTGTATGCACCCAATGTCAACGCACCCAATTTCGTCAAACATACCCTAAAAGACCTAAAAGCATATATAAACGCCAACACAGTGGTTGTGGGAGACTTTAACACTCCATTATCATCAATAGATAGGTCATCCAAACAAAAACTCAATAAAGAAATCCAAGATCTAAAATATGCAATAGATCAAGTGGACCTAGTAGATGTCTATAGAACATTTCATCCAACCTCTACACAATATACATTCTTCTCAGCAGCCCATGGAACCTTCTCCAAAATAGATCATATCCTAGGGCACAAAGCAAGTCTCAGCAAATATAAGAAAATAGAAATAATACCGTGCATACTATCTGACCACAATGCAGTAAAAGTAGAACTCAACAACAAAAGTAAAGACAAAAAACATGCAAACAGCTGGAAACTAAATAACTCATTACTTAATGAAGAATGGATCATCGATGCAATAAAAGAGGAAATTAAAAAGTTCCTAGAAGTCAATGAAAATGAAAACACAACCTACCGGAACCTATGGGACACAGCTAAGGCAGTCTTGAGAGGAAAGTTTATAGCCATGAGTGCATATATTAAAAAGATTGAAAGATCCCAAATCAATGACCTAATG